>NC_133240.1:1243928-1854642 GCF_048772165.1 Typha angustifolia | reverse complement strand
TCAATGACCCTACAAGATTTACTAAAGATAGTGTCAGGTGGTTATACAAAATCAAAGAAAAAAGCTAGTAGAGAGTGAATAACCAAGCTCTTATTTACATTAGCATGACACAGACCTCATTTATAATGGTCTGTTGTCTGTTGTCAAGGTTCTAATAAATAGAAGAAACAACTAGAAGGCCAAGGTCAAGATTTTTTAATGTATCTTGATATAATGAAGCATGGAAATGAAACTAGCGGTTGTCAGCTCTGCATAATGAGAAGAGTAATATATTTACAGTAGCTGATTCAACAGATGGATAGGTTTGAAGTACTTTTCTACTTTATTTCTTGTAATTGAGAAAAGATAAAGATGGTCATTTTTGTCCGGCTTAATATTCCTGAAATCTCAACCAACAAAGTTCTGTTAAACATTACATCACATTACATCACATCACATCTCATAAATCATTAAATGGAGAAGACATTTTTTTAAAGCAGCAATCTATCTATCAATCTATCTATCTATCTATCTGTCTATCAATCTAATCTAATCTAATCTTTTTTAGTAGAGCCAAGCTATCATAAATATCACTTACAAGAAAGTTAACAATGCAACAGGAATGGACAAAGATCCAATCTTGGTGTTCACTAATTTCCTATTTCACTTGTAGGATGAATGTAGTGGTCATTCGAGTGCACGCATTTGAGTCGCATTATTATTTTTGGGCTTCTTGTTATCTATATAAAAAAAATTAGTTTCGACTATTTTATTAGTAGATCAAATTATAATAGTAAGAATAACTTGGGAGATTGATCTTAGTAGCTTATTAGTTTATGAATAGTACTTTTATGGATTTATCTAAATTATATGTATGTATTCTCAAAGATCAAATATGCTGGATTAGTAAATACTTGGAACTGTATTAATTACTCAATGCTAGGTTGATTGAGTATATGTTAATCGTTATTGGATATGGATTGGTATTATGAATGGAATATTATATTGTCGAGTGATTAAAAGAATTATTTGACAGAATTTACTAGAAAGTCATTGCATTTGAATATCATTAAATAAATATTTCAGTGGATATTCTTGTAGCAATAGTAATTAAGTCGATCATGATTGGATTGGAACTATATGAATTATTGAATAGATAGTTTAGATATGAAAAATAATTGATAGAAAGATCATTATAAATTTTTAACGTGTATGTCGTTCGAGGTAGTTTGGATTTAATTATTCAAATATTGTAGGTTAAAAAGGAAGATTATGTAGGGAATTAGAAGGTTGTATAAATTTTATTTGATGTTGTAATATATTTAATATTAACAGGTTGGATCAGATGTGCTGTATGTTATTTTGAAGAAGATATTATGAACACAAGTAATATTATAGTCTTATATGGATTGATGTGATCTTTTATATTGATTTATTTAGTAATTTGTATAATAGTTTAAGAATATGAGCAATGCACTTTTAAATAAAAGAGTTTGTACTATTGCCTAAATTTTATGAGGATATCAGATGATGGTGAGTATGTTTAGGTTAGTGGCATAATTTGTCTAGAAAGAGAATCATGAGTTAAATATTTCGGATGTTCTTGAAATAATATGTATTTATCGTTCTACCCGGTATTAGTGATAGTATTGAGGCATAATCCTTTGAACATGTTTGGGATCGGAGTATACATTTAGTAGATGGGAGATATTTTATTTAAATAGGCTATATTATATTATCATAGGTGATTATGACATTACATTGTTGTATGATTGCAGTTAGCAAAAGAAGTGATAGATTTGGACAGATTGAAATATTTTGGAGTAAAACATGATACAATTAATATATGACAACACTTTCTATGTTGTAGAATTAGTGTATGTTCTTTCTTGCATACCAGTGATGTTATAGATGTCTATGGATATAGTATGATTACCTGACTAACCTAGATCTAGGAATTTATTTTTATACGGGAGTTACTTATGGTTGTGTAATCTTAGGAGTTAATGAGTACATTAATATACGAGGTATGAGTTATGGATCTAAAAAAGTGAGATTAGACAATTGTCGATGTGATTAGAAAGGAGTGGAACTAGATATGTTAATTTTCTTGCAATATCAGTGACTTAAATTTCGATATTGAAATTTTTATAAGGGGGAAGGAAAATATAACAACCCAACCTTAAAAAAAATTAAAATTTAATTTATGGGCACGACATGGCCAGCCACAGTGTGGCCGACCTCATGCCCATGGAGCTGCATGGGGCAAGGGGAAGCTCCTCAGGTCAGAGCAGCACCGGCTTGAGGTCGTCGGCCGGCCAATTGCCCGATGAGACCGCAAGGAGGATGGGAAGGGAAAAGTACTTCAGGCTAATTAACTTAAAGAATTAACTACACCAGATGGCGGAGGACTCACCCACGAGCACCTCTACAATGGCGGCAAGCTCTGGCAATGCCCTGGCGCGTGGGGAGGGGAAGAGGTGTAACAACCCAACCTTTTAAAAAAAATTAAAATTTAATTTATAGGCACGACGTGGTTGGCCTTGTGTAGGGGTGGCAAAACTTGACCCGACCCGATAACCCGACACGATAACCCGACTGTTAATCGGGTTTGGGTTTAGATTAATCGGGTTCGGGTCATAAACGGGTCAACCCACCTAACCCGATTATTAATTGGGTCGTGTTCGAGTTTATGCCTCTGACCCGCTTGACCCGTTTAACCCGTTTAAGTAAACGGGTTGGGCGGGTCGGGTGGGTCGGGTGACCCGTTTAACCCGTTTAATTTTAATACTGTATGAATTATTAGGATTGTATTTGTGTAATACACCATTTATATATAATAAATCAGTAAATATTAAATTTTATATATAATTTGTATTAAACGGGTTAGACGGGTCGTGTTAACGTGTCGAGTTAACACGACCTGTTTAGGTATACGTGTTAGACGGGTCGTGTTAGCATGTCATGTTAACTTGACCCGTTTATTAAACGGGTTAGGCGGGTCGTGTCGTGTTACCCGTTTATCAATCGGGTCGTGTTCGTGTTTACTAAATACAACCCGTTTATTAATCGGGTTGTGTTCGTGTCAAGGTAATGTTGACCCGACCCGAATCTGACCCGACCCGAACCCGTTTAACCCGACCCGATTGCCGCCCCTAGCCTTGTGTCGATGTAGCTACATGGGGCAGCTTGCGTGGGTTGGGGCAGGGGGCGCCATGCGCCCCACTGCCGCTGCCGCAGCCTACCAGCTGTAGCCAGCTGGCCACGGTGGCCCCAGCACCGCTGTAGCCATCGCTGTTCCCCCTCCTCCCCATCACCTCTCTCTCTCTCTCTTCTTTCCCCTCTCTTTCAGTCTCTCTCTCACTCTCCTCTCTCCCTTAAACTCTCTTTCTCTCTCTCTCTCTCACTACTACCGCCGCTGACCCGCCTCTACTGCTGCCGTGCTATTGATGCTGGTGAGCCTCCTCCTTCCTCCTCTTCCTTCTTCTCTTTCTCTCTCTATCTCTATATCTCTCTCTCTCTCCCCCTACGACCGTCGCCTTCGACCACCTGATCCGTCGCCGGGAATCAACCTGTGCTCCCTCATCCCCTCCCTTCTCCTCTCACCTTTTTTTCTCTCCCTTTTTCTCTCTCTCATTCTCTCTCTCATTCTCTCACTTGGGCTCGGGCTCGTTGGAGCTGAGCCGCCGACGAGAGGTCGGTTGCCAGCCAGCGACTGAACCCCTCCCCACTAGCCCGGCGCCCCTCCTTCCCTTCTTCTTCTCTTCTCTTCTTCTTCTTCTTTCTTCTTCCTTCTTCCTTCTTCCTTCTTCCTTCTTCCATTCTTCTTCTTCTTCCTAAGCTTCTTCACCCCTTCTTTTTGCAACCCAGCACTAGCGGCAGCTCTTTTATTTTATTTTATTTCATTTATTTATTTAGTTAGGTATTGTTTTCTTAATTAATGCAGATAAATTATTTAGATATTAATTATTTTAATAATAATATATATTCTTCAATATGATTATTATTAATTATAATTAGTATAATTAATGATTAATTAGGTTATAAACTATTACACATAAATATAGGTAATACTTATATTTATTTATTTATTTATATTTCTATTAGATTAATAGATACATTTGTAAATTATAATTATTAGATTTATATACTAATATTCTTATGATATACATTTTAAGTAATTCCAATAATTTATTATATATTATTATTATTTTGTAATAAATGAAATACTAGGCTTATTTATTTATTAGTCCCTGTTTAGTCAAGATAGAATAAGAACCACAACTTAATTATAATTAGTTTTTTTTATCTATATTTATATTTTTATTTATAATTATAAATCTAACTAGTTGTAAAGATAAGTAGAAATTCTAAAATTTAATAAATCATCATATTTTACATGAACGGATTTTCGTCAGATAAACAGCTAATTTTATGTTACCTAAACATTTTCAGATCCCAAACCCCTTATGTGAAACATTGTCGATCCGGTTAGCTATGTGATTGGTTGGCGAACATGAGGGATACTTATTTTGTATTTTCTAATCAGATTGTGAGTAGTCTTATCTCCTAGACGTCTTTCTCAAATTAAGATATATTATATAATTATATATATGCATGTTTTGGCCTCTAGCATGATTATATGACTTTATTTAGAGATGATTTCAGTCGAGCATATTTTATCATACATTTCATTAGACTGATCTAGGATATGAGTATGCTGATGACATATAAAGATGATTGAAGATGATTATACTGTTATGACTTTATGTCGAGATGATCTCTAGTATGAGTATTCATGTGATAGACTAGCAGGGATATGCATATGTTAAATATATGGTTGGAGACTGCATTGCATTATTTTCCTCTTGACTTCCTTACCACCTAAATTTCTAATATCCATGACTTATTATAGTACTAGATATATGCACGTGATCTTTCATATAGAAGGAAATGTATAAATCTCATTGATAGGAAAGTTAATAGAAAAAGTATGAGGGTACCCGAGTAGGCGCCAGGGTTAAGGGTACCCGGAGTGATGATTATGGTCGCTGATATGCGATATCTCGTGGCCTATGTCCAAGGTCAGTTGAGTCTGTGCGCATAGACAATCGGACACCTATCGTTCGCTAGGGCATGCGTGTGGTGAGTTACCCTTATGTAATTCTATTAACTGGTGGGGTACCCGATCTGGATAGATTTTTTTATACCCTTAGCGTATGGCGGGGTATGGTTATAACTGAGATACCTTTAGCATATGGTAGAGTATGATTATAACTAAGATACCCTTAGCGTACGATAGGGTATGATTATGGCTGAGATACTCTTAGCATATGGCAAAGTATGCTTTGAGCCTACGGGTAGGATGTTAAGATTGGGTACCAGGTGTTGACTATGTATAGTGGTCTAATATGATGATATTATACCGAGATGTCAGTGATGATCGTGATGTTGAGAAATACATATGCTTTCATTATCATTTGATATACCTAATTTTTGAGTGGTAATTATGCATCATATGTGAGTGCATTTGGTATCATAACATGATCATGGTCGGCATACATTATATATTTCATATTGAGAGAGTTATGATGATGGTATGACATGGAGATTTGTTATTCATTGTCGAGAATTATATATTTTTATCAGTTATGATATGATATATACTTTTCATTTATGTATTATTGAGGACACATTCATATACTCATTCATGACATGATGCTCTTTTTGATTTATATTATCCAGTATATGATTTACTTTCTATTTAGCATCATTAATTCAGGGTAAGGTCTATTCACTGAGCTTTTTGCTTATGACTCTCTTTATTTCTTTTCTAACCCTATAGATATTATAGTATATGATAGCGATTTGAGATATTCTAAAAAGATATTTTAGAGCAAAGATGAAGTGAGCTTTAGACGTGGGATGGTATAGAAGATAATTTATCTAGATATTGAGTTGTACCATTATTTAATATTTGTAATCCATTGTATAGACGATGGATTATATAATACAAGTCGGATTACAATGTACTCGTGTGTTAGTAATTTTAAGTTGTATCTTGATGATTTGTCGTGGCATGTGTGGGCCCTGCTAGATTATGTAGCAATCTAGTATGGTTGTTGTGGATTTAGATATGGATATGTTATAGGTTTATCTTAATGATGTCGTGATTTATTTTGTGGTCTAGTGTATATTATTGTGGAGTTGGATATTCATATGTTAATAGATTTATTTGGATTAATAGTATGATTCATTTGGTGATGAATTATGTATGCACAGGTGTATCTGTGCGTGATGGGCTTCGCCCGTCCTCTCGTGTGAGCCGCGCATGCCGTGTGAGCACGTGCCTATTCGATCCGGCTAATCAAGTCTGATTTATGTTTAATTGTTTATTAGAGTTGTAATCGATTAGGCCTAGAGCCTAATCTTTAGTTGATGCAGTAGGGCTAGTTTGAGTCAGTTGGGCTTAAGCCGAAGTTGGCTAGGTCGACCAAGTCGAGTCAAGGAGCCACCTATAAATGTTGTGGTGTGCACCTGAGTTGGGCACGATTGGATTATTGAAGCCCTAGCTTGTCTATCTTTCATCTATCTTCTCCCTCAACCTCCCTCAATCTAGCCAACCACCATTGTTGACCAAGCTCCTTTCTTTTCCGCCTGGTTGCCCCTCTCGACCCTGAGAAACAATCCACTTCTCCCTTATATTCATTGCCAAGCGCAGTACCTCGACCTACCTTACACCACCATTCCTCTACCTCCACCAAACTGATACGATTCGGACTTCACCGATGTCGTCTCAAGCATAGAGTCATTTTAGGAGTGTCCTTGTTTAATGTTTTAATGTTTAATTTCCATAAAAATAAGTTTTCTGTAAGTCGCGTTCGAACGCGGGTGGTGTGAGTTCGAACGCGCTTGTGAACGTGGGTGAAGAGTGTGCATTGTGCGTTCGAACGCCACGTTCGAACACACTGTGAACGCCTGCATCGCGTTCGCAAATCCAGAGAAGAGGGAAACAGGCGCTTTCGATCGCGCGTTCGAGTGCCTGCATCGCGTTCGCAATTCCAGAGAGGAGCGAACTCGGTGCGTTCGAACGTGGTCGGGTGCGTTCGAACGTGGTCGGGTGCGTTCGAACTCGATCGACGAAATTGTATTGTTTAGGGTTAATTTTGAGTTGTTGGTTAGCCTCTAAAAGGATGTGGATGGCAACCAGAGGTCATTATTGATTATTGAGAATTGAGTTTTGTCTTGCCTCCTTTGTCTTCTTCGCTCCCGTTCTCTCAATCACTGGCGACGCTACTTCTAACCTCCCTCGACCGGCCAATCACCCAAGTCCTTTAGGGGTGGCCCTCTCCTCCCCCTTCTTCCAATCTATCCAACACTTACCCTAACCCTTCCATCAACCATAACCCTTTCACCACCACTTTTCACCGGTGCCACCCCATTAACGCCGGTCCACCTCCAACCACCATCACCTAGGATCACGTGCCTCCATCCGCAGATCCAAAACATACCACCCTGATCTTTGTCCACTAATTGAACGATATCTCGAGATCCCCACATCCGATTCACCTGAAACTAGATTTGTTGAAAGATATTTTCTGGGGCTACAACATATCAAAATTTCACATTGATCTGATGGTGAAATATTTCGAGATCTTATTACAAAGTTTCATGCCAGATCTAGTCCAAATCAGAGAATTGGAAAAGATCGAACCTTAGCCTAAGGGGAGATCGTATCAATCTTGGTATCAGAGCCACCGTTCCTCGGACACGCACTTCCTATGATGACAACCAGATTCATGGTTGCACGGCGGGACGAGGAAGAAGAGATTCTTCCAATAGAGGAGGGAGAAACGGTTGCGGGGACTTCCACCTGCGGAACCACTTGATCTAATCGAAATACGGAAGAACCTAGTGTTCAAGCCGTGTTGGGATCTCTTTCCGAACAAATGGCCATCAACAACCAGATGATGATGGAGATGATGCAGGAATTATGGGCGACAAGAGAAGCTATGGCGAACGGGAACGCACCATCGACCCCGCGACATGAGTCCACTTCCTTGAATCCACCGCTACCGGTTCAGCCTTTGCACCCATAAGAGCCGCTGCTGCCACCACCCTATGGGCAGAGGCAAGCAAGGATGGTTACACCAGGTCCAGTTGCAGGTGAACCCATCCGACGAGCGAACCACCCTAGAACAAGATCCATAGGCGGGCCAATATGATCCGGAACCATGACGAGTTAATCAAAACCGAAGGAAAGATCATCAACTATTCATGGTGCATCCTCTTCTAGTTAGACAAGGACTTGGACATGATCCTAAACGAGACAACGGCATCCGTGGACAAGTCGTGCGTCTCGAATTCCCTAAGTTCAAAGGTGGCGACCCGATCGATTGGTTGTATATAAATCTAAAGTTATCATGATAGCGAGACGTTTAGGCTTGCATGATCAAAATCTATCTAGGAAATAGGAATTTAAGGTTTTCTTGTTGGTTATATATGGTGCCTTGAATCCTATATATTACATGCTTAGCTAGGCTGGACTTGACATTTTTGAAATTAGAATGTTTGTATTGCTAAAGCTGCCCAAGAAATTACTCAGCTAAGTCGAAGTGACTATATTCAGGCTTAAGACTATGCTGTGCGTGATGCTCTATTCTTGCACTTATATGTCATTGTAGTATTGCACAGATTATATTTCTTATAGTATGGTGGTATTTACTGTCTTTTTTATCTTATTCTACAGTCAAGGCAGTTGCAATAAAATGGATGGAAACCCAGAAGATTCAGAAGAAGGGACATACCGTTATATAGGTGGATACTAGGATGCAAGAGAGCAGAGTAAATGGGATGGCTGCCCAAATATATTTGGGGAGGTTTTGGATAATGTGAGTGCTGCCCCCCACTGAATAGAGAAGCTCAACCACAGAGGTGAGATTTGAAAATTGTTCAACCTTTGCCATGACCATGGGAGTTCTCAGCAGTGGTGGCGACTAACTCGTGGTCACCGAAGGTGGCTCTGTTCTGGATTCCACGAAATCAGATGGGTTGGTGATAGGGGTGAAAACGGGTCAGATTGACTCCGATCCGATCTGCTATCCGACCCGATTCGGATCGGATTCAGATAGAAAATTTTTATCCGATTCGAATACGGATTCAGATACGGATAGAGTTTTTGAAAAGAATTCGGATACGGATTCAGATACGGCCGGATATATTTTTCGGATTCAGATACGGATATCGGATATCCATTTACCCATATATTATTTTGAATGATTTACAGTTTTTAGTTTGCTTATTTAAATAATAAATGTTAATATTATTACTAATAATACATTATATATTATTTATAGAGATTAATATCTCTAATTTTACATATTTTACATACAAAAATTTATTTGTTGTAAAACTCTTACTATTTTTGTGTTAATTATATCTAAATAAAATATTATAATTCTTTTAAATTCAATCAATATTCGTTTAAGATCCAATTCTCTATCCGAAAATTATCCGTATCCGTTTAGTTAGGATATAATTTTAAATTTTGCTATCCGTCAAATATCCGTATCCGAATCCGTTTCCAAACTAAAAATATGGATCTGGATATGGGTTGAGCACTATCCGATCTGTTTTCACCCCTAGTTGGTGAGCACAGTAAGTTGATTATCTTGAAGCTAGATAGCAATAGGTATTATTCATTCATTCACTTACCAAATGAGCATTTTACTTATGTAACCTGCTGTAGTTGCTGTTCCATTTTTTGCTGCCACCAAGTCACCTCAAATACCTTCTTTGCTTTCAAATTGTTCTTTGATCTTAGAATTGTTATTTGCCATGAAAAGCAAGCTTTATAGAATTTCAAGTTAAGTTGGTCAAGGTTCAGTGTGTTGTATCTCAATGATATTTTGCTGGTCCTCTTGAGGCATTTTGACATGTCCTTGAATTGTATAAAGTAGGATCATCCTTTCAATTACAATGCATGCACACAAAGTTTGTGCGGAAAAATTTATACTTTTTTTAAAAGAAAATTTGGAAGAGAATTGGATATGTGAACCCAGTGAAAGTATTTTACTAAGTTCATGACACCAAGTCTAAATGAAAGGGTTTATAAAGCCTTACCTTCTAGCTTAGGCTTTGTTAACTTGTGTCCACAAGGGTGTAATATATATAACTAATCTAATTTTTAATACTAAGAAGAAGTGAGTTAATACTAATATAAGTTATTATAATATTTTAGTTCAATATTAATTGAAGAAATAATAATCATATTTGATGTGACATAAATTTGATATGAAAACATTAGAAATTGGTAATATTTTAAACCAAATGATGAGAATACTCTTGAGTTGGTAGGAAATAATATTTAAATTTTTTTCTACATTATGCGAGTATGCAAGGTTATAACTCCACACTGTGTGGGTATGTGAGATTATAATTCTGCACTCAGGTATTGAGTGTAATATCTTGCACCACGCGAGTATATAGAGTTATTACACCGCACTCGAGTGTGCGGGGTAATACCTTGCACTGTGCGGAGTTATAACCATGCATATAATCTTGCACTCAGGTGTGCAGAGTATTACACGCACTTTGTGGAGAAATACCTCCCACTGTGCAAGTATGCGGGGCTACATTTGGAGGGGAGACAAGAGATAGCAACTGTAGTTAATATGATTAGTAATTATGTGTTGTCATCTCAAAAGATAAAATAGTAATCTTGAGTTATTAGTACATGATTTTTAAAATAGTAATCTTGGGTTATTAATAAATAGTTTTTAGAATTTGATTTTTGCGGCTCTAATACCAATTATTGGATAGAGTAGTTCTATTCTAACTGAAAAATAATTTGATGCAAACCTTGGAATTCAGCTCAATCCAAAAGACCTAAGGGAGTCTATAAAAACGTTTTCACTTTACCTTCTGATTTGGATATGAAACTAAACCCCACAAACATTAGTTGCTCGTTCCTCTTTTTATCAACCCATGGGCCAACAACGCTGGCATCTCTAAAAACAAATGTACAATTCATTTTTTTATAAGTGCTAAGGAATAATTTTGTCAAATGCTCTTTAATACCTAGGAGAACTTTGCGGCTTAAATAAACTATATACTCTAAAGTTAAGGGTAGTTATGTTGGATCATAGTATCTAATGTTAGGCAAATATGTTATATAATTATGAATTGCATACTGTTATGTATGATTGTCTTATTAAAATGATTAATTTGAATTAAAAATTATTTCACAATTTATGTATTCATTAGGATATTGTCCATAAATGTGTAAACTTATTTAAGCAAAATTATAATCATTGATAGATTGATTATAAGATTTACAAATAAGGAGAGTCAACGTAGTTAACTTTCATAATCTTAAGTGACTATTAATTAGGTAGATTAGTTCCCAAGGTACAAGATAATGAAGAAACAGAATTTAAAAGGTTATTCAAAGATATACAGATCTGTTGCCTTCTCTTTTTTGATACCATCTGAGAGAAAGAGATGAGAGATCCATAAAAAAATTAGAGAGGATTTCTCAAGGGCGAATATTAAAGTTTTGAAAGATCTATTCTCGTGATTTAAAATAAAAAATAGCTTTTTGCCATTAGAGGCGAGTCATGTGCTCACGAGGACGATTGGTGATTTCTTATGAGATTGCGTTGATCCATGAGAACTTCCATGGATTCAGGTATAAAATTTCACACTGAAGTAATTTATAATTCAAGTATACTTTGGTATAGATCATTCCTTAGGTTTAGGTGGAAAACTGATTCTTCTTCCCCAGGAAGTAAGTGAGTGTTTGAGCCTAACAAGCTAGTCAAAAAAGAAGGATATAAATAAATATAAACAGAAAGTAACGGTTGGATAACAAATAACTCAAGGACAAGACAATAAAAATTTTCTTAAGTTTTATATGTACACATGTGTGTGCATGTATGCAAGTGAAATTGTGAGATAAGTAGCAATAATTTCGAAAAAAATTTATCAAAAAGATCTATGTTGTCTTTTCTATCATTCACACTACAACATAGATATTTATTATTTGAGTATTGTATTTATCATTTTTTTTGGGAGAGAAAGTTTGTATTTTGATGATCTAATAAACTTAGCAATTTGTTACAACTTGATATACTAAATAAAAGAGAAATAAGGCATTATCCTTTCAATAAGCCCTACACTTTGCTGAGATATAGATTGACTAACAGAAAAGCATAGTGTCGAGTACTAAAAATACAAGCATTCAAGTAAGTGAAAAGATAAAGTAAGACAACTCTAGAAACAAGCTGCTTGGCCAACTTTAGTAGCACCACAAGTAGAAGCAACAAGAAGGTTGAGCAGATAACGTAGGCAAAGACGATTTAGTATCCTATGGCACAGCCAATATCACAATAGACCCGAAAGAGCACACCTACAATACAAAAACTATAAAACTTAAAGAAGTAAGATTAGAAAGGAGATGCATGCTAGGATAAAGCAACTCTAGAACATATACAACCTCACATAGAACTAATAACCCCCACCAAAATAGAGGCCTCCCAACTAACCAAGCAACAATGAAGTCGTGGCACAATAAGAGGCGACGAATAGAGGAGGAATGTGAGTGGCAATAACAGGTCTAAGGTAGAGTCCAAGGTCTAGGAGGTGGAGCTAGAATGGTCGGAGCAACCTCTGACTACCGCAATAGATAATAGGATTCCTTGTAGTGAAACATTTGCCTCAAATACATGTGCCCCCACATGACCCATTGCCTATATTTCTACACAATATAGATAATAAAATATAAAATTTTCACAAATACCTCAAATAAAAAAAACCCCAAAATACCACAGGCTACAAGAAACTCCAAAATAGATGTCCATAAAAACATCTGATAGGAATATCTACGTAGGGACTGTAATCTATCTAACTTATTTTACAAGAATCTCCTCCACAGACTCGGAATCATCTACTAATTTAAAATTATTCGCACCAAAAAGTGATGAGCATAAAAACTAGTAAGTATATACCTCTACAGCTTAAAAATAGTGCAAAAAGAGATGTATATATATATATATATATATATATATATATATATATATGCCAAATATGATCACAACAATACACAATGCAACATGCCCATCGTGTCTATATCTACAACTCACATTTATTATAATATAAAACATAATATGCACCACTAAAACCATTAAATCCTATCTTAGACTCACATATAGCCACAACCATGAACAACAACAAAAGCTCAAACAAAAAAATACCCATCGAGAGAGAAGATAACTAGTGATAGTATCACCATGCCTATTGCCTAGGGAAGGAGATGACTGATAGCCCACCACTACAGGCTAAAGATCTCAGTCATAAGCCCATCACCATCTCCATCATCACCACTTAAGCAACATCATCACACATAGTAGAATTGTTATGTATGGTAGAATTATTATATATAGCTAAATCATCGCTTATAGTGGGACCGTCGCACAAAGCGAAATTATTGCATATAGTTGAAGGAATTATCGTACACACCAGAATCATTGCATACAGCGAAATCATAAGCACATTGCCTAGAGTGGCCATCCTTACCTGCGTTATTGGGTACCACTAGATCTATGACCTATACCCCCACACTCATAGTTTATGTTACGCTTGCTCAAACCAGTGCACATAATGTCTGACAGCCCTCTTATAACTTCACGACCTCAGGCATTGGCTGATATAAATATATGTACTATATACATTTTGCCCTTTAACTCTGGCTGAGCAAGTAAATGAGCACTATCGAGACGAGACTTAACTACGTAATGGTACATGCTAGTGGTATAGTGATCGATATCATTAATCATACAGCATGTACATCAAAGTTATTATATCCTAGGAATGCACCAATAATCAATGCATAACTATGAAACAATATTATACTGCCTTAAAAGTCTCACACTACTTCTAAACTACGGAGAATTCACTTGCTAACACTGCTCCATAGTTAACTACCTTTAACTACACCATGAGATTATCCTCGCATGGTAAATCTACCTCTACAATAAAAGTAATAAAAAAAAGCACCAACTTACATAAAATTAATTAATTAAATAATATTACTATAGGTTTGGGTAGGTCCACCTAAGAATTCTTACTTTTATTATTTATATAGAATTGTTATAAAAATAATAACGGTCTGACATGTTATTAAGAGTAATTAATATAATTATTGATATGTTTACTATTCCACTAACTATTATCGATTTAAAGTAAATAAAATAGACAATATTTAATTAATTTTCCTTATTAAATATCAAAACATGTTCAAAATAACTATCAATTAGAACTAATTTTCCATCAAGAGCAATAAGTAGAGGTACTCTTGTATCGCAACCTTATTTATTAATATTAATTTACAATAAATATTATAACTAACAAAACTATTATCTAAAGATGACTCACATATAAGGATCAAGTAAATGAAAAATAAACTAAAGGATCACAACTCTAGTTGAGCCATCCCAAGTCCTAAAGCAATGGATTGGGCTACAACCAATCCAAAAACTACAACACTAAACCCACCAAGTTAGACTTAAAGACCAAAACAACTAAGGATGTCACTTAGATTGGGCCGCAGCCTAACATGCAACAAAATCATCAACTAGCCACGAGAGCCCCATTAATCGGTAGCTACAACTCCTTGAGGTAAAGATGACTAGCCTAAAAGGGAGGAAATATGACAAACCATCGTGGTTGCAAAAAATGTCGAGAAGCCGGGGAAGGGAGTATAAGATAAGGGGTGTAGCCTCCACTGAGAATTTAGAGCACCCATGAAAGGTACCTAGAGGTAAAGGACACCAAGGGGAAACTTCTTGGATCGATATGGTTAGATATGGGATCATTAGCCAGCTAATTTGCTGACAATGTTGACATGCAAGGAAAAAAAAGGGGGAAAAAGCTAATATCAAGCCACTAAGCACTAACTGACTTAAGAGGCCCCTATGAATTGGTCAACAAGGTCGGAGCCCCGACAACTCTTCGACATGGTGAGAAGAAAAAGGAGGGAAATGGGTTGCAGGGGAAGGGGAGGAAAGAAAGAATGAAAAAAAGGGGGGAGGAAAGCAGCTTGAATGTTTTTTGCTGGATGTTACATGCGGGGTGGGATTAGACATAAATAGAAGAATATAGGGTAAAGTAACTTTAGAAATAAGTATAAGAGAATAAAATATATTTAACCTAAAATATTTCTTATTTGCTTTTAAAATTAATAGAAAATTCTCTATTTCAACAACTAGTTTAAAATTAACTCAGAATAACTTTTAGACAAAAAGAGAGAAATATAGATATGCATGATAAAAATCAGCAAATAAAGCCACGACTTCTTTTCTGTTATCTTTTAAGCAGAAGATATGAAACAACATTTGAATTGGGATTGGTAGGGGCCGCGCGTGCGCGTACCCCCTCTGCCACAAATTATGACGTCCACTCTCCCACTTGGGGAGATGGTAAGCCAGCGCTCCTCCCATGTGCAATGGAGGCCGCTGGCCTAGGCCATGAGACTTCCTGATCGCCCATAGACCCCGTCCAGGTAAGTATGGAAAAATGTTAACCCTCTCCTCCCTTTTATAACCTCACGCCTCTTCTCCATCCTTCTTGCCAGCCAATGTGGGACTAAAATAGGCATGGGTTATTTTCCCTTTTGTGGAGAAATCACAATTTAAGCTAGGGAAAGAGAGGTAAATTATTTTTAATTTTTGTGTTGTGGAAGGAGCTGAATTGGTAAATTGGTACATTGGGGAAACTAAGATGAGTTTATTTTTTATTTTATTTGTGTAAGTAGACTGCTAATTAAACTTAATACTAACATGGGCCTATGTCACTATATAACTTTGGATAAAAATGCCAAAAATTTTATTTTATAAAATGCTGAATAGTTGAGTCTTTTTGTAAAATTATGATTTATACCCTATATTTTTATAATTTAGTAAATATGTGCAGAGAAAACCCTGCCGTTAGATCTTTTAATTAAACTTAATAATTCCTCTGAGTTAAGTTAACTATACTAAAAGAAATATGAAAATATCCTCAATTAAGTCATACTAAATGCATTTTAGAAATAAGAGCATTTTGGTTATTTTAGAAATAAAATATTTTTACTTAATAAAATATTCTCATGGTGTTTATTCAAATCTAATATAGGAGGTTTTATGCACACTCGCTAAATCATAAGGCTCGATTTAAAAATAATGAAAATATGTATAAATCGTAATTTCGTTAAAAATCAAGGTGTTATATGTAAATTTTTCAAAAAAAAATTTAATAGTAAAATTAAGAGGAGCTAATTTTTTTTACAGAGTTTTAATAAGGGGTCAAATAGTTTAGTGTTTTTAACAATAAGACGCTTAAATATTTAACATTTTATGTGTATCTTCTTTTCCTAGTAAAACATGAACTTTTTCGGTGTCTTTCCTTACACTAGTCATATTAGTATTTTATTTGAAATAAATAGTGATATGATCAATAATTTATTTTTGGCCGAGTAAAATGCTTAACAATGTATCATTTTATCTAGGGTTACGGTGAAATAGACCTCTTTTAGTATTATGTTTGGGATATAATCTATTTTAGTAAATAAAGTTTAAAAGATGTCTAATTTGTTAAAAAAAAAACTCAACCTAAAATTGCAAGCCACTTTGAATAAATGTCTTTTGTACATTTGTAAAGTATTGTGGATAAATCTTTGTACATTTAATAACTCTTTAATACAAAATATTTTTAATTAATAGTGAGTTCAAATTAATTATTAATTTAGATTTCTCTCCTCCCCACGTAAGAGAGTAATTAATGTGGCAATCTCAATCTAAAATGTTAGAACTTTCATGCCTAAGATGAGAGAAATATTCTCTCTCATTTAGATTAAAAATATAAGAGAGAATGGAGGATAAATAGAGAGAAAGAAAGAGAAAACTAAATTTTCTCTCATTTTTCTATTCTTTTTTGTATATCAAAACAAGAAGAGAGAAAATAATTTTCAATTGTTTTTCTCCCTTCTGTTCTTTTTCTTTCTCATTGATACATTTTCTTTATAGTATTTAAAAAATTATAATACATTATAATTAGAACTGTCATATCAGTGTCCTTGATTGTTCTTCCTCTTACGTGGGAAGAGAGAAATACTTTTACCTGCTATCAAAAATAATAAATAAAAATTTAAGTTTTCACCTATATATATATATATATATATATACAAATTCCTTGTCTTTGTTGGCGACGTTAGTGAGCTGGTTAAAATGCATGGAGTGAGTGTGAAAAGCTTCATGAGGCCCGCCCCTGCATAGGTAAATTATGATTTAACCCTTGCATTTTACTAAATTTAACTTACTCTTATATATTTTAAACTTAGCTGAAACACCCATCACTGAATATATACACCCTTTATATGAGTAAAATCAACATGGTTCCTATATGACCTGTTGATTAATATTTTTATATAATATATTAGATAAAAGCTAAATTTTATATATGTAACTTAAGAAAAAAGAAAGTACCCAAAACACCGTAAGTCACAATAAATATCCGCATGGTAGCTATAGTCCATCTAATTCAATTTTCATGAATAAATAAATAATGAAATATAAATGATCCTCAATGGCTCATTAATAAACTTGAAGTCACTTACTAATCTAAAAATATTTTATCAAAAGATAGTGAGTATGAAATCTAGCAAGTATGTATCTCTACAATCTAAATGTAACATAATGAATGATGCGACGTGATATATACTTGCATATATATAAAACATGTTCAAAGTAATGCACTTGTACAACATATCCATCATATTAATAACTATAGCTTTCAAATATTAATAATAGAAAATATATATTCATCCCATCACCTACTCTCCTAGAGTTTCAAACTAATATAACATCGTATTCTCACATAGATCCATCAAATCATCAAATCATTTAATTCATGCTCATACAAAGCGACAAAAACATAACATTATATGATCACACCATGCATCACCTATCGAGAAGGAATCTCTATCTAATAATAAAATTGCATACCTATTACATAATGAATAATTAACTGATTCTTAAACCAATAGAAAGATGATTTAGCAATTTATAATTTTTGAATTCATTATGTATCCATATTGGTTTACCATAGATGTCGAAAATTGAGAGAGATGCACTAATAGTAGGATCGTCTCCAACAACTTATCTAAAATATTGCGGTATAATTTGATCATAGATTTCTTATACAATCTCCATTGAGGGGATTCTTGATTCTATAGAAAGCTTAATTATCTAAATTTTATGTTTATCATATTAGAAGATTCTATAAAAATATAGGTCTAATATTCTCTATTTTTTTGTTGGTATATAAGCTTTAAAGGTCTAATATAGAAGTTATCACGCCCCCTTACTTGACATAGGAGAACGTGCATAACTTATAATTATGCTGGTTGACCATATTGAAGCACACTTCTAGAGAGTGGTGTTTGTATACTATGTATAAATTAATCTGTAAATATGGAAGGGTTATCAACAAATGAGGCATGCGTAGTGTTTATAGCTGCTCTCATTTGTTGCAGGCTTGGTTTTGATGGTGCATTAGCTTAGAGCACTAATTTAGCAGTGCAATAGTTTAGAAGAATGGCTTTATACTGTTTGGGTCAGAGGTATGGACAAACAGTGCAATAGCTTAGTGCCAATTACTCAATTAATGGGAGGATTGGGCAAGTTGTCTAGCACATTATTTGCTCTTGAATGATAAAAAGAAAACATCAAAGGTATTACGCTTGTTTTATTAGAATAGGTGAAGTGAAATGGGTAGGAACATGAAAAAGGAAAACCCATTGGTTTTTGGGGTTAAATTGCCCATAAAATCATTTTTCTTTGAAAAAGAACAATAAAGAGACGGACTTACATGAATAAAATCAGAGCTGGTAAGACATAGTGCTTATTATTTCGATCGTCATACCAAACGCTTCCATTTACCAAAAGAAATAGCAAGTTCATAGTTGTCATTATGCTTATATTGATTGAATCTACTGCATAACAGTTTGTGAAGATAATTATATCATCAATTATGTGGCGAGATCCATTCCTCATCTGAAACTTTAGCTCTCCAAAATGACTTTCTTTAGTGTGTAGTTCTTTGCAAAAGCAAGAATATGTGACAAAATTCACTGTACACAGCCCAGTCAAGCTCCAGAAGAAGTAATCAAGGTGGCCTTTGTTCAAATCATCTGGTATCCATCCAGGCTTCCCTTCTGTCGCCGTCATAACTGAAATGAGTGTTACGATGAGGGAGCTCAAGTATTGGCCTAGAGAGACTGTGAGCAATGCCAAAGCAGTGCAAATGCTCTTCATTGATTCAGGAGCCTGGCCATAGAAAAACTCCATCAGAGTGATGGGGATGAAGACCTCAGTGACTGCAAAAATTACATATTGAGGAAGCTGCCATGCGATGCTTATAAGTTCGTCCTTCATAGCACTCTCTAATCTCCTCCATTCGACAAATGCAGCAGTTGCCATTGCGATGATTGCCAGAAAATATCCAATTCCCATCCTCTGCAACTGCGAGAGATCTTTCGAAAACCGGCACCTAATTGTTGGCACTAGTACTTTGTTATAGAGAACAATAGAAGCCATAACACTAATCACTTCAAAAGAGGTCAAAGATGCCGGTGGAATGGCGAACAACCCGATTCTGGTGTCCATTGCACTCCCTTGCTGGATGAAAGTAGTATTCATTTGAGAATACGTAGATGTATAGATGATACTAGTCGTCCAAATTGGAACAAACCGTAGAAGTATCTTCAACTCTTCCACTTGTGTTACTGTGCATATCTTCCATGAACTCTTGAGATCATTGTCCTCTAAATGATCTGAATCATGAATAGTAGCTGCTTTGTCCAAGAACCTGAGAGTATAATGAGGAACTTAACTCTATGCATTTAACCTTCATTCAGGAAGTATATATTATAGAGTACGTTAGCATGAGAATTACCTGAATTCATCAGTATGTGCTAGTTTTGGTTGAGCAATATTATGTGCAGAGCTAGAACTGCCCTCATAAAGGAGATTGCTATTTGTTAGAAATTGCACGCTTATCTTCCGGAAAGATGCAACCAAAACCTGGCAAATACTCTTCAATGGACTACCATTCGAAGTTCGCAAATGGTAAGTTGGTGTTCCAAGTAGGAAGCCTCCCAATGCTAGTATTATGCATAGAGTTGATATACCATATCCAAGTGCCCAATCTATATTTTCTTGGATCCAGACTATGAAAGTGCCAGAAGCAATCCCTCCGAAGATGAAACAGATATAGAAATAACTGAAATAAGATCTCTTCCTTTCTCTATCTATAGGGTTCTCATCATTGAACTGCTCTGCGCCGAAAGGAAGCACCGCCGACCTCACTCCTCCGCTGCCAAATGAAACAAGATACAATCCGAAAAAGAAGAGAGTTTTCTTACTTCCACTTGATGTCTGCAATGAGTTCACCTCAGATAGGGAAAAAGTTGAAGTCAGAGTCAGAGCTGTAAGAGTTATTAGTATCATACCCTGAGAGTATATCAGAAAACAAAAATTGGTATAAAACTGCTTCAAGAATGACTGAATTAGCTGAGATGCAGGAACTGAATTTGACATACAATTAGGTACATTATGAGGGAGATCCAAATGGTCTTGTAATTGCCCCAGTATGTGTCTGCTATGGTAGCTCCAATAACTGGTGTAAAATAGCTCGTTCCATGCCAAGTAGCAGCATTTGCTGCATTTGAAGCATTACTGCCATTAAGGACAGTGCGTAGAAATAAGACTAAGTTCGCTCTGACGCCATTATATGCTGTGCTGTTTAAGCATTCAAAACCTGCAAGAATCAAAGCAATGTTATGATAAAAGAAACAAAGCAATTGAGTTTGTTGCACCAAGGAAAATCTTAATTATCGTGTAGATGAAAGTTCACCTAAAATGATTGCTGGTGCTCTCCAGTCAGTAGGTTTACGCCGCAACTGGGGTTCTTGAAATGCTCCAGATGATGCTTCATCCTTGTAATTCCTTGGCAGCTCACTCTGAGAAAAACAAGTGTCAAAATTAATGCCATCTTTCGTTGCTACTTGAAGGAGTCACTGATGTATTCATTTTGATTATGACTTAATATTGATTGGTAGATTCAAATGTGTCGAGTTTCATAGGTAATTCTTTCTTTCCTATGATAAATATATCTAAAATTAATTATGTTGCTTTTCCTATGATGAATATATCTAAAATTGAATGCTTGCAGCTTCAACGTTAATTTGCTATCCAAATAAATAAATAAATAAATAAAGTTAATCCAAAGGTAATTCTTTCTTTCTTACTCTGAGGATTTAGGTTTTGGGATAGAGGAAGAGAATACTTCTACCTTGATCAGCAGAGACCTTTCCTCTTCTCCCTCCATGGATACCCAAAATTCAATATTTCTTCCTTACCCTCACTTTCCTCCATTAATAATGTCAAATGAATGTTCCAATCATCCTAAATAGTTTATGAACTGTGCAAAACATTTTGGGGGGGAAGTATCTATTCAGAGCCACAAAATTCTTGATGTATATTGGAAGAAAGAAATTAGATTGAAAGTGAAATATTCCTGCGTTCATATAGACCAGAAAGCAACTTAGTTTTAACTAGCTCAGTATAGAGGGAAGTCATTTTTGAGCTTTAGAAACTGTGAAAAATTAAGTATAGAGGGATATCACATCACATCTCATAGATCATCAAATGGAGAAGACATTTTGTCAAAGCAGTAAGCTATCTATCAATCTATCTGTCTGTCTTTCTATCTATCTATATATCTATCTAATCTAATCTAATATTTTTTTAGTAGGATTAAGAGCCAAACTATCATAAATATCACTTTCAAGAAAGTCAACAATGCAACAGGAATGGAGAAGGATCCAATCTTGGTGGTTCACTAATTTCCTATTTCACTTGTTCGATGAATGTAGTGGTCGTTCGAACAAGTGGAATAAAAAGAATCTAACCTCCGTTCGATTATAGAAGAAAAATGGAATAAGCATAGTATTCTAGTTTTATACACTAGAAAAAGAGGGCTAACACTAGTATAAGTTATCATAATATTTAGTTCAATACTAATAAAAGTGTAATAATTATATTCGATGTGATGTAAAATTGATATTAAAACAAGGTAATTATATTAGAAATTGGTGATGTTTTAAACCCACAAACAAAAATACTCTTAACTATTTGTTAAATAGTAAATAGTATGGCCTTTCAACTATAGACTTCTCTATATTATCAGTTAGATATTATAATTCTAAATTTTCCCACATTTACTGTGACAGGCTTCTCTGCACTTAGCTTTGTCAATAAGCTCGTGGGCTCGTGATGCATGTGGGCTTGGCTCAAGCTCTAAATGAGCCAAGCTGAGCCAACACTGGCTCTTTTAGGCTTGGCTTAATTAAGCTCAGTTATATATATATATATATATAGCTTTCTCCCCAAATCTATTTCCATCCTAATCGGCACCACCGCACTACCCAAAGCCCAAAGTTGAAAGGCCTAAGTAAACCCTCCACCGAAACCCTATTCTCCACCATCTTCTCTAGTCACCAAAAGTGACCATCGCCTGCTTCACCATCGAGGCACCGACGACGATCATCTCTATATTCGTCGTCAAAGCGTCGACGGCCAAAAGACTAGTATTCTCCATTGGACCACCGAAACCCATCTTCACCACTGAGGACATCGACGGCGAGTCAGTGATCATCTCCTTCTTCACCACTGACAGCGAGTCACTCTCTATCTTCTTTGTTGAATCAATCTCATCCTCCACCTCTCAAGGAGTCAAGGTCAATTCATAATTTTTTTAGCAATCAGAACATCTTCACCTACTCATTCTCTATCTACATTGCTGATTCCATCTATAGTGATGTTTTAAACCCACAAACAAAAATACCCTTAACTATTTGTTAAATAGTAAATAGTATGGTCTTTCAACTATAGACTTCTCTGCATTATCAGTTAGATATTATAATTCTAAATTTTCCCACATTTACTGTGACAGGCTTCTCTGCACTTAGCTTTGTCAATAAGCTCGTGGGCTTGTGATGCATGTGGGCTTGGCTCAAGCTCTAAATGAGCCAAGCCGAGCCAACACTGGCTCTTTTAGGCTTGGCTTGATCAGGCTCAGTTATATATATATATATATATATAGTTTTCTCCCCAAATCTATTTCCATCCTGATTGGCACCACCGCACTACGCAAAGCCCAAAGTTGAAAGGCCTAAGTAAACCCTCCACCGAAACCCTCTTCTCCACCATCTTCTCTAGTCACCAAAAGTGACCATCGCCTTCTTCACCATCGAGGCACCGACGACGATCATCTCTATATTCACCGTCGAAGTGTTGACGGCCAAAAGACTAGTATTCTCCATTGGACCACCGAAACCCATCTTCACCACTGAGGACATCGACGGCGAGTCGGTGATCATCTCCTTCTTCACCACCGACAGCAAGTCACTCTATCTTCTTTGTCGAATCGATCTCATCCTCCACCTCTCAAGGAGTCAAAGTCAATTAATAATTTTTTTAGCAATCAGAACATCTTTACCTACTCATTCTCTATCTACATTGCTGATTCCATCTCATCTGCACCTAAAATTTTTTATGTGATTTATTGATAGTGTTTTTTATATTAGGTTCATGGAGTGTTTTGATCTCTGAATGAAGTACTTCTAGGGCAGGTGAATAGTCTTGCATAATGAGTTCATCATTAATTGACATCTTAATGTCTATCATTTAGAATTAGATATAAACACTATTTTTCCATATGATACTGCATCGGCTCAATTTAATTTACTAATATGTCACAATACTATAATGTGTTCCAGACATGTGGGCATTGGTTAGTCTGTAAAATATTTCCATCTGAATGGAAAAATGATGGATCCTCATTCCTCTCTACTTTGTGATAATAGGTTTTACAAAGAGGATATGTCCAACAATAAGTCTCATCTCTTAGCTGCAATTCACACTACCAATTTAATTAGGTTGATCTTGATAGGAGAAAATACTATATAGTTTGCTTACACATCCTAGCCTTTACTTCTTTTGTTTAAAGACCTAGATTTTGTTCTATTTGATCTCTATTCCTATCTTAGCTAGTGTGCTCATGAATATTGCCCTTTCTTGTTTCGCATGTATGCTTTATGGTTCTCAAGAGATCCTTGTGGTTTGCAATGTAGAATTTAGTCATTGTGGTTTCTTATTATAATATGGTCTCTTACATTTTGTTGTTAATGCATATAGTCTTATTTTGCCATAGAAAATACTTTATATAGCTTCAAATTATGCAGTAAAAAGTTGCAAACTGTAAGGTATATCTTTACTACCATAATTAATGGAAGGGGTTTTCTATCCTACAAAGTTGCAAACTGTAAGGTAAACTATTAGGTTTTCGATTATAAAAACTAAACCGCAGGATTGCAATTTTCAGATATTGAAGTTGCAAAACCTTAAGGTCCGATTAGTACTTTTCCTTATTTCTTTTGATCTCCACATCTACAGTATTCATGGATTAGGTATTTGATGCTACTGCTTTTCATTCAATAAGACAATGATTAAACAACTACTAGCATATTTTCTTCATATTTATTTTATTAAAAATTTCATTATTTTCTTTAGATGTCTAGTATTCTTTATTCATCTGAAAAATCTGTGGCCTCTCCAATTGAACTTGAAAAAAATTTGAATATTGAAAATGTGGAAAAAAATAAGTGCAACTAGAAAATGAAGTCGGAAAAGGAAGAAAAATGGTTTCCACTGTCTGATATGTTCTGATGAAGTCGAGGTATTAGAAAAGAAATAAAAGGTAGGAAAGTATTACTGTAAGTACTGTTAAAGATTATATTCTAAGAGAAAGACTAGATGCAATTCCACCTTAAAAAGACCCATGAATAATTGCCTTTATATGAAAAACAAAGGAAAGAAAAGCAAGCAATACTCAATTTCTCTTCACATGAAACTATGGATGTAGAGGTTTTTAGTTCAACTTCATCGTTCTTTGATCATGCAAAATAAAGGAAGTAATAGCACAGATGATATTTGTTCATGAATATCCTTTCAAAATGGTTGGACATATTTGGTTTAATGTGTTGATAAAGATATTAAATCCTTATTATGAAAGGATTTTTAGAAATACCATAAGAAATGAATGTGATACACTTAGCTAGGATCTTTTCTTATTGTATTAGTTATTTATTTTTATTAAAATAAAATTTTTATAGGTCGCGTTCGAACGTAGGAGGGATCACGTTTGAACGCCCTTGTGAACGCTTGCATCAAGTTCGCAAATACAGATAAAGCATATTGTGCGTCCGAACGTGGTCAGGCGAGGTCGAACGCTTGCACCGCATTTGCATAGACAGAGATGGAGCTTTTTGGGTGCATTCGAACGCGATCGAGTGCATTCGAACGAGATAGATAGGAATTCTCTAGAATTAAGGTTTCATATTATTTTAGAACTTGTTGGCTAGCCTCTATAAATATGTAGATAGTAGCCAACTTCAATATGCAATTGGATTATTGATTTCTTGCCTCCTATCTTCTCTCTAGACTTCTCCCTCCTTCCTCTTCACCATCCTTTCACCTCTACCGTTGGCAAAGTTTCTCCTAATGTCTAATCTTCCTCGACTGTCGTGCCACCCCTCTTCTTTGAGATCTCGACCACTTCGTTCCCTTCGTCTACATCCCTTAATCACATCCACAGTCCACTCTATTCTCCATACCCATCCATAACTCTAACATCCACTTCACCCGTCACCACTACCATCACCTATGTCATTTCGTGTTTTCGTCCTAGTGGCAGTTCGAATCCGCAAAGGCTATAAATACGAAAGTTGTAGATCAGGAAGTTACAGATCTAACCCACTTGGTTTCGTAATTTTCTAACTATCGAAGAATATTTGACTAATGTCTATGGCCTTTGGTACATTTACCAAAGAAGAAAATGATCTATATGATATTATGGGTGACTGGTTAGAGAGGGTTGATTAGATGGCATCATCTTCCACTTCTCCTTCCTCCGGAAGTCTGTAGGTTGGTGAAGAGATTCCAAAGCAGAATCTTTTTTTTAACCTTTTTTCTTTTCGATTCTTCACTTCTTTCACTCTCTTCTCTTCACTAAATATCACTAAAGAACAAATTAGAGAGAGATAAATTATTTTATCTTTTAATTTTCTGAATTATATTTTTAATTTGATCTCTGTTTAAGTATTTACATTAAAATTGAAATGGTTACAAGAGAGAAGTCAGAAGATAGCAACATTGACCGGTAATATTGTAATTGTATCATTATTAGTAAAGATAAAAAGCATGTTAAATATAATTGGTGTGGAAAATAAATGAGTAATTGTATCAACCATCTGTGAAAAAATACTTAGACATACGTATGTATCTAAACCCTAAGCAATGATATCACTCATTTGCTTATATAAAAAACGAAAGAAATATTAACAAAACAAAAGCAAAGATGAACGCCAAGATTTTAACGTGGAAAAACTCAAACAAGAAAAAAAAATCACGGATCCAAACTCGGATCAAAACCAATCACTAGAATAATGGTAGTTACAAGGCTGACTCACAAAATAACCCGTCGATCCTCGTGACTCTGTTCCTCTCAGTCTTGCTCACTAGAACCCACGATTCACTGTTTCTCGTGATTAATATCCAACCTAAGTAGCCCTCAAGATTGATCTTTTGTCTAGATAACCCTTAAGATGCAAGTTTAAGCCTTATAGAAGAGTAGGACCTTGTTGGTTGAAGAAACGATATAGCCTCAAGAATTCTCCTTCAATTGCCTTCACCAACCACCCTAGAGTTAGAGCTTCACGATGCTTTTATATGTAGTCAAGATAGAGCCAAATCCAAATCATATCCATAATCACGAAAGTCCAAAAATCGCAAAATATGCAGGTGCGTTCGAACAGGGCCCGAGTGCGTTCGAACACGGCGTTCAAACATGGTGTGAACGCGAAAACTTCTCTTTTGATCGTGCAATTTTTCAATCCAAATACTTTCTAGACTTGTATAAATGCTCATGTACATGTATAAAAACACTTAGAATATTTTGTATATAATTGCCGACACTAAAAACCTAACAGTCTGAAAAAATATTTGGCTAAAAAATAAAAAATATAATAGTCTATTGACCTATCTAATAGGCAAAAAAAAAAAAGGTTAACCAATTTACACAACGAAAATAGTTAATGATCGTCAAGAATTTATTACATTATCATAAAAATATTGATGATGATATAAGTAAGCATAATGGAAAAGATGATGAAAAGAGACAGATGAGAAAGACAAAAAAAGAAAACAAAAATATGCAAAGAGAGAAGAAAGAGATGAGAAGCAGTGATGGTCACTTTCAAAGAACTAGATAAGTTCACATTTAAGGAGAAAGAGAATATGAGAAAGTAATTCTAGAACTTCTAGTTTTACGAGCTTTATAGCATAGTCGAAAAATATTGGACTAATGAATACATATCTCATAAGAAAAAAAAAGGTTGCGCACAGACTATTATCTAGGCATATCTTAAAAGGACAAAACATACCAAGAAGCATACTAGTAGGGATATCTCTAAATTTTTTTTTTATAATTATATTCCTTTTAATATAGTTGATAATCTTTATTATTACACTATGGTGAATATATAAAATCAACAAGACATGATATTTCGCCTCCTAATTCAAAAAGTGTTACTACTAAATATTTTGAGTCAGAAATAGATAAGTTTCATGCTTACATTTAAAAAATATTAGAACAAAAATAATTGTATACTAATATGTGATGAGTGAACTACACAGAATAAAAGAAATATAATTATTTTTTAGTATACTCAACATAGGGGTAATATTTTTAAAGTCTATGGATACTATTGCTTATTTCAAAAGTGCAAATTATATTTTTTATTTGATAGATGCGGTAGTAGAAGAAATAGGTGACAAAATAGTTGCCTAAGTGGTTATCGATAATAAATCAAATTATAAGGCTATTTAATAATTACTTATAATAAAAATATAATATTTATATTAGACGTCATGTGCTTGCACATTATTTTGATCTCATGTTAAAGGATGTTACTAAAGATCCTAAAATTAACATTGCTATATATGAAGATCAGAGGTGAACAAATTTTATATATAATCGTGGTTGAGTTCTTAATTTACATAAACAGATGAATGATAATAGAGAGATACTAAGATCTAACCTCACTAGATTGTCACTCATTTTCTAGCATTGGACAGCATCATGAGATATAAAGATAAGATTATGCAAATGTTTACATCAAATAATGTCTATAAAAATAAAAAATTCAAAATCTATTAACCTAAAAATCACAGTTTAGGTGGAATTTTGAAGAACATAGCCATTGAAATATTGGAATAATATTATGATTGCTACTATAGTATTTGTGCTCCTTATCAAAGAATTATGACTTGTAAAAAAGTGATGATATATTTGAGATGAGTTAATAAAAAAATGTGGCCAAAATTTTAGAAAATAGTAGAAGTTGATTAATTCTAGATAGAATAAATAATTACATAGAGATATAGATGTTGCTGATAGACATACTTTTAATTTACTAATTTATAAATATTTTGAAGTTCGAATACTTACAAATTTAATATTACAATTTCTATAAGATATTTTATTAATCTAAAATTTTAATTCTCAGCAAATGTCACTAATGATGCTGAAATCTTACTTTGAGTTAAAAGAGTAATCAGCAGACTAGAGTCTAATATTCATAAACAAAGTCTTTGCGATGGAGAAATTAATTATGAATCAATTAAATAATTTTATTATTATTTGTTGTAAGTTTTAACCTAACTAATTTCTTATAAAATGTATATAATAATATATATTAAATGGAGAGATATAATTCAAAAGTTGAGTAATCCAGTTTTGCTAAAGTTACTACAACTATATATCATAGCAGTCTAACTAAATGTAGTCCATTTATGGATTGGAGGAGTTACCAAATTTAGCACTAATAATAAATAAGATTTTAGGTCAAGTTGTGTCTTCATCACAATGTAAAAAAAATTAGACTACTTTTTTCTTGATCCACACCATAACATATAATCGAATGACAATGGAGAGATTAAAAAAATTATTTTCTACCATTATAGTACGAGATTGAGGGAGAGAAATTTAAGAAATAAGACAAAAATGATCAGCTGATTAATTTCAATCATATTTTTGATGAAGAAAATCTTTGACTCTATGAATCAAAGAGGTGGAGGTCATTAGATTATAGAAATTACCATAATTATATAAAGCATTGGAGGAGACTAAGATGACGACAAAGGCTAGTATGAGTCATTCGACAGTGAGAGATAGTACAATTACTACTACCAACAATAACCTTAATGATCCTGATAATAAATCTAATGGCGAGATCATTCTTTTCATATTTATTGAGAGAAGTCAAAAAGGCATAAGGGTTGAAAAAAGAGAAATTATGGATGTATATACATTTTAGTAACGTCATTTAATATAACTAATATAATGCAATCATTCTTTGGAATACCAAGCTCTAGACATCATTATTTACAAACTTATAATGATTATGATGACGACTATAATAATTTATGAGTCAGCTCAATCTTCATTAAAGTTTTGAGTTAGTGTTTTTTAATTTTTAAGCTTCTGATATGAGTAATTTTTAAGCTCAATATTCAACAGACATTCAATATTCATTTAGTTATATGAATTGCTCTATAGGAACGTAAATATGTGCACAATTATATACCCTGCCACTCGCTAGGGTATCGATATTCATCCAGACCGAGCACCCTCTTAGCTACTAAAAACTTTGTGATGATAACTTGCTACATATACCCTAGCGAACAGCATATATTCGAATGCCTGCTGTGTACACAGACTAATAATCTCTAACGTAAGGCCAATAGGATCGTGACTATGTCAAACGACCAATCATCTCCAAGCATGCCCTAAGTCTCACGCCCACTCGAGTATCCTCACGCTTTCTATCAACTATTCTATCAATCACATTTCATTCTTTCCTTCTAAATGACAAATCATATGCATATATCTAGTACAATAACAAATCAATACATAATAGGAATTTAGGTAGAACAGGAATCAAGAGAAAAATAATACAATATAGTCTCCAACCATAAAGTTAACACATGCATACCCATGCTAATCTACCACATACATACTCATACTACAGATCAACTAGACATAAAATTATAACAGTATAGTTATATCTAATCATCTCTATTTATTATCATCATACTCATATCCAAGATCAACCTAATTACATGCATGATAAAAATATGCTTGACTGTAATTATCTCTAGATAAAGTTATATAATCATGCTGAAGGCTAAAACATGCATGTATATAATATATAATATAACCTAATTTGAGAAAAGCATATAAGGGATAAGACAATTCACCACAACTGTAATTACCAAACAACCACTCATACACATTGCTATAACAACGATCAGTCCTTGACAGGTAGGTCCACGGGGTCTTAGACAGGGGGATCGAAACTTGAAATTATTTATAACATATAATGTCAGTTTTTCTATTAATTAAAATTAACCCGGCTAAAAGATAATTTCTCGTTGTAATCATATACTCTTCATTCCTATATTTGCTTTGTTATTTATTAAACATAATTATATTATCTAAATAGTGTATTTAAAACATAATTATCTACCTATTATTCTCTTTGATAATCAAGAAAATAAGAATTAAGTTACTACAAATAATTACATAAGAATATACGTACATAACCCTAATAATTACTATACCTAGCTAGGATTAATATAGTAATTTATATTGTAGGAATTTTGCTAAACATGATATAATTAGATTTATTTACTAACTATGATATAATTAGATTTAATTCATATAAATTAATTACATTAGATTAATTAAATTAATTAAATAAATAATATCATAATCAAATATAATTTAAATAGTAATCAATAATATGTATATATATATATTTATATTTTTTTTAAAAAAACTATACACAGTGCTGGGCTCAGCCCAACACCTTGTTGCAGGGTGCTACCCAAGAGGAGAAAAGAAGGGGAGGAGGAGAAGAAGGGGAAGGGGGCTGGGCTGCAGGGGAGGGGTACAGCTGCTAGTGGCAACTTAGCAGCCGGCCTCTCCCCGGCAGCTTAAACCTCTAGCGGTCTCGAGAAGAAATCGAGAGAGAGAGAGAGAGAAAAGAAGGAGAGAGAGAAAGGCTCACCGGTAGATAGAACGGTCGACGGCGGCTCTTCCCGGTGGTCGATGACTGCTGGGGAACTAGAGGGAGAGAGAGAGTGTGGGAGAGAGCTAGAGAGAGAGAGAGAGGTCAAGAGAATGAGGGTAAGAGAAAGAGAAAAATTAGAGAGAGAAAGAGAGAGATGGTCACGCAGCGTTGGCGGAGTGGCCGATGGCCTCGGTCCCACCTCCACACATCATCGCGACGTGGAGGAAAGTGGCTCAGTAGAGGTGCATGGCACCTCCACCGTTGCCACGGCATGCACTACATGCTAGGCATGAAGTCGACCATAGCGTGGCCGGTTGCGTCGTGCCCAGCATTTTTTTTGCTACTTGGGTTATTACATATTGCACAAGCCGGTGGCACCTAATAATAAAGCATAAGAAGAGATGATAGAGGTATATTTTTTTTTAGGATTTATATATCAATTTTATATATTGAGTGGATAAATATATGTTTCTAATATGTATTTTTGAACCTTTGACTAGTTGAGGAAATGTTATGGACGATGTCAGGAGAAAGGTTTTGTACATTTTGAAGATATTGATTTTTTGTGGGTAACGACACTGCTACATGCAATTGTTCTTTTGCATCCAACCAACCATTTCTACAAACAACTATTGAAAGCAATGATTCTTCTTATACACCAATACTGAATGAAATTAAATTAGAACATGGTGACACCTTGTAGTGTGGTGATGGCATGTTCAAATTAAACTTTACTGCCAGTCAAGAGACTGCTTCTAGGAGTAAGAGGCTACATCAAAGTGGATTAGGTAGGCGAAGTAAGAAGAAGAAGTCAACCCTTGTGATGATACATGGCAAAAATTGGCAGAAGGCCTTTTAAAAAGAAATAGAATAAATGATAAAAAGGTGAATTATAAGTTGAAAAAGATATCTTTTGAAAAGATGAAATTTGAACAACATACATGTCATATTCAGGACATACAAGAAATTATGTCCGTACCACATCAACTTCCTAGTATGGATATTGATAAGATCATGTTTCTTTTAGAGGCTTTGCTACAAGATGAGAATAGAATAACTTTTAAGAGTTTACAATCTACTGAGGCTCGAATAGGATGGGTACACATGAAAATGGGCTTGCCATCGCCATCTACTTCATTTGCTCCACCAAAATCTGCAAATATTGGCGCTGATTTGCACAACAATTTTAACATTCAGTTTATGGATTAGATTGACATACGGCATTTCTCTATTTGCATTGTCTTTGTAATAAACTTATTAGATGCTCATTTATTAGTCTCTCATAGGAGTAATAACTTATTTGTATGTCCATGTATTGTCAGATTGTCATGTTGTAGTACTAATTATTTGTTCACTAGTAGAGAGTTATGTAGGTCTTTCAATATTTGAATTGGCAGTTTAATAGATGTTTTTTTTCACTTGTTAATATATTATGGAAATATATATTTTTTGATTTATTTGACTAGTAATATTTTGACATATGCAAGTAATCTAATTATGCTCTTTTGTTTGCACGAATTTGTGTACGTAGATTAGTTTGCATGTGGAGAATTGTATTATTGAAATCTAGCAAAGAAGGTAAGATATGTATGGTTGTCTTTAGTACTATAACTACTTGTGATATGCATTATTAATTTTACTTATTAATTGTCAAATATAAGAAATTTCTCATATGGAATCCAATCAAGAAGAAGTGGATATGTATTATAATACAGACAGTAGCCCATTGGATACTGAACCATCAGTTAGTACTGTGAATACAACCTCATAAATATCAGATCAACTTGATAAATTTGTAGAACAACTTCTAGAGGATATTAGTTCCTCCCATCATAGGCCTAAACCTAGGCCTTGCAGAACTAGACTTTTTACTGGCCAATATCTGTTAACTGATATCTTACGTGGTCATCCAAATTGTTGTATTGATAAGTTTTGAATGATTGTGGAAACTTTTATATTATTACGTCAAGCCTTGGAAAAAAGAGATTTGATTCGAAACACACAAATCTCGACCAATAAGCAACTAGGTTTTTTTTTATATTGTGTAACATATGATGCATCAAATAAAACTCTTGCAGAGAAATTTCAACACGCATAAGCCACTATTAGCCGATATTTTAATGAAGTTCTTGATGGTATTTGTGCTATGAGTCATATTTTTATTCAACTACTCCCTCCCCCCCCCCCCCCCCCCGATGTTGCTATTCATCTAAGCATTGCATCAAGTTCTTTTTCTATCCATACTTTATGGTAATAAAAATTATTATCTTTTGTCTTGTTACTTGTTTTATCATGTTTTCATAAAGATGATATATTGTTTAGCTAATTAATAGTTATAAACAGAATGCTATTGGTGCTATAGATGGCACCTATATAGAAGGGATTAGTAATAGAGATCGACAATCTATAACACGTAAGCGTAAAAGGGAAACTTCCCAAAGTATGATGGGTGTAGTAAATTTCGACACGGAATTCTTATTTCTATTACCATGTTGGGAAGGCAGTGCATCTAATATGGCAATGTTATGTGATGCAATATCAATATAGAATTTCACTATGCTTGTCCGTATGCATACTTTATAATAAAGCCAAAATTATTTATATTTGATGTCTTTTTTTTATGACTAATTAATAAGTAATATCTTTAAAGGAAAATATTACCTTGTTGATACTGGCTATGCAAAGTTTTCATTTAAGTGAGTTTCAACATTGACAAAGCTTTTATACAGGCCTAAGAGATTTATTTAATTATCGCCACACCCAACTACATAATGTTGTCGAGAGGATATTTGGTGTATGCAAGCAACGCTTTAAGAAGTTAAAAAACTACAACCATTGTGTAGGAAACTCAAGGAAAAATTGTCAGGCATGTGATATGGTACATAATTTTATTATTAGAAATGCACGTGAACATGATAGATATTTGGCTAGGGCATTAACAAGTCAACTTTAGAAAATGGTGATGAAGAACTGCCTTCAAGACAAGAATCAGATGAATATACATTTGATGGTAATCAACTCGGAAATAATATCACAGCTCAATTGTAGGAAGGACAGGATGAATGTATCATGTATTATTGTTGGATTTATCTATTATAATTTACATATATTACCTTTGTAATCAATTGTTATTTATCTTTTTTAAGATGAAATATTATGTGGTCTATATTGGAAGAAGGACTGGCGTGTTTATAACCTGGTCAAAGTGTCATGCACAAGTGAATGGATATTCTGGTGTTTGCGTTTGCTCATTTCCAAAGTTTAATGTTGCAATGAGTTCATTTTTTGTACATACTGTATTACATGAGAAAGAACCACCTACAACATACACTGCAACACATCATGATTTCCAATGTGATGTTCTTAAAATATTGAAATGTTGTATAATCTATTGTTTTCTATTATTCATGTTGGTTATGTTATGTAAATATACTTGAAGTTGTAGAATTTTTTGGTTGTCTTTTCTTCTATTATTCAAATTGTTGTAAAAATATTTGTAAAACTATTTTGTTGAATAGTAATATTTGTATATTGTATTTCGTAAAATTGTTGCAGAAGTATTTGTAAATCTGTTTTGTTGAATGATTATGTTTGTATATTGTATTCTGTAAAATTATTGCAGAAATATTTATTGTAAGATGTTGCCAGAAGATAATTTTTGTACTTATGGTAGAAATATTAATTGCTACATGTGTCTTTGTAATTTTTGTGTGATTTTTCTAATGTTTTATTGTAGAAATATTCATTAGTCTAGATACATCTGTAGGTGAAGTATCCATTTTAACTTGTCCAAATATTTTATTGCAGAAATATTCATTGTTGCAAAAATATTTATTAGAAATATTGCATATGTTAAACATAAGCATTGCATGCATATTACAGTAGCACTTTATATCTAGCCCTCGACCATTGCATAGAATTAGTGTTATATAAGCATTGCCCACCATTGTATACATAGAGCCCTATATATGCAACGCCAGCGTGCTATCATTGCATAGAAAGAGCATTATATATAGCTTTGCGAATCATTATATACATAGAACCCTATATATGCAATGCTAATGCACGAGTGTTATATAGTTTTGTGAATCATTGCATACATAAAGGCCTATATAAGCAACGCCAGCGTGCTACTATTATATAGAAAGAGCATTACGTACCTTTGCGAATTATTGCATACATAGAGCCCTATATTCACAGCGCCAGCGCGTGACCTTTATACATACTTAAGCATTGAGTACTTATTAGATCGTACTCTTCGCCATGACTACTCAACGCATAACTATAACTATTGTCGGCGAGGAGCATTGCACACCAATAGGTATGCTTATCTTAACCATTTGTGTAAATTTGAAAGATGAACCACTAGAATCTCAACCACCTCCCTTTTCCCTATTCTTTATAGAGTTTTTCGAAAATATACACAGCATATTTCGCACTCTCTAGCTTTTGAGATGAAGACATCGACCCCCAGATTCATCAGGATTTTGGCTTTTTCTTACTAATAACATATTGGGAGCGGGCCAAGACAATGAGAAGAATCCGACGGTTAAGGCTGCGCAAATGGATCTTCTCAAAGAACAGGTTAGGGTTCCTTTGATCAAATACTTTTCCAAATTTTTTGTCCGAGATTATAGAAGGGTTGATTATGTAGCAAAGTTTATTTTCTGAGATTAAGCAATCTTCTCTATACAAAGCCCTTTTCTAGAAATTTGTAGATTTATAGCAGATTTTCTATACTAAATTTTTTATTAATAAACTTGTAGGAGTAGGAGTCTAGACTGTTTCATATTGGTTTATCTTTGTGATGTAGGGCTCTGATAGGTTACGAAATAATTCCTTCAAGATCTAGATTTATTATAGGAAGCAGTCTACGCAACCGATATTTTTTCGTAGTTAGGAAATTATGAAACTAAGTGGGATCGATCCTTAACTCCTTGATCTACGTTTTTCGTATTTATGCCCTTCGTAGATTCGAACTGAAACTGGGACAAAAATACGATATAGTGTGGATGATGGTGGTGGTGACGAATGGAGTGGATGTTAGGGTTATGGATGATAATGGAGATGAGAATGGATGGTTAATGTTATTTAAGGGATAAAGACAAAGCGGAAGGAGTGGTCGAAATCCCAAGGAAGAGGGAGGATTCAATAGACGAGGGAAATTAGAAGTTAGGAGAGACCTTACCAATGGTAGAAGTGGTAGGTTGGTGAAGAAGGAGGAGAGAGATTAGGGTAGAGAGACTAGAGAGAAGATAGAGAGGTAAGAAACTAATATTTCAATAGTATAATAATTTTGGCTGCTATCCACATTTTTATAGAGGCTAATCAACAAGCTAAAATAATAATTATTAACCCTAATTTTAGTGGACTCTCATTGATCGCGTTCGAACGCACAAAAGACCTAATGCAAACGTTCAAATGTGGCGTTTGAACGCACCCAACCACGTTCGAACATGCATTTCGTGTTCTCTATTTTTGCGAACCTAATGCAGGCATTCGCTAAGGCATTCGAACGCACCGCCCCCAACCGCGTTCGAACTCGACCTACAGAAAATTTATTTTAATAAAAATAAATAACTAATGCAATAAGAAAAGACTCTAACTAAGTGTATGAGGCTTCAATTTATATAGTAGATGTTTTAAGCTTGTATATAGTAGATTTTCTGTACTAAATTGTTTTTAATAAACTTAGTAGGATATGTGTTTGTTTATATTGCAATATAGAGCTTCAATTATAGTAGATTTCTTGTCTTCTAACTGTAAGTATCTTATTCTTCACAAGCTTATTTCAGGTAATTAAGATTTATCAATGTCAATATTTTTTTAATATAAGAGCAACAACAATATTTCTTGATTTATTGTTTGTAATACTTCGTAGTCGTATACAAAATTGAAGAGTTGATGAACAAAAATTTGATGTAAAAGTTACAAGCTGTTGCTTCCCAAAAAGTATTAGAGATGCAGCAAAAATTATGTCTGTGATCAACATCAGAGATTTTGAATGAAACCTCCTTTGGATATCTTGTGGACTTCCCTCTTCTCGATCAAATAAGTCACTGTTTAAGCAAGTTATTCGTCAATGATCAGAGGAGGATGAATTGATTATATGATAGCTTGATTTGTAGCATAATTTATATAAATATGATATTAGGATGATCTGATTCTTAAACTTATAGAAAGATGATTTAGCAATTTATAATTTTTGAATTTATTATGTATCTATATTGGTTCACCATATAGGTTGAAGATTGAGAGAGATACAGTAATAGTAGGATCATCTCCAACAACTTGTCTAAAAGTATATTTTGATCATAGATTTCTTATACAATCTCCTATTGAAGTGATTCTTGATTCTATAGAAAACTTAATTATCTAAATTTTATGTTTATCATATTAGAAGATTCTATAAAAGTATAGATCTAATATTCTTTGTCTTTTTGTTGGTATATAAGCTTTAAAAGTGAATTATGGATTTATATCAAAACCCCTCGTTTGAAATAGAAGTTATCACGCCCCCTTAATTGAGATAGAAAAACGAGCATAACTTAAAATTATGACCATATTGAAGCACACATCTAGAGAGTGGTGTTTGTGTACTATTTATAAATTAATCTGTAAATATGGATGGGTAATCAACAAATGAGGCATGCGTAGTGTTTATAGCTGCTCTCATTTGTTGCAGGCTTGGTTTTGATGGTGCATTAGCTTAAAGAACTAATTTAGTAGTGCGATAGTTTAGAAGAATTGCCTTGTATTGTTTGGCTTGGAGGTATGGTTCGATAGTACAATGGCTTAGTGCCAATTATTCAATTAATGGGAGGATTGGGCAAGTTGTCTAGCTCATTATTTGCTCTTGAATGATAAAAAAAAACACCAAAGGTATTTCGTTTGTTTTATTAGAATAGGTGAAGTGAAATGGGTAGGAACGTGAAAAAGGAAAACCCATTGGTTTTTGGGGTTAAATTGCCCAGAAAATCCTTTTTCTTTGAAAAAATACAATAAAGAGATGGACTTACTTGAATAAAATCAGAGCTGGTAAGCCATAGTGCTTATTGTTTCAATTGTCATACCAAACGCTTCCATTTACCAAAAGAAATAAAAGTTCATAGTTGTAATCACGCTTACATTTTGATTGAATCTACTGCTTAACAATGAAGCAACTTTCCATGTGAAGATAATTATTTCATCAATTAAGTGGCGAGATCCATTCCTCATCTGAAACTTCAGCTCTCCAAAATGACTTTCTTTAGTGTGTAGTTCTTCGCAAAAGCAAGATATGTGATAAAATTCACTGTGCACAGGCCAGTCAAGCTCCAGAAGAAGTAATCAAGGTGGCCTTTGTTCAAATCATCTGGTATCCATCCAGGCTTCCCTTCTGTTGCCATTGTAACTGAAACAAGTGTTACAATGAGCGAGCTCAAGTATTGGCCTAGAGAGACTGTGAGCAATGCCAAAGCACTGCAAATGCTCTTCATTGATTCAGGTGCCTGGCCATAGAAAAACTCCGTCAGAGTGATAAAGATGAAGACTTCTGTGACTGCAAAAATTACATATTGAGGAAGCTGCCATGCGATGCTTATAAGTTCGTCCTTCTTAGCACTCTCTAATCTCCTCCATTCGACAAATGCAGCAGTCGCCATTGCGATGATTGCGAGAAAATATCCGATTCCCATCCTCTGCAACTGCGAGAGATCTTTGGAAAACCAGCACCTAATTGTCGGCACTAGTACTTTGTTATAGAGAACAACAAAAGCCATAACACTAATAGCTTCAAAAGAGATAAAGGATGCCGGTGGAATGGCGAACGACCCGATTCTGATGTCCATTGCACTCCCTTGCTGGATGAAAGTGGTATACATTTGAGAACACGCAGATGTATAGATGATACCAGTTGTCCAGATTGGAACAAACCGTAGAAGTATCTTCAACTCTTCGACTTGTGTTACTGTGCAAATTTTCCATGAACTTTTAAGATCATTGTCCTCTAAATGATCTAAATCATGAATAGTAGCTGCTTTGTCCAAGAACCTGAGAGTATAATGAGGAACTTAACGCTATGCACTTAACCTTCATTCAGGAAGTATATATAATAGAGTACGTTAGCATGAGAATTACCTGAATTCATCAGTATGTGCTAGTTTTGGTTGAGCAATATTATTTGCAGAGTTGGAACTGCCCTCATAAAGGAGATTGCTATTTATTGGAAATTGGACGCTTATCTTCCGGAAAGATGCAACCAAAACCTGGCAAATACTCTTCAATGGACTACCTTTCGGAGTTCGCAAATGGTAAGTTGGTGTTCCAAGTAGGAAGCCTCCCAATGCTAGTATTATGCATAGAGTTGATATACCATATCCAAGTGCCCAATCTATATTTTCTTGGATCCAGACTATCAAAGTGCCAGAAGCAATCCCTCCGAAGATGAAACAGATAAAGAAATAACTGAAGTAAGATGTCTTCCTTTCTCTGTCTGTAGGGTTCTCATCATTGAACTGCTCTGCGCCGAAAGGAAGCACCGTCGACCTCACTCCTCCGCTGCCAAGTGAAACAAGAAACAATCCAAAAAAGAAGAGAGTTTTCTTTGTTCCACTTGATGTTTGCGATGGGTTCATCTCAGATAGGGAAGAACTTGACGTCAGAGTCAGAGCTGTAAGAGTTATCAGTATCATACCCTGAGAGTATATCAGAAAATAAGGAAATTGGTATAAAACTACTTTAAGAATGACTGAATGAGCTGAGATGCAGGAACTGAATTTGACATACAATTAGGAACATTATGAGGGAGACCCAAATGGTCTTGTAATTGCCCCAGTATGTGTCTGCTATGATAGCTCCAATAACTGGTGTAAAATAGCTCGTTCCTTGCCAAGTAGCAGCATTTGCTGCATTTGAAGCATTACTGCCATTAAGGACAGTGCGTAGAAATAAGACTAAGTTAGTTCCGACGCCATTGTATGCTGTGCTGCTTAAGCATTCAAAACCTTCAAGAATCAAAGCAATGCTATGTTAAAGAAACAAAGCAATTGAGTTTGTTGCACTATAGAAAATCTTAATTATCGCCCAGATGAAAGTTCACCTAAAATGATTGCTGGTGCTCTCCAGTCAGTAGGTTCGTGCCGCAACTGGGGTTCTTGAAATGCTCCAGATGATGCTTCATCATTGTAATTCCTTGGCAGCTCACTCTGAAAAAAAACAAGCATCAAAATTAATGCCATCTTTCGTTGCTACTTGAAAGAGTCACTGATGTATTCATTTTGATTATGACTTAATATTGATTGGTAGTTTCAAATATATCGAGTTTCATAGGTAGAGTGAACGACACATTTGTTAAAAATTGGCTCAAATTCAGTTTCAACAAGTTTTCAGCATGTTTCAGAGAACAGGAAATTTGTGAAGAGAGGCAAATCCTTCTCAAAGTCAAGGGCTGCATCTTCTGATAGGAAAATGATTGCAAAAGACCAATGCTCTTATTGCCTCAACAAAGGGTATTGGAATAAGGATTGTCTCGTATTGAAGAACAAGGAAAAGAAACCTCAAAAGGCAAATGTGGCACATTCAGATGATAAAGATTCAGAGAATGCCTTAGTAGGCTCGTCTCTTGCTTGTAGCACAGATGAGTAGATTTCGGACTTCGGTTGCACATATCATGTGTCATAACCGGAGTTGGTTTTCCACTTTTGATAAAATCTCCGGTGGAGTTGTATTCACGGGCAATGATAGCCCTTGTAGAACTGAAGGCATTACTACCATTCGCTTAAAGCTCTAAGATGGGTCAGTGAAAGAGCTAACTGAAGTCCGGTGCATACCGGAATTGAAGAAGAACCTCGTCTCTCTTGGGGTTTTGGAATCAAAGGGGTTCACTGTTACTTTGAAAGGTGGAGCATTGAAGATGTCTTTGGGAGCATTAGTGGTAATGAAGGGCATAAGAAGAAGTAATCTATACTTCTTGCAAGGCTCTACAAATATGGGAAGTGTAGTGGCGGCCTCAAGTAACTCAGTTAGTGAGGCTGACACCTCCAAATTATGGCACATGAGGTTGGGGCATCCAGGACAGGAAGCTTTGCAAGGCTTGTCAAGTCAAGGTTTGCTAAAGGGTGTGAAGAGCCTCAAATTGAAATTTTGCAAACACTGTGTTTTAGGCAAGAAAACAAGAGTTAAATTTGTTACTGGAGTACACCGAACCAAAGTGATCTTAGACTATATTCACACAGATATTTGGGGAAGGCCTCTTTGGGTGGAAAGCATTAGTTTGTGACCTTTGTAGATGACTACCTTAGAAGGTCTTGGATGTATACCATGCACCATAAGAATCAAGTGCTCGAAATATTTTAAAATTGGAAGATCATTGAGAATCAGACTAGCAAGAAAATCAAGAAGCTCAGATCAGATAACAGTGGAGAATACACTTCAAATCCTTTTATAATTATGCAAAGCAGATGGGATTGAACGGCACTTCACTGTTAGAGAAACACCTCAGCAAAACGGTGTGGCAGAGCATCTGAATCGTACCTTATTGGAGAAGGTTCGATGTATGTTGTCCAATGCTGAATTGGGCAAGGAGTTTTCGGCTGAGGTTGTAAATTATGCATGTCATCTCATCAACCGGCTACTTTCATCTACAAACAATGGGAAGAGCCCATTAGAGATATGGTCTTGCAAACCTGTTTTAGATTATAATTCCTTACATAATTTTGGTTGTATTGCATATTACTATGTCTAGGAGAGCAAGTTGGATCCTAGAGCAAAGAGGGAGATCTTCTTGGGCTTTAGCACTAGTATGAAGGGATTTGGGGTTTGGAGGTCGGAATTGAGGAAATTGATTATCAGCAGGGACATTACATTTGATGAATCATCCATGCTGAAGCAAAGTCAAAAGTCAAATAGCTCGGTTGGTGACAGTGCTAAAGATGTTCCACAGCAGGTGGAGTTTGAGGCATATTCAAATCCACTACAAGATACACCTTTAGAAAGGGCAAATGAAGAAGAAGAATCAAATTTGCGAGAAGATGACATTGTGGAGCCAAAAACTAATGGGTAAGACTCCATAGTAGTTAGAAGGAAAATGAGAGAAATCAGAAGACCGGCATGCTATTCTAATATGCTGGCCTATACTCTTCCAGTGATTGATGAAAATTTTCTCACTACCTTCAAAGAGGCCATGAGGAACATTGAAAGGGCTAATTGGAAAGTGGCAATGAATGATGAAATGAAGGCCCTTGATAAGAATAAAACTTGGAATTTGGTGGAGCTCCTTAAGGGGAAGAAAGCAATTAGATACAAATGGCTATATGCCAGGAAAGAAGATCTTCAATCAAAAGGCGGAGTTGGATTCAAAGCTAGATTGGTGGCAAAAGGATATGCTCAAAAGGAGGGAATTGATTATAATGAAGTGTTTTCTTCGATGGTGAAATACTCCTCCATTCGGATTTTACTAGCTTTGGTAGCTCAACCTGATTTAGAGCTAACTCAGATGGATGTGAAGACCGCCTTCTTGCATAGTGATTTGGAGGAGGACATCTATATGATACAGTCAGAAGGTTTTAAAATTGGTGGAAAAGAGGATTTGGTTTGCAAATTGAAGAAATCCTTATATATGGCCTAAAGTAGTCTCCGAGGCAATGATATAAATAGTTTGATCAGTTTATACGGAGGCAAAAGTACAAGAGAAGCCACTATGATCATTGTGTTTATTTTAGAAAGCTTCAAGATGGATCCTTTATCTATTGCTCTTATATGTAGATGATATGTTAATAGCATCTAAGAGCAAGATGGAGATTAATAAATTGAAGCTCCAAATGTATAAAGAATTTAAAATGAAGAATCTAGGAGAAGCTAAAAAGATACTTGGCATGGAAATTAAAAGAGAGAAAATGGGGGCAATATGCTTAACATAGGAGTAGTATTTAAAGAAGGTATTACAACGGTTTGGTGTTGATAGCAAAACAAAATCAGTGAGTACACGGTTGGCACTTCATTTTAGGCTCAGTGCAGCTATGTCATCAAATATAGATGCCGAGATAGATTTTATGTCCAAGGTATCATATGCAAGCGTAGTTGGAAGCCTAATGTATGCAATGATGTGCATGAGGCTAGATATTTCACAAGCCATCAGCATTGTTAGCAAATACATGCATGCTCCAAAAAAAGGGCATTGGTAGGCTGTGAAATGGATTTTGAGATATATTCATATACTTCGGGAGTTGGACTGAAATTTGTGAAAGATGATAGACTTGGTCTACATCTTACTAGATATATAGATTCGGACTATGCAAGTGATTTGGACAAGCGCAAATCCACTACAGAATATGTTTTCACTCTTGCTAGAGGGCCAGTATGTTGGAGGTCTACTTTGCAATCGACTGTTGCTCTATCTATCACAGAGGCTAAGTATATGGTAGTGACGGAGGCTATAAAGGAGGCTATTTGCTTGGTTGGTTTGACGGATGACTTGGGTGTATACTAAGAGCAAGTGGAGGTATACTGTGATAGCTAAAGTGCAATTTGTTTGGCTAAAGCTCATCACACTAGGACGAAGCACATTGATGTCCGTTTTCATTTTGTGAGAGAAATTTTGGAAGAAAATGATATTTTACTTTACAAGATTGGAACTTCAGATAATCCTACAGATATATTGACAAAAGTAGTGACCAAAATTAAATTCCAATATTGTTTGGATATGATCAATGTCACTTATTATTAACCAAGTTTGGTTTGGCGTCTTCGGACGCAAATTTATAGGCGGAGCATTTTTTGAAGGGTTAAGTCACTTTGTGGTGATGGAGAGTAATTTGTTGAAGTTATAAGTTTTTCGCCAAGGTGAAGAATTGTTAAAAATTGGTTCAAATTCAGTTTCAGCAAGTTTTTATCATGTTTCAGCATTTCTGTGCCAGTGCGTTCGAACGGGCCGTAGGGGCGTTTGAACGAGGCGTAGGGGCGTTCCAACGCTGTTTCCAGTCAAAGGCCGCGTGATGCAGGCATTCGAATAGCCGAGCTGCGTTCAAACGCAAATCTCAACTAGAGAGCAAACTTGATGCATGCGTTCGAGCGGCTCAACCGCATTCGAACGCGAATCTTAACTCGAGAGCAAACTGTGATGCAGGCGTTCGAACGGGGCCCTCTTGCATTCGAACGCCAATTGGGTTCCGTAGTGTTTTAACTGGGTGCGTTCGAACGCGCCCCGCAGGCATTCGAACACCTCGTAGAAAAGACACATTTTCAGCCAGCCCTATAAATACTAAAGTGAGTTTTTTAGGGTCTAGTAGTTGGAAGAACATTTATGAGGATGTGCCACCATTGTATTGAGAGTGATTAGAGTTTCTAAACTCTTTGTAATTGGGAGATTTGCATAGTGAAGAAGATTACTCCGCCCGTGGATATAGGCACATCACCGAACCAAGTAAATCTTGTCTCCCTCTCTCTCTCTATTGTCCCTATTACTTCCATTCTTGTGATTACTTGCATTAGGGTGCCCAATACGTAATTAGAACTTGTTTATTGCTATTCCATCACTATTAGCACCATATTAGAGTTTTTCCCAAACTTGCATTGCTTTTGCCATTACTATTCCATTTGTGATATTTGGGGATGAAGGTTTTGCTTCCGCTTCCTTCACCCATTTGGATATTTGCACAACAACATTAATTATGTTGCTTTTCCTATGATGAATATATCTAAAATTGAACACTTGCAGCTTCAACGTTAGTTTGCTACCAAAAAAAAAATGAAAACTTCCAATTTAAAATAGTGTAAGTTAATCCATAGGTAATTCTTTCTTTCTTTCTCTGAGGATTTAGGTTTTGGGATAGAGGGAGAGAATATTTGTACCTTGATCAGCAGAGACCTTTCCTATTCTTCCTCCATGGATACCCAAAATTCAATATTTCTTCCTTACCCTCACTTTCTTCCAACCTAAACAAGCAACTTTTTTAACTAGCTCAGTACAGAGGGAAGTCCTTTTTTAGCTTTAGAAACTGTGAAAAATTAAGGATTATATAAAGCTTTGTCTACCACATGTGGATCTATCCTTATTTGATTTAGAAGGGAATGGCATTGATATTAATATGGGAATCACAACAATCTTCAAGCCTTCATTATAGCCTCAGGAGTCATGCCTCTTTTCACACAAGACTTTCTTTAAATATCTTCCAAAAAGATAGGCTGTTTTTTAACCTTAATCTAGAAATAACTTGAGCTAAAAGGTGTTCATGTTGGAATGCATGCACTTTTAGGGCAGCCTTGTATATTTCCTGGAACTCTCAGGAGAATTTCGTCCGAACACATTAGAGCAAACTATCAACGTTCAAAGTATGCTTGAATAAATTCGAACAACCAACTTCACTTCTTGGCTTGAATTTTTCTTAGAGCTCTTGGTTGAATTTTGTTCGAAGATTTTTGAAAATTAGAGGATCTCAAATTTGAATTTGATCTAGTGGAAAATTTTTGAAAATTTGCAGAACCTGTTCCCATTTGTTCAAACAAGCTTAGAACATTCAAAGCAAGTTCGAACAACTTCAATTAACAGAGCATCCTTCTTCAATGTTTGACGTATAGATTATGCTACAGAGTTTTACAAATTAAATAGAAAGCATACACTAATACATAATTTGCTTTATCACAAACTTACCACTCACAAAATAACTAACACAATGTTTTTATTATTGTAAGAGCAATACTACGTAGCATATTCATGTGTATAATTAGAGAGGAGGAGGAGGAGGAGGAGGAGGAGGAGGCTTACTTTAACCAGCAGAGGGGCTTTGTTCTCCTCTCTCCAAAAACTCTCAGATTCCATTGATCAAGAAGAGGAACAAGCTCTTCCCCTCTTCCAATACTTCTTGCAAACTCCCATGAGACTTTTATATAGGAACAGGTTCTGCAATACTTCCCATCATTTTTCCCACACGTAATTATTTACCAACAAAATTTATAAACATATGCAAAATTTAACTGGGGCATAATTAAACCGGCAAGTTGATAACAAATTATTAGATCAATTCAAATTGGTTGGCATTTTAAGTTCACACCCAAACAGTCACATGTATGATATCAATGACCGTACAAGATTTACTCAAGATCGTGTCAGGTGGTTATACAAAATCAAATAAAAAACCTAGTAGAGAGTGAACAACCAAGCTCTTATTTACATTAGCATGACAGAGACTTCATTTATAATGGTCTCTTGTCAAAGGTTCTAAAATATAAAAAGACTACTAGAAGACCAAGGCCAAGATTTTTTAATGTATCTTGATATAATGAAGCATGGAAATGAAACTAGCTGTTGTCAGCTATGCATAATGTATTTAGAGTAATATATTTAGAGTAGGTGATTCAATAGATGGATAGGTTTGAAGTACTTTTCTACTCTATTTCTTGTAATTGAGGAAAGATAAAGACGGCCCAATTTCTTGTCTGTGTCCAGCTTAATACTCCTGGAATCTCAACCAACAAAGTTCAGTTAAACATCACATCTCACAGATCATCAAATGGAGAAGACATTTTGTCAAAGCAGCAATCTATCTATCTTTCTATCTATCTGTTTAATCTAACCTTCTTTAGTAGGATAAAGAGCCAAGCTATCATAAATATCACTTCCATGAAAGTCGAGAATGCAACAGGAATGGAGAAAGATCCAATCCTGGTGTTCACTGATTCACTTGTTGTATGAATGTAGTGGTCATTCGAGTGCATGCAGTTGAGTCGCATTACAAAGTCTCCAAGAACTCAGATCATGTAACAATATGATGCAGGGTTGCAAAGAGTCGGATTGGAATACCTTTAGATCTGGTTGATTTTTCCAATGAAAAATATAGAGGGCATCAAAGTCTTGTTGATTCAAAGAATATCAAGAACAATGGAAAATGAATCTCCAATAATTTTATTCAATCTTCAAAAATCCAAAATTACAATCTGTCAGCAATGTAAGTTAACGTAAGGGCAAAATCGTCACTTTTGCCAAAAATAATAAAAATGAGATATACACAGGAAAAGATAAAGCTAATAGTAGAGATTCAAAATCTGAAAGAATCTTCCAAATCTGAGAGATCTCCACAAAAAATTATTAAAAAATAAATAAAAACTCTCCTAAAATAGTAAAATTAAGATTTTGAGACCTAAACAATAGAATTCTTTTTGAGATTGCAAAAACTCACGTTGTCAAAAATAATTTTATTTCTCAATCCAAGTATGAAAAATAAAAAGAATCTATAAAAAAAAATTCCGATTAACTTTGGTCTTCGAACAAAACTGTTGATCACTTCTCTAGTCAGTTGTAGTCAGTTGTAAGGAAGTGGTTTAAAATATTCTAGGACTATTATACAGTATGTTGTCGATAAACAAAAGGAAAAAGTCATCCAGTCACTATATTCAAATAGCAGCAGGATTCAATTGTTGGAGCTTGGATTCATAAAAATTGAAAAAAAGAAGAAATCAACAGAATCATTTAAATGTTTTAATACTGTTTAAGAAAGCAGCCCTAACACTACATTGTGACATAGACAAAGGAGCCTCCATCCAAAATGCATCTGTTTCTCCACATCACTGCAGTTGGGATCCTCTTGGAAAAACACGTTTAACAAACTGCCGACACTACACATGTAGTAGAAGCAGCAACGAAAATGCAGGAAGAGAAAGAAAGAAAAGCTCTATTGGATTCTGATGTTGGCTGCCTGACTACTGCTTTATTAATGGTGAAGAACTACACACTGTCCCTCCGAAATACACTTAAACATTTGGAGGTGGCCAGATCTTCCCAAAAAGCTCCTCCACACGCCTTGATTGATTCACATATCCTTCGAGGCCAGCAGCAAGAAGCTCTTCCGCGGCCGGACCCATCGCAGATGCTAAGCTCAGTTGGTCCCACTTCACAAGCTGTGATGATGAAAAACATTGTGCATCAATTGGGCAGTTATAGCAGAAATGCCAGAAATTATGTCGTAAAATAGGCTAAAAGCCCATTGCATGTTTTACAAAATTCTGTGGCCATCTTCCTAACTATTGTAGCATCTGACAAAAAGCATGGATAAGTATATCAAGGGGATGATCAACGAGACATTTGAAAGATACGATCAATCTACTTTGCCAAAAATGTATTCCCTCTCCTAATCAATGTCAAAGTAGTATATGTGTTAATTTTAAACAGTCTAAAGGTGTTGCAATGATAGCCAAATGACTGAATGACTTCAGCTGGGATCTTCATAGATGAACTGTATCAGCATTTAAAGGTAACCTCCACCACTGATTATGCTGCGCAATCACTTTAAGTATCAGGGCATGCCTATGCTAACATGGAAACAAAGAATCTAGACATTATATTTTTGACTAAAAGCAAGTTTCCGTGCATTAAGCTAGGGCTACAGAAATGTGCCGCTTCAGCTTAATGTTACATGAATAGAGAATATGTGAACAAACCTCTTCTTCAGTGAAGTTGTACATCTTGGCAGATCCTGGAGATAATCTCCTCACAAATGAATACTTTTCTTCAGGATAAGTCATTGAGTCTTCCAGAGATTGCATTATCTTCAGAGGTGCAATTATGTAATCGATCCTAAAACAAAGTTATGTTGTTCATATTAAGTATAGGAGAAGCTATTAACAAATAAGAGATGCCACAGGAGTACAATTGTTAGTTTGTTACCCAAGCAGGCTAAATAGATCCTGTTTGTTGCGAACTGCTGCAGCCATCAGCTTTGATTTGTGCCCATATTTGTGGATGTAATTGTATGTTTTCTTCACCTGGATTGAAATATAAGGATGTCAAAACATTTTGTCCTCTAGAAAATTTAAAGAATATGAACTTAGGATTTGTTGTCATTTATGTGAGGAAATTCAACAATCAATATATATATATATATATGAGCAGAAATGTGATTAAGACATGATTACTACTGATTACATCAGATAATCAGGTGAACTTTATATGGTTAAAAAATTGGTTGTGCAACCAATGCAAAAGGTCAAATATTAACTTGAATAGACTAAAATAATTTTAAAAAAAAACATAAAATTGAACTGACCAAAGCCAATCCAGGGTCCTCTCCATTTCTGATAGCAGCTTCTAACTCTGGATCACCAGAATGATTACGTGCCCAATCCTGTAATGAATTTTAATCATGCCCATCGTCTTATGAAAAGTAAGATGATGCAACCCTTGACGAAAAGAAATACCCTCAGACGACCAACAAAAATCTGGATGACAGATGCACCAGCTTGAGCTGCAGCAGCTGCTTGAGCAAAGCTGCATAAGAATATTTAGCCAACACAAGATCATGAAGGTCTCAAGAAGGAAGTATATGACAGCACAGAGTCCCAACGTTGGCAGATAAGTCATTTAATTATTTCCATGATGAGTCTCAACAACTTAACAAGAGAGAATGGATATTACCAATATCAGGTTCCTCTGAAACAAGTAGAGAGAACCAATATTTATGTGGGAATAAGCACATGACTATACCAACAATTAATGAGAAGACACAGTAAATCAAAAACATGGTTACATGCATGATTCATAGCGAAAAGATACTTCCGATTATCCTTATGGGTTCAAATTTTAAAATGAAAGCTAATAGGTACAACATTGATGAGAAAACATGTCAAGCATTACAGTAGTAGGAAGAATTTATCAGAAGCTTTCACTTGAGAGGATTACCATCTCTAGAAAAACAGTGAGAACTTAAAATTTTATACGATCCAATTTTAACTGGACAAGTAGGACAGGAGATGAGGAAATAATTTTCAGGCTATTACAAAGATGAACTGCTTGATAATATTCTAATAAATTGAACAAGTAGGACATGAAATAAGAAACTGATTTTCAGACTATCACAAAGTTGAGCAACTTGATGATCTTCTAAAATACAATAAGGAAAACTCATGGACCCTTAGCTGATGGATAGATAACAAAGTTACTTTACTTCATAGGAGTATCACTAATGTCTATGGCCTTTGGTACATTTACCAAAGAAGAAAATGATCTATTTGATATTATGGATGACTGGTTACAGAGGGACTGATTAGATGGCATCATCTTCCACTTCTACTTCCTCTGGAAGTCGGGAGGTTGGTGAAGGAATTCCAAAGCAGAATTTTTTTTTTAATTTCTTTTTGATTCTTCACTTCTTTCACTCTCTTCTCTTCACTAAATATCACTAAAGAAAAAATTATAGAGATAAATTATTTTATCTTTTAATTTTCTAAATTATATTTTTAATTTGATCTCTGCTTAAGTATTTGCATTAAAATTAAAATGGTTACAAGAGAGAAGTCACAAGATACCAACATTAATTGGTAATATTGCATCATTATTAGTAAAGATAAAAAGTATGTTAAATATAACTAATGTGGAAAAGAAATAAGTAATGCTATCAACCGTCTAAAATATATTTGGATAGAAAACAAAAAAATATAACAGCCTACACTCAAGTTAGTTTGGAAGTTAGAAGACAATTATTGGCCTATCTAATAGGCAAAAAAAAAGGTTATCCAATTTACACAATGAAAATAATTAATACATGATCGTAAAAACATTAATGATAATAGAAGTGAACATAATAAAAAGGATGATGAAGAGAGACAAATGAAAGGCAAAAAAAGAGAACAAAAATATGCAAAGAGAGAAGAAAGAGATGAGAAGTAGTGATGGTCACTTTCAAAGAACTAGATAAGTTCACATTTAAAAAGAAAGAGAATATGGGGCAGTAGTTCTAGAACTCCTAGTTTTAGGAGCCTTATAGCATAGTCGGAAAATAATGAACTAATGAATATATATCTCTTAAGAAGGAAAAAAGGGTTGCACACAGACTACAATCTAGACATATCTTAAAAGGACAAAACATGCCAAGAAGAATACTAGTAGAAATATTTCTAAATTTTTCTTCTACAATCATATTCTTTTCAACGTAGTTGATAGTTTATTATATTGTGGTGGATGTATAAAATCAGCAAGGCATGACATTTTGTCTCCTAATTCAAAAAGTGTTTCTACTAAATATTTTGAGCCGGACATAGATTAACTTCGCACTTATATTGAGACATTAAAAAGTATTGAAACAAAAATAGCTATACACTAACATTTGATGGGTGAACTACACAAAATAGAAGAAATATAATTATTTTTTTAGTATACTTGACATAGGGGTAATATTTTTGAAGTCTATAGATGCTATTACTTATTTCAAAAGTGCAAATTATATTTTTTATTTGATATATGAGGTAGCAGAAGAAATAGGTGAAAAAATAGTTGCCTAAGTGGTTATTGATAATAAAGCAAATTATAAGGCTATTTAATAATTATTTATAATGAAAAGATAATATTTATATTAGACGTCATGTGCTTACACATTATCTTGATCTCATGTTGGAGAGTATTATCAAAGATCTTGAAATTAACATTGCCACATTTGAAGATCGGAAGTAGATAAATTTATATATAACCGTGGTTGAGTTCTTAATTTACATAGACAGATGACTAATAATAAAGAGATACCAAGATCCAACCTCACTAGATTTGTCACTCATTTTCTAACATTGAAGAGCATCATGAGATATAAAGATAAGATTATGCAAATGTTTACGTTAAAAAATGTCTATAAAAATAAAAAATTTGAACCTATAAACCTAAAAATCACAATTTAGGTGGAATTTTGAAGAACATACTCATTGAAATGAATTTTGGAATGATATTATGATTGTTAGTGTGGTATTTGTGCTCCTTATCAAAGTATTATGACTTGTAAAAAAGTGACGATATATTTGAGATAAATTTCTTATACGAGGCTATGGACATAGCAAAAGAGTTTATTAAAAAATGTGGCCAAAATTATAGAAAGTAGTGGAAGTTGATTAATTATAGATAGAATAAATAATTACATAGATATATAGATGCGGCTGATAGGCATACTTTTAATTTACTAATTTACATTTTTTATAAATATTTTAAAGTTTGAATACTTACAAATTTAAAATTACAATATCTATAAGATATTTTATTAATCTAAAATTTTAATTCTCCACAAATATCACTAATGATGCTAAAATTTTACTAAGAGTTAAGAGAGTAATCGATAGACTAGAGTCTAACATTTATAAACAAATTTTTTGCATAAATCAATTAAATAATTTTATTATTATTTGTTGTAAGTTTTAACCTAACTAGTTTCTTATAAAATGTATGTAATAACATATTTCAAATGGAGAGATATAATTTGTAAGTTGGGTAATTTAGTTTTGCTAAGGTTACTACAACTATATATTATAACAGTCCAACTGAATAGTAGTCCATTTATAGATTGGAGGCACCAAATTTGACACTAATAACAAATAAAATCTTAGGTCAAATTGTGTCTTCGTCACAGTGTAAAAAAAAATTAAACTACTTTTTTCTTGATCCACACCATAACATATAGTCGAATAACAATGGAGAGATTGAATAAATTAATTTTCTGCTTTGATTTAAATCATATTTTTTATAAAGAAAATCCCTTGGCTCTACGAATTAGAAAGGCGGAGGATAGATTATTAGATGATAGAGATAATTCATAATTAGATAAAGCATTGAAGGAGACTAAGACGAGAGAAGAGGCTGGTATGAATTATTCAACAGCGAGAGATAGTACAATTACTACTACCATAACCTTGATAATCCTGATGATAAACCTAACGGTGAGCTCATTCTTAACATTTTACTGAGAGAAGTCAAGGAGGCATAGTGGTTAAAAAAAGAGAAATTATGGATATACATATATTTCAGTGCGTGATTTGATATAACTAGTATAATGCAATCATTCTTTGGAACACCAGGCACTATACATCATTATTTATAAACTTATGATGATTAGTCAACTAAATATTCATTAAAGTTTTGAGTTAGTGTTTTTTTAATTTTTAAGCTTCTGATACGAGTAATTATTATTTTATTACTTTTTTATCATTTTTTCTAAATTTTTAGAATAATTAGAATTATATGTAATAAAAAAATAATCTAATTTGGGTTGTCGATACGGCCGATAGATATCGTTTTTTCGAGAGGCTATTACCTATCCCAGTTTTAATCTAGATTTTTGAACTTTGATTTCAAACTTAAACAATGAGCTGTGGATTTAGTTTTCAATAAATCTCGCTCAATCCATCCCATTTTTGATGAAATTTCAAGCCATGGTTTGACTATTTTGATAACAAAGTAATTGTGACCCCTCATTCTTCTACCATCTCTATAATTTTCAATAATAAAATTCCAAATCTCCAAGCCATTCAATGATTTCATCTAGTTCTATATAGGCAAAGAATCTTGAAGGGCGATCGAGAACATTTAAGACATGAAGAAGTTTGAATTGTGATATCAATTTTCACAATAGCTATTTATGGACATGTAGCAAATTAAAGATCTTTCAACAGAGATTCAATATTCATTTAGTTATATGAACTGCTCCATAGGAACGTAAATATGTGCACAAATACATACATATGCATATATATACTCGTGTACATATATGAATATACATATATATGTACATATGTATGTATGCATATATGTACATATATATACACATATATACATACACACATACACAGACATATATATACACACACACATATACAGAGAGCAGTGCATGTGAATATTGACAATTTGTTTGATTCAGAAATTGTCAAGCCATAAGAGTTTCTATGGTTGGAAAGTTTAACCTACAGGGAGCAGCTCCTAACTAAGGCTGAACTCATTATTTAAGGCCAAACTAACAAGATTGCAGGTTTTGACCTTGGTTTTGATCCACTGTCAACTGAAATTGATGTTTCAACAAAAATGTTTTGTTTCTTTTCGGAATCAAAATCACAACCAATCCAAAACCGAAATATTGAACCATTACTTTACGCAATTCCCAAATCTTGCAATCAAAGATAGTAAGTTGGCCAAACTTGTTCAGAATTGCAAGACACTCTTATAGAATAAAATATATAACCACAGTTATTCTTTCTATCCATGTGTACTTTCCTTATAGCTAGATGCTTAATGGTCCTAATATCTAGATGCCAACATTCCTCATATATTATGGACATAACTGCATGGAGATCATGCTCTATTAAATTACATGCTATAATCATTATTTTTCTGCTTTGGTGTGTATAGCTATGTGGATTATAATTCTTGAACTCATTTTCTGCACTGTACACTACAACAACTACCAAATATTGTTTCTTGGTTCTCAATAAACAATTAGACTCAAGCATGTCTATAGCAACTAGGTTTACAACTTGTTCAATGTATCTGCCCTACTGGCTTCCCTATCAAGTAGCTGGTGACCTCTATGGTTAGTGTGTTCAAACTTTTCAATAATAAATCTTCTACAGAAGCCAGTTAAACATTAGCTCAGTTCTTCCAGTAACAAAAATAAAAGGATCTAAAACAGAAAAAGATCCAAATAAGTACCTATAAACAAATGTTAAGTGTGTCTGTATTCCTTCAGATTCAAGCAACCTTGAGGCTTCTATCCCCTGAACAGGAAACAAATACTTATCAGAGTAATAAAAGATAGAGCACACTAAAAGTTTATCCAGACTAAAGTCTTCCAAGATAGAAACTTAACAAATAATAACAGAATTAGCAGTACATCTTACTTGCCAAGTTGAAGGTATTTTGAAGAGTAGACGCTGTGAGGAAACCTCTACTTCATTGTATAACTTCAACAGTTCATGCACCTTCAGTGTAACACAAAGATATGAAGCCCGTTCCAATAGGAGTTATATGGCATAAATTTACTTGCTAGTTAAATGCTGAAGACATAAATCAGCAGTACAATTAGGTCAGCAGCATCCAAAAAGCCATAGAGGGGAAAGCATTAGCAAGTTTATTCATTATGAGTTAATCAACAATATACTGTGTAATAATTCTAGAATATTCTATCAGCTACGAGAATTTAAACCACTATCTTACAACTCAGACTAGAGAAGTGAAGAGAATATATATATTAAATTAGTCTAATTAGTTATAGTGCGCCGACACAAAACTAGTGTTGAAGATGAAACAACTCAGTTCAGTCAAAGCTACTTTAGAACAATGGTTGATTTAGACCTACGTAAGACTAACTGATCAACATAAAATATGCCAATAATCCTCTCTTTGTCCATTGGGAAGCTATATGTGTGATTTTAGAACTACTTGAAGCTGACTTTAGAACTACTGATACAAAACTAGTGTTGAAGTTGAAACAACTCAGTTCAGTCAAAACTACTTGACAACAACAGTTGATTTTAGAACTATGTAAAAGACTAATTGATCAACATAAATTCGACCAAACATCATATCTTTGGCTATTGGGAGCAGTATTTTTTTTCGCCTATTTTAGAAAAATAAAGTATACATAAAGAACACAGGTAAGTGTAAATTCAGATGTTTATGAAATTTCATGAATAAGTGTAAGACTTCATTTTTCTAGGCTCAAATTTCTTGTTTATATTGTATTATTGTCTATCTATATCAATGAATATTATCATATCAAATTGGAAAGACTAAATCTTCATTTTTCAAGGAAGATGGTATCAACAAGGAGATTAATGGAGAATATACCGACAAGGGAAGACTTAATCCATAATAACTTTAACCGTGAAGTCGATTCCTTTGAAGCAACCACAGTAGGACCGAGTCAATCAACGTCCATGGGTGTGAAAATGGGCTTGGCGGATGAACTTAAGGGCATGTTCCAAACATTGCTGCATAGGGTTGACGCAATGCAGAATAATCATAATGCTTTAAAGAAATATGTCATGAACCGATCGGCTTCGTCATCTCTTCGACGAAGATCGGCGCCTCAAGGACCAGCGGTGTGACTACACCGAACTAATACCCCACAGGTCTAGGTACGATATGTTAATGTCAATTATCCTCTTTTACCTATGCCTACACATCATCCCCCACCTCCGATACAAAACCCAAGACCGGTGGTCGTGCAACCCAAGAGGCGTGCGGCATCGATGCGCTTCGTCGATGAAGAGGATTGGCACTTTGAGGATGAAGTTGATCCCTTTGAAGATGGTGATGGACGTATTCGAGGATTTAGAGAAAGAGATCAACAAGCACAAAGGTTCGGACCTAAACCAAAGATCTTTCGCGAACCCGACAATGCTATTCGAAGGAGAACTGCATGTTTGGACTTTCTAAAATTCCAAAACGGTGATCCAACAGATTGAGTGTTTCAAGTAGAGCAATACTTTAATTGCCAAGGGACAGCGGAGGACAGAAAGGTCCAAATGGCAAGCTTTCACCTCTAAGGAACGATATTGCATTGGTATTGATCGATTATTCGTGGAAAATTTATCGATTGGGCTAACTTTTGTAGAAGGATTACACGTTGATTTGAGACGGCAGCATATGAAGATTTTGCTGCCACAATAAGCAAGATGGTTCAAAGGACAACCATATTAGAGTAACAAGCAAAATTTGAAAGAGTTAGTAGTCGTTGTGAGCCACCTTGACCCGAGCCGATATTGATGAGCATATTCATTTTAGGGCTGAGAAAGGAGATATAGGCAAATGTTCGTGCTCTTTATCCTACCACTTTTAAGAAGGCCTTTGAGAATGCTGTGAGGATGGAGCGAAAGCACAAGGCTCTCAAGATGGCAGCAAAAACGAGTTGAGGCAACCAAGATTGGCGGTTTGCGCCTAAAACGCCCGTTAAAAATTCTGCAGGTTCAAAGACAGTGGTTGCTAGTACAAGAACACGACCACCTTTAAAACTTTCCGATATTAGAGGAGGCACAAGACCCCCCGTTCGAACTCTCACACCTGCCCAAGTGGAGGAGCGAAGAGCGAAGGGTCTTTGCTTTCGATGTGATGAACGTTTCACCCCCGCTCATCGGTGTTCTAAACCGATCGAGAGTGTGATGCTCATCGATGATCTCGAGGAGGACGATGAGGTTGTTGGTGATGAAGAATGCTCAGAGGAGGTCCATGAGGAGGCCATGGAGGAGGACGGGGAGGAAGATATCCAAGCTGAAATATCAATGTATGCATACTTGGGTACTTTTGCACCGAGGACATTGCTGGTGGACGAACTCATTAGAAAGCATTGTGTGCATATCCTCATCGATTCCGGGAGTACACACAACTTTCTAGACGAGAGGTTAGTGAGGAAGTTGAGCTTAAATGCTGAACTGACCGCGGGGTTTAACGTTGCTTGGAGACGGCACGAAGCTTCAGGTGGAGAGATTGTGTCGCCGGGTCGGTATACGGGTGCAAAGACACGACATCATTGTAGACTTGAATCCATTGACGCTGCGAAGAGCAGACATTATCTTTGGCACACAGTGGTTACAAAGTTTAGAACCCGTCATTTTTAATTTTCAGAGCATGTGGATAAAATTTAAGTAAGAAAACAAAGATGTACGACTTGATGGCGTTCGGTCTCCGCCGATTCCAGTGATGCAGCCGATGGTGGGGCTGCCTTGTGCAAGTGATTGGGCCTATCTTTTATAATTAGGACCAACAAGAGATGAGCCTCTAATGAGTCCAGGTACCACAATTAATTTGTCTAATTTATTAGATAAATTTACTGGACTGTTTAAGAAACTAAAGGAGTTGCCACCAAGGTGAACGGTGGACCATCGCATAGAGATAGTGCCCGGGGCTGCACTGGCGAATGTGAGGCCATATCGGTATCCACAGGTACAAAAGAAAGTTATCCCCAAGATGTAGCCGAGATGTTGACAATTTTGCATACGGTAACAAAGTGGAAGCCTTATTTAATTAGTAGGCGATTCATTATCCGAACTGATCAAAAGAGTCTTCCATTTTTATAAGACAGCGTATTCACACTCCGGCACAATAGAGATAGGTCACAAAATTGCTGAGGTATGATTATAAAATATAATACAAGAAGGGAACTAAAAATAGAGTGGTAGATGCTCCATCGCGTCAACCCGATACTGCCGAGCTCGCAACATATTCTCTACTTTTTCCTTCCTTGACGAGCTGAGGTATGCATGCACATCTGATCCGATCCAGATGTTTTGAGATTGTTACAGAAGGTATTGGATGATCCGAAGCACCATCCAGAATTGGAGAATCTAGGCGGTTTGCTGCTAGATCGCGAGTGCATTCGGGTGCCCTCAAATGATGGATTGCGGCAGAAATTATTGGAGCATTCCACCAAACTCCAGAGACTGGTCATGAGGGTATCTTGAGGACTTATAGGAGGATATCACAGAGTTGTACGTGGCCAGGACTTAAGCGAGATGTGAGAAGTTTTGTCTATGCTTGCGAAATCTATCAAAGTGCTAAGGCAACCACATTAAAACTGGTCGGATTACTATAACCACTACCAATACCGAACCGTGCTTGGGAAGACATTTCTATGAATTTCATAGAGGGTCTTCCACTGGTACGTAGTTATTCCGTTATTTTTGTGATGGTTGACAGATTGAACAAGTATGTGCACTTTTCTGCATTGTCACCATGATTCCTAGTTTCGGCCGATCCTGATCCCTGGCTATTGATTGGTTTTGGTCAGGTATTAACCGGATCGACCAATACCCGATTCGTTTCGGGTCGGGATCGGCCGTATCGACTAATCCCCCCGAGACGAGCATGGGTAAGAGAGAAAGAAAGGGGAAAGAGAGAGGGAGCAAGAGAAGGAAAGAGAAGGAGGAAGAGAGAGGGAAAGAGATAGAAAGAAAGAGATGGAGCAAGAGAGGGAAAAAGAGGGAAAGAGAGGAGAAAGGGATAGAGTTTGTGGGTTGCAGCAGTAAGAAGGAGAGGGAAGAGGAGAGAGAGAGACATGGAGAGAAAACAAAAATTAAAAAATTATGTTAAAGAGGGAAAGAGATGGTAGTTAGTGAGGGAGAGGGAGAGTTTTAAGAGAGCGTTAGTAAGAGAGAGAGTTAAGTAGGGACAGAGTTTGATAAGAGAGAGTTAATGAGAGAGTTTGATAAAAAAGATAATTAGTGGAGAGAAGGTAAGAATTTTTTTTAATTTGTGTAGGAGAGAGAGAGTGAGTGGTAGAAAGGGGGGAGAAATAGAAATTGAGAAAATAGTACTTATTTTTTAGTTTTTAGACTTTATATATGAATAATTTATATTTATATCTTATTATTATTTTTCTAAAAAATTAAGAATTTTTCTGTATTTTAAAAATTAAAATACAGGCTGATACGGACGACCGATACTGCCAATACAGCCAATACATATCGTTTTTTCAAACGGCCGATCCCGATCCCGATTCCGATACTTAGAATCTTGATTGCCACATCCATTTTCAACCAAGTCAATGGCTGAAATTTTTGTTAGAGATGTTGCTTGGTTACATGGCATGCCACGCACGATTGTCTTGAATTGCAATCATGTATTTACGAGTGACTTTTGGATGGAGTTTTTCAAATTGTAGGGGACTCAATTAAACTTCAGTTCGGCCTACCATCCACAGGCAAATAGCCAAATTGAGGTGATCAATCGAGGCATTGAGCAGTACTTGAGATGCTTTGTTAGAGAAATGCCGAGACGATGGTTGGAGTTCTTAGAGTGGTCTTATAACACCGCCTACCATAGCAGCATAAGCATTACTCTGTTCGAGGTGGTGTATGGGCACACGGTTCCGACATTACGCCCTTATGATCCAGTAACATCTGCAGATCGAGCGGAGGTGGACTTAGCTTTGATGAATAGAGATGCTATATTGAAGAGGTTGTGTGCCCATCTGAAACTTGCTCAAAACCGCATGAATCAAGTTTATAATTGCAGCCATCGGGAGCAGGAGTTCGACATCGGCAGTTGGGTGTTTGTAAGAGTACAACCGTATCGACAGGTGACCTTGCGTCCGATACTTAATCAAAAGTAAGTACATCGTTACTTTGGTCTATTTCGGGTATTAGAGCGTATCTACATATCGTTTGGAGCTACTGGAGGAGTCTGAGAATACATCCTGTCTTTCATGTTTCATTACTGAGGGAGCATATTGGAGATCATGAGATCGTTGGATTAGTTCTACAGGAGCCATTCGAGGAGGCAAAGATCGTAAAGCCAGTTCGCGTACTTGCTAGACGCCGATGACGTCATGGTACCAGATTAGAGATAGAGATTCTAGTTGAGTGGCTTGGCAAACCATCAAATGAAGCAACATGGGAGTTGGAGACGGACATCTTGGAGCGTTTCCCTGACTTTACAACTTGAGGGCAAGATGGAGAAAGCGTGGTGGGCTGATACACTTAGTTCGAGTCTTTTCTTATTACATTAATTATTTGTTTTTATTAAAATAAATTTCCTGTAGGTCACGTTCGAATACCTTTGCAAACGCCTACATCAGGTTTGCAAAAATAGATAATGCGAAATGCGCGTTCGAACGCCTGCATCGCGTTCGCATCGACAGCAAAAGCCTTTTGTGCGTTCGAACGCAATTAGGCACGTTCGAACGCGATTAGGCACGTTCGAACGCGATCGACGGAAGTCTACTGGAATTAGAGTTAATAATTGTTATTTTGGCTTGTTGGCTAACCTCTATAAAGGTGTGGATGGCAGCCAAAAACATTATGCTATTGGAATATTGGTTATTTGGTTTCTTGCCTCTCTATCTTCTCTCGGTGCTTTAGAGGCTCTATCATTGGCAAGATTCATCTAACTTCTAATCCCCCTCGTCTATCAATCCCTCCCTCTTCTTTGGGATCTCGACCACTTTTTCTACTTTGTCTTTATCCCTTAAACAACATCAATATCCAACCTTATCTTCATTATCATCCATAATCCTATCTTTCACTCCACCCCTCACCACCACTATCATCCGCACTATATCATGTTTTCGTCCCAGTTGTAGTTCGAATCTACGGAGGGCGTAAATACGAAAAGTGTAGATCAAGGAGTTATGAATTGATCCCACTTGGTTTCGTAATTTTATGACTACGGGAGAATACTTGGTGAATATTTTTCCTCGATTGTGCGGATTGCTTCCTGCAATAAATTCAAATCTTGAAGTAATCGTTCCGTAGCCTATCATTGATATTAGAGCCTATCAATTTGGTATCATAGCCTATCAATTTGGTAACGTAAACTCTTATCAGTTTGTGGGTGACCATCACAGTGCATACACATAGGTTGCCTTGATAGCTTTAAAAACAACTGCTAATTTCAATTTCAAGGTTTTAGAAAGAAGTCACAAAACTTCAAACCATACCACTGCACATCTAATTTGTTGCTGAGCAACATAGCACTAAACAAATTAAAGGACTGAAGCATTTGTGAATACGTGATTATGCAATTGCACAAAAACAATCTAGTATAATGAGGACAAAATCTTAATGTAGCATCCATCAAGTACAAGATGAGATTGTTAGAAGCAGCAGAAGCAATATATGCTTTGTAGGAAGATCTGATACAACTTTATTAGAGGAAGGTGGTTGAGAACACATCTCAATTTTCAAGACAAAAGAACTTTTCTCCTCATAGACACATAAAAGAAGGGTTAGAGATGTACAGCTCTAGCTCCTAGGGGATTATTTAGAAGAGACCACAATAGGCACAATCTATTTATTTGTTCTTTTATCTCTCTAATCCGAACAAAATGGATGCATACAACCTCTTTCATAAACTTAAAGATGACTTTTAACTTACAACCCATGACCCTTTGATTTGACTACCACATTCATGACGCTTCCCTTGACTCTTAACATTCAAGACTTGGGTTCTACATTTCATGATCCTTCAACTCCATAACCTTTAGTTTTCCAATTGACTTTGGCTCCAACTAGGATTCCACTTGGATGTTATGTCAAAAATGCAAATCAAGTTTAATTCAAATGAGGTAATGCAAGAATGTTTGCTCAGTATGATTATGCACCATATTTTACTGTTAAATTGTAATCTTTTGCTATGCCTTTCCTGTACAAGATAGTGGCTTGCACTTCTGCCTACTAGTCTTACTCATCTCCACCACCTAGGAGATCAGTTACCTAAAGAGAGTGCATGTACGGAAAATGATATGGCCGCATATAGCAGATAGCAGATAGCAGATAGCAGATAGCAGATAGCAGATAGCAGATAGCTTAAGTCACTATATTGTATGAACTGAGAAAGAGTAAATAAATTAGATCATCAACCACCCAGTAATGACCAACACTAGTAAAGCTGCAAGTGAAACGAGATGCAAACTGGAAAAGTAATTATACTTTATGAATTATTCCATGTGTATCATAGGCCAAACGAGCATCCACTTCGGTTGATACCCGTCCAGGGACTAATTTGACCAGTTCAGCTCCAACATTAACAAATGCCTGCCAATCAACAGAGAAGTTTCATTTATCTCCTCACAACAAGAAATTCAACTTATATTCAAGGCAGACAGGTCAACGCAGGATGCCACCACCAACCTTGTTTGTGAAACAGGACATCCGGTCATCCATTTTCTCTCGCCCATAGCATTCGGTATCTGCCAATGCCGTATCTATCGCACTCTACAACACATAATCTTCCATATAAACCTTCTTATATACTAAGAATTTCCAATAAACGCTTGGTTCCAGAAACAGCTCACCTTGAACTTGGTACTTGGAAGACTGCAAATACCCAAGAGGAGCGAAGAGCTAACGGTGGCAGCTGTCGGAGGAAACCTGAAATCCAGTACCAGAATAGTAGGAAAAACATCAAATTGGTACAAATTTCAACACTTTCACAAAAACTGTGCACTAGAAGTACAAGCCTTTCGAAATCATCGAAAACTACAGTATCTGGGACAATCTCACTAAAGCTTGACACAGCGTCCAGCTCAGTACTCAAATCTGGCAAAACCAATCATACGATCTAGATTCAAAACAAAGTATTCAAAAACCAAGATCAAATGAGGAACAAATCAATCGAATACCAGCGTCGACAGAAGAGGAGGCATTCCCGGCGGCAGCCTGTACCCTCGGAAACGATCTCTGGAGACAAAATAGAAGGTTCGCCGGCGATCTAACGGACGAACCCCACGGTCGCACCTGTGGTGGAAATCGAACCGAATGATATCAAAACAAAGAGAAACCAAGCAAAATTGAGCTCGATACAGAGAGCGAGAAGAGTGTAGGAAGGATTCGTGGCCGAAATAGTACCTGAGGAGAGGAGGCAAAAAGCGCGGAGGAGGAAGAGGAGAGAGAGAGGGACATCTGGTATCGGGGAGGAGGAGCTTACAGTGGTTGTGACTTGCGAGTACGAGAGAGAGAGACAGAGCGCTCGTCTATGTAGAGTTGGAGGAGATATTCATACGACGAAATTACCCTCCGAATGAAAGAAATTGCTTCTAGATTGACCTGATTAATTCAGCGGAAAATAGGTAGAGGATATGATGGAGAAATTAAGTAATGTTTAGGGCTATATTTGGAACTGTGGGGGTGATGTCGAAATAGCTTCGGAGCATGCTTGCGGTTTCGATGACACCGAGGGAGACAGTGGAAATTCTACTTAATACAATTATTAATTTAATTAACTTGAAATAAATCCTTAGATGGTGGGAGCCACCTTCGGATAGGATCGGAAAGGAAACGAAAGGAAATATTAGGACATTGTAACGCTCGCTAATGCGGAGGATCCACTGCTTAGTAGTTTGCAGGAGATTTAGTGCATTCTTGACCTGTCTAGATAACAAATTGTAGGAAAATTTCATTTAACGTCATGCGTCTTCACGAATTTACAATTCGCACCGTGCCTTTTAATTATTTACATTTTCAAGAATTTACAAATAGCACCCCTATACATTGACTATATTATAAAGAAATCTATTCTTTTAGTATCTATAAATAAAGCCGTCTATTTTCTAGAAACTTTTTTTTGAAAAAAAAATCAAGAAGCTTTTATAAATCAACTTCGATGGGTACAAAAAAAACTCTATTTGAGTCGGAGACCAAAAATGAAATTAACTCGGAAGAAAAATTCTCATTCTAAGTACATCTATAGCCTAAAGATCTATCCTAATTTGTAAGTCAATCAGTAGCATGACCGGCTTCTCTAATGATACAAGTAACTCTACAATTTTCAAAATTGAGTGTTAGATTAAAAATATCATCAACCAAAGACTTGACCGACCAAGTCGGTTAGCATCTAAGATCGACCATTTGAACCAGTATCTGCAAGTCTGCTCCACCTAGAGGTTCCCGATGTTTCTATCTAGAGGTTGACGAGGGCCTCCTTCATTGCAACTGCTTCCACTTGAAGGGCTGACAAGAACACTCTGCATCTAACCCCTGTAAGAAAAGGAATACAATTAGCCCGTCAGGCCATGAAGCCTACCCCTACTAGATCTTTTTGGCTCACAAAAGAGCCATCAGTGTTAACCTTACACCACTCAGAGAGTGGAGGTTCCTATCGAACCATACAGTTAGCAGAAACTAGTTTCATGTGACTGACAAAAGTGTTCTCCAGATAATCATTAGTAAGAAGCGATTGAGATCCTCCAATCTACTATAAGAGGGCAGCAATAAAAGCGACGAGCCAAACCCAAGAGTACTTAAGTAGGTTCTCCCTCTCAAAGAGCTAGTCCATTTATACCTAGTTGTCCCAAAAGGTAAAGTGGATTGCGAGGTGAGGCATGACCCACCTCCAAAGGGTATGGGCCACCCTACAGTGAAGAAAGAGATGCAAGATGCTTTCATTAACAAGAGAGCAAAAGGAGCAAACCGTGTTAGCAAAAAGACCAATAATATTGAGATAGTTTTAATAGGGATTTTCCCTTTCCATAAGAAAATTTTATTAGGAGAAACATGGAGAGACTAAATAAGTTTCCAAAATTTCTCGCTGTCCTCAGGTCTTAGCAAAAAAGTCGTAACTGCTTTAGACGTGGCAAGCCCAAAGGAATGATTCTATTGAAGTTTGGCTCAAATTTAGATTTTTCAGATATATTATGTTGAGACGTTCCAACAGGCCCTTGGGGCGTTGAAATGCAATTTCTCAAGAGAATTTGCACTCTTCAGGCATTTGAACGACCCCACAGGCTTTTGAACGCCCTCCTGCGCTCCAGATTAGAGTTTTGCTGGCGTTCGAACCCAAGCAAGCTTTTCAGCAGATTTTAGTCAGCCTTATAAATAGAAATGTTTAGGTTTTAGGGTTGAAAATGGGCATTTTGCATGAGTAAAATATTAGAGAAAAGAGCCATCGTTGTTTAGAATGATATTAGAGTGATAAGCTCAACATCCCATAGATCAGTTATAATAAGGTTTGTCACTTTACTAGAAAAGCATCTATAGTCTATATTCACAAAGGTAGGCCACTTGTCAAATGGAATAGGAGAGATCCAAGGGTCCCCTAGATAATAGACACAAAGAGTCATCAAGTCCATGAACAATGTTTTGACATTTTCAGAAACCAAGGATAGGGGACTCCATATCTAGCTTTAACCATAGTAGTCCACATTCCTCCATACCCTTAAGAACATGAGTGACGTTCTTAGTGATCAAGGACAAATGGGTAAGGCACAATGTTTTGATCCTGAGGCCTCCAAGTCTTAGATTGGGTGGTTTGATCACAACTAACAGGTGAAGACCTTTTGAATTTTTCTCTTTCTCTCATAAAAATTTTCTCGAAATTTTAGCAATTCTATCAATAACCACAAGCGTAGTCCAAGTGGAGGACACAAATGTACATGTATAGAATTCAGCATAGAGTTAATAAAGACAACTCTGCCTATTTGAGAGAGCGTAGCCTCTTCCAGCATGCCAGTTTACTCTCAACTCGTGAGAGAAAGTCCTCATGGTCCCTAATTAATAGCCTATTAGGGAAATTTTTTTGACCCAAGGTATTTAAATAGAAACACACCAGCATGCATGTTTAAACAACTAAGAATAATAGTGCGAAGGCTAAGAGAAATCTTATAAGGGAAGAACAACTCAAATTAGTAACGAACTTAAACTAAGCCAGTAGAGACATCAACTTTAAACAAGATGAAGGACAAGCCTTAAATGACTAAGAATAGGTTATCTACATACATGAAGTGTCTAATTTAAATCTCATTGTTAAGGGAAAGCGGGATGATGTCCGCCAATCCAAAGACCTCCTCGAGATATGTAACAACCCAACTTTAAACAATGTTATAAAAAAAATTATGGGCACAACGTGGCCAGCCACACTATAGCCAACTACATGCTCATGCAGCCCCATGAGGCATGGGGGTGCCACGCATCGCTAACGCCCCCGCAGCAATGGGCCCCGGTGTCGCCGCCTTTGTAACAAGCTATCCCTAAAAAAATAAAAAAATAAAAAAATTGTGTGGCACGACATGGCCGGCCACAATGTGGCTAGCCTCGTGCCATGTTAGGGTGGCGCGGGTCGGGAGTGCCACACACCCCCAGTCGTTGGCCTGGCCAACCAGGCCGGGCCATCTAGCTCTAGTGGGCTCGCCGACACCGCAGCTACAGTGCTGACATCCCCACCACCTTTCTCTCTCCTCTATCTCTCTTTTTCGATATCTATCTCCCTCTCTCTCTCTCTCTCTCTCCCCCCACTCTTGCCATCGTCGTAATCACCACCAAGGGTGAGCCTCCTCTCTCTTTTCTCCTCTTTTCCCTTTCTTTCTCTCTCTCTATCTCCCTCTCTCTTTCTTGCTTGGGCTCTGGCTTGCCGGAGCCGAGCCGTTGGCTGGTCACCAGCAGCTGGTGCCCTCCCTGCTAGCTTGGGTCTGCACCCTCCCTTCCCTTCCCTTCTCTCTTCTTCTTCTTCTTCTTCTTCTTCTTCTTCTTCTTCTTCTTCTTCTTCTTCTTCTTCTTCTTCTTCTTCTCCTCAGTGTGCAACTGGCTGCAGTGGTACTGGGCTCGGCCCAGCACCCTGCTGTGCTGTGGTGTTGGGTCGAGCCCATTACTGTAGAAAAGAGGATTTTATCATTCCCTGCAATTGAATGAGGCCACATGGTTCGAATCTACTAGGAACAATTATAAAATCAGCTCCAGCAAGCATCATTCTCCACACAGATTCTAGCGAATCACCCTATAGTTCTGGCCAGCATATATCCATCAATTTTTATCAGCCTTCCTAGTTGGGTGGCTACCTCCTCTAGCAAGTCGTACGACCAATGTTCCCTTAGTAGCCCTGTAAGTTGAATCCAAACTAGAGCAATGAGGATCTCCTCCGACAAGGACTAAAATTGGGCCGCCAATGGATCAAGTTTAGGATGAGGCCATGGAAGGTCTAAGGACCCCTGTGAGCACATTAATCATATAATGCTCAAAAGAAAATTTAAATGTGAAAAAACCTAAAGCCATGTCTATTACCTGAAGGAAACCGACTAGCTTCCGTCTCCTCGTCATCTCTTGGACTAGGTGAGATAGCGGAGGAGGTTGACCCAAGAACTTCCTAATTAAGCTAAAATGCCATTCTGCTCTACTCTCGGCCACTCGAGCTGCATCCATAGGCTTGTAGGAGCCAGATGCCTCCCTTATCTTACTAATAATGGAGCCATAAAGAGAGGTCATTTTTGATACACTTAGTTAAGATTTTTTCTTATTACATTAGGTGTTTACTTTTATTAAAATAAAATTTCTGTAGGTCGCGTTCTAATGCAGGAGGGGACGCATTCGAGCGCTCTTGTGAATACCTTCATCAAGTTCGCAAATATAGATAACGCATATTGTGCGATCGACGGGAATCCTCTAGAATTAGGGTTTCATATTATTTTAGGACTTATTGGCTAACCTCTATAAATATATGGATGGCAGTCAACTTTACTATGGAATAGGATTATTGATTTTTTGCCTCCTATCTTCTCTCTAGACTTCTCCCTCCTCCCTCTTCACCATCCTTCCACCTCTATAGTTGGCAAGGTTTCTTCTAACTTCTAATATCCCTTAACTATCAAGCCACCCCTCTTATTTGGGATCTCGACCAATTTGTTCCCTTCATCTACTTCCCTTAATCACATCCACAATCCACCCTCATCTCCATACCCATCCAAAACCCTAATATTCACTCCACTTGTTACCACCACCACTACTCACGTTATTCCCTATTTTTGTCCCTATTACAGTTCGAATCTACGAAGGGCGTAAATACAAAAGTTGTATATCAGGAAGTTACGGATCTAACCCTATTAGTTTTGTAATTTTTTTGACTAAATGAGAATATCTGACAAATATTTTCCCACGGTTGCGCGGACTACTTCCTATGATAAATTCAGATTTTAAAGGAATTGTTCCGTAGCCGACCTTTTGGTACAAGAACCCATCAAAGTAGTATTAGAGCCATGCGAACCTCAGACCTCAATTAATAGTTAAAATAAGGAAGATGACATCAACGAGAAGACCTATGGAGAGCATACCGACAAAGGAGGACTCAATGCACGATGATCCTAACCCTGAGGCTGATTCCTTTAGAGCAACTACGGCAAGACAGAGTCAACCTACTTCCATGGGTTCAAATATGGATGAACTTAGGGGCATGTTCTAAACATTATTGCATAGAGTTGACAACATGCAAAAGGATCACAATAAATTCAAGGAATATGTCATGAATCAATTAGATTCGTCATCTCCTCGACAACGAACGGAGTTTCAAGAAGGACCAGCGGTGGGACCTTATTGAACTAATACCCCACAGGTCCAGGTGCGTCATATGAGTGTCAATGATCCCCTCTACCTATGCCTACACATCATCCCCCACCTTCATTACAAAACCCAAGACCGGCGGTGGTGGAACCCGAGAGGCGTGTGGCACTGGTGTGCTTCGTTGATGAGGTGGATTGACACTTTGAGGATGAGGTTGATTCCTATGGAGATGGTGATGGATGTGTTCAAGGATTTAGAGAAAGTGTTCAATCTGCACAAAGGTTTAGACCTAAAGTAAGGATCTTTCGCGAACCCGACAATGCAATTCGGGGGAGAACCGCATGCTTGGACTTCCCAAAATTTTAAGATAGTGATCCAACGGATTAGGTGCTTCAAGTTGAACAATATTTTGATTGTCAAGATACAGCGAAAGATGCAAAAGTTCATATGGCAAGCTTTCACCTCCAAGGAATGGCATTGCATTGGTATAGATCGGTTATTAAAGTGGTGGATTTATCAGATGGGCTGATTTTTATAGGAGAATTACACGCAGATTTGGGACAGCGGTATATGAAGATTTTTCTGCCACATTAAGCAAGATAGTTTAGAGGGTTACCGTATTGGAGTCTCAAGCTGAGTTTGAAAGAGCTAATAGTCGTTGTGAGTCACCGTGGCCCGAACGGACATTGATGAGTACATTTATTTCAGGGCTGTGGGATGAGATTCAAACGGATGTTCGTGCTCTATGCCCTACTACTCTTGACGGGGCCTTTGAGAAGGTCGTGAGGATGGAACAAAAGCATAGGACTCTAAAGATGGCAACGAAAATCAATTGGGGCAACCGAGATGGGCGGTTTGCACCTAGAACGCCGTTGGAAATTTTGCGGTTTCAAAAACAACGGCTGCGATCACTAGACCATGACCACCTTTGAGACCTTCTTCCGATGTTAGAGGATGCACTAGAACCCCCTTTCGAACTCTCACACCTGCCTAGGTGGAGGAGCGAAGAGCGAAGAGCATTTGCTTTCGATGTGATGAGCGTTTCACCCCTGGTCATCGATGTTCTAAACCGATCGGGAGTGTGATGCTTATCAATAGTCTTGAAGAGGATGATGAGGTTGTTGATGATGGAGAGTGTCCAGAGGAGGTCCATGAGGAGGCTGTTATGGAGGGCGTTGAGGAAGATATCCAAGCTGAAATATCGATGCATGCATATTCGGGTACTTCTATGCCGAGGATGTTATGGGTAGACAGACTCGTTAGAAAGCATTATGTGCACATCCTTATCGATTTGGGGGAGTAAACATAACTTTCTAGATGAGAGGCTAGTGAGGAGATTGGGTTTGGATGCTGAACCAACCACAGGATTTGACGTTACTATTGGAGATGGCACAAAGCTTAGGGCGAAGAGATTGTGTCGTTGGGTCGATATACGGGTACAAGGACACGACATCATTATGGACTTGTATCTGTTGACACTGCAAGGAGCAGACATTGTCCTTGGTGCTCAGTGGTTACAAAGTTTGGGATCCGTCACATTTAATTTTTGGAGCATGTGGATAAAATATAAATAAGGAAACAAAGATATGCAGCTTGATGGTGGTCGGTCTTCGTCGATTCCTGCGATGCAGCCTATGGTGGGGCTGCCTTGTGCGTTTGATTTGGCCTATCTTCTTCACTTAGGACTAGTAGGAGATGAGCCTCAAACGAGTTTAGGTACTACTATTCAATTGTTTAATTTATGAGATAACTTTTCTAGACTGTTTGAGGAGCCATAGGAGCTACCGCCGAGAAGAGTGGCGAACTATCGCATAGAGATTGTACCCGAGGCTACACCGGCGAACGTGAGGCCATATCGATATCCACATATGCAAAAATAAGTTATCTCAAAGATGGTTGTCGAGATGTTGGAGCAAGGCCTCATTCAACCAAGTCATAGCTTATACTCATCCCCTGTGCTATTAGTGCGAAAAAAGGATGGAACATGGCGTTTTTGTGTCAACTATTGAGCACTAAATGCTATCACCGGCAAGGACCAGTATCCCATTCCTGTTATCAAGGAGTTGCTGGATGAGCATATAGGGGCGACTATATTTAGTAAGCTTGACTTGAGAGCCAGGTATCATCAAATTAGAGTTTACCCGGTGGATGTGCATAAAACTGCATTTCGGACTCCAGACGGGCATTACGAGTTCTGAGTGATGCATTTTGGTCTCACCAATACTTCAGCTACCTTTCAAGGCCTCATGAATGATATATTTCAGCCTCTCTTGCAAAGGTATGTCTTGATATTTTTTGACGATATTTTGGTGTATAGTAGGACTGAATTGTAATATTAGTGGCATTTGGAGGACGTGCTGAATTTATTAAAGAAAAACTAATTGAAGATCAAGAAGTCCAAAAGTGGAGTACTTAGGCCACATCATTTCAGTGGATGGTGTAGCGGCAAATCCTCAAAAAGTTGCATGAATGACCGCTTGGCCTATTCCTATTATTACCACTAGATTGAGAGGATTTTTGGGCTGACCAGATATTATTGTCGATTCATCACCGATTATGGCAAGATCACTGCTCCTCTTACTTCTTTGTTGAAGGACTCTTTTAGATGGATGGATGAAGCTACTTTAGCCTTTGAAAAATTAAAAACAGCAATGACGACGGCACCCGTTTTAGCGCTACTGAATTTTTCCAAATAATTCATTGTGAAATGTGATGTGTCAGGTATTGGCATAAGAGCTGTACTAATGCAAGAAGGACGTCCCATTGTCTATCTTAGCAAGGCTTTATTACAAAAATCTTAGCAATTATCAACTTATGAAAGAGAGATGTTGGCAATTCTACATGCGATGACAAAGTGAAGACCTTATTTGATCGATAGGTGATTCATTATCCGAACCAATCAAATGAGCCTTCCATACTTTATGGGACAATGCATATACATTCCGGCACAGCAGCGATGGGTCACAAAATTGTTAGGGTATGATTATGAAATCCAATACAAGAAGAGAACAGAAAATAGAGCGGCGGGTGCACTATCGCGCCAATCAGATACCGCCGAGCTTCTATTCATCTCCTACCTTTCCTTTCCTTGATGAGTTGAGGTATGCATGTACATCTGACCCAGATATTTTAAGATTGTTGTAGGAGGTGATGGATGATCCGGAGCGCCATCCAGAGTTGGAGAATTGAGACGGATTGCTGCTGGACCGCGGATGCATTCGAGTGCCCGCAAATAATGGATTGTGACAGAAATTGGTTGAGCACTTCCACCAAACTCTAGAGGCTTGTCATGAGGGTGTCTTGAGGACTTATAGGAGGATATCTTAGAGTTGCAAGTGGCCAGGATTGAGGCGGGATGTGAGAAGTTTTATCCGTGCTTGCGAAGTCTGTCAAAGGGCTAAGGCAACCACATTCAAACCAGTCGGGTTACTACAGCCTTTACCTATACCGGACCGTGTTTGGGAGGACATTTTTATGAATTTCATAGAGGGTCTTCTGCTGGTATGTGGTTATTCTATTATCTTTGTGGTGGTTGACAGATTGAGCAAGTATACATACTTTTCGGCATTGAATTTCAGTTCGGCCTACTATCCACAGATGGACGGTCAAACCGAGGTGATCAATCAAGGCATTGAGCAGTATTTGAGGTGATTTGTTGGAGAGATGCTGAGACAATAGTTGGAATTCTTACCATGGGTGGAGTGCTCTTATAACACCGCCTACCATAGCAGCATTGACATGACTCCATTTGAGGTGGTGTATGGACACACGGCTCCGACGTTACGTGCTTATGATCTAGTGGCCTCTGCAGACCGGACCGAGGTGGACTTAGCGTTGATAGATAGAGATGCTACATTGAGGAGATTGCGTGCTCATCTTAAACTTGCTCAAAACCACATGAAGCAAGTTTATGATCATAGCCGTAGGGAGTAGGAGTTCGACATCAATAGTTGAGTGTTTATGAGGGTGCAACCGTATCGACAGGTGACATTGCGTCCAATGTGTAATCAAAAGTTAGCACATCGCTACTTTGATCTGTTTCAGGTGTTGGAGCATATTAGTCCAGTTGCATATTGATTGGAGCTGCCGGAGGGATCAAGAGTGCATCTTGTCTTTTATATTTCATTACTAAGGGAGTGCATTGGAAATCATAAGATCATTGGATCAGTTCTACCGGAGTCATTAGAGGAGATAGAGATTATAAAGCTAGTTCGTGTACTTGCTAGACGCCGACGACATGGTACGAAATTGGAGATAGAGATCTAGTAGAGTGGCTTGGCAAGCCATCTAATAAGGCGACATGGGAGTTAAAGACTGATATCTTAGAGCGTTTCCTCGACTTTTTAACTTGAGAGCAAGGTGGGGGGAGCGTGGTGGGCTGATACACTTAGTTAGGATCTTTTTTTATTGCATTAGGTGTTTTTTTTATTAAAATAAAATTCTTGTAGGTTGCGTTCGAACGTAGGAGAGGGCGCATTCGAACACCCTTGTGAATGCCTATATCAGGTTTTCAAATACAGAGAACGCATATTGTGCGTCCAAACGTGGTTGGGCAAGTTTGAACGCCCGCGTTCGAACACCTGTATCGCGTTCGCACATCTAGAGATGGAACTTTTTAAGTGCGTTCGAACGCAATTAACAAGAATCCTCTAGAATTAGGGTTTCATATTGTTTTAGAACTTGTTGGCTAGCCTCTATAAATATGTTGATAGCAGCTAACTTCATTATGGAATTGGATTATTGATTTCTTACCTCATATCTTCTCTTTAGACTTCTCCCTCCTCCCTCCTCCCTCTTCCCTCTTCACCATTCTTCCACCTCTATAATTGACAAGGTTTTTTTAACTTCTAATCTTCCTTGACTATCGAGCCACCCCTCTTCATATTGTGCGTCCAAACGTGGTCGGGCAAGTTTGAACGCCCGTGTTCGAACACCTGTATCGCGTTCGCACATCTAGAGATGGAGCTTTTTAAGTGCGTTCGAACGCAATTAACAAGAATCCTCTAGAATTAGGGTTTCATATTGTTTTAGAACTTGTTGGCTAGCCTCTATAAATATGTGGATGGCAGCTAACTTCATTATGGAATTGGATTATTGATTTCTTACCTCATATCTTCTCTTTAGACTTCTCCCTCCTCCCTTCTCCCTCCTCCCTCTTCACCATTCTTCCACCTCTATAATTGATAAGGTTTTTTTAACTTCTAATCTTCCTTGACTATCGAGCCACCCCTCTTCTTTTGGATCTCGACCACTTCGTTCCCTTCGTCTACTTCTCTTAAGCACATCCACAATCCACCCTCATCTCCATACCCATCCAAAACCCTAACATTCACTCCACCCATCACCACCACCATCATCCATGTTATTTCGTATTTTTGTCCCTGCTATAATTCGAATCTGGTAAGAGCATAAATACGAAAGTTGTAGATCAGGAATTGAATTTACGGATCTAACTCAATTAGTTTCGTAATTTTTTAACTACAGGAGAATATCTGAAGAATATTTTCTCATAGTTACGCAGACTGCTTCCTGCTATAAATTCATATCTTAAAGGAATTGTTCCGTAGCTGACCCATCAGCTTCGGAGGAGGAGCTCGAGTCTTATGCAACCTTGAAAAGTTGAGCACAAGTTGAGGGGACCACGTTCTCCAGTAGACTCTTAGGCATCCACTTAGCCTTTTGAGGTAGAAACCTTGTTTTACGAAGCTCTTGGGGAGCCTTAACCACAGCAGCCCAATAAATTCCTCGAAGGCTTTCTCTTTTAACAGGCTCTTCTGCTCTTTAATTTTAGAGACCTAATTTACTATATAAGATATCTAAAAATAAACTTTATAAGATATCTAAAAATATGTTAATCAAATATTATATGACAAAAAAAATATATATATCTACTCAATATACCCAATCTGGATTAGCAGTCTTCATTCCTCCTCCAATAACTGAAGCCCAGCTTTGTTTCTTTTCCGGCGGAAAAGCGAGCTTTGGATCCGACGGGTCATCACCTCCCCCCCAACCTTCTTTAGCACCCGCCCCCGAATCGCCGGAGCACTTCAGCAAACAGTGAAACAATGACGAATTCGTTCAGGCCACGTAGCATACATGCCAAACACCCGTCAGACATGTCCAGCGTGGTCTATCCTATATCTCTTAGTGTCATATCCTATATGGGATATTTTAGTTCCTAACAAAAAAGTCATCGGACACGTATTTGACTCTATTACACTCCACACGTGTGGAGTGTGTGCTAACTTCCATTACAGTTGATTTGGCGGCAGATGAATCAGAGCCGTTGGTTTGCTGACCGATCAATCAGAGCCGTTCTTACACCACTCCGTCAACTATAAATGGTAGTATTAGCAAAATAACCTCCCATCTCATTCCTCTTAGAGTTGTTTCTTCTTCCGTTGTTCTTTTTCTTTCTAAGCTTACCATTCCTTGATCTCTTCAACTCTTCTTTTGCTGATTAAAAAATTCTGAATAAAATAAACAAAAGGTATTACGATGCATAAACGGGATTTCGAGGGAAGCATCGTTTGTGTTCGCAAGTGGGCGTGAATGCCCGAAAGTCACTGTCATTCTTATATATTTTCGCAAGTGGGCGTGGGGTTTGGTAAAGTTAAGCTAACAGAACTAACAGCAGGGTGTTTTCTGAAAATATTAATTGAATCATAGGGCTCGATCTGCAAATATTAAAAATGTATGGTGTATATACAAATTTAGCTAAAAGGCAGGGTGTTATATACAAATTTCCCTTTATTTTATTTCGTTTGATGGGTTGTGTTGCCTAACCAGGCTTTAGGGGTATAAATAAATGTCAAGGTTGGACACCGCCGGAGCCGGCACCGATTCATCTGTCACCAAACCAACGTGCTCTGATTCATCTGTCACCAAACCAACGATCCTGATTCATCTATCGGGCCTTCAGTGTCCATTATCGACGAATACTTTGCACAGAAAGGGGTGAAGGAAGACTACTTATTCTTCAAACAAGTTGATAGTTTTTACATTAATAACTTATACACCTCCGACTTTTAGAAAAAAAGTTATATACATCACCTTACTTTTTAACAAAATTATAATTTATACCCTACAGTTTTAGTGTTTATTAACTATAAATGCTAGCGTTAGCAATAAACCTCCCCCCTCTCATTCCTCTAGAGTTGTTTCTTCTGTTGCTCTTTCTCTTTCTAGACTTCCATTCTTTGATCTCTTCATCATCTCTATTCCCGTCCGGTTCTCAGGTTTTCAGGTGGAGTAACTTACAACCCTCGTCGTAACTTCCTTTTTTAAATAGACCACTTTTTATTACTGTTGAGCTCGAGATTACGTACGACAGCCATGCCTTTGCATCTCGCCTCTCCAATCCATGCACCCGCGATTACCCAATGGCTTCAGGCCGCTGTTCTCGGCGCAAAGACTGGATTGGTCTCTGCCTCCGTTCTCATCCTCACGATTGGCGAGGGATGTCCGACGTACGACATGCTCATCTCCATTGTTGTCGTCCTCCTGACGGACGCCTGCCGCAAGGCCATCAGCGAATTCGTCTCGGTGCACGAGCAAAACGACATCAAGATGGCGCAGATGAAGCGAGAGAGTGGAGATGTGGAGAATCCGACGAGTGAAGAGGAGAGGAGGGTACGTCTCCCGAGTCCGCTAAAGGTGGCCGGTGCAGCGGCCCTTGCGTTTGTGGCCTCTGCAAGTCTGCCTTTCCTGGCCGGTGGATTCGTAGGTCCGTGGGCCGGCAGGGTAGGGGTGGTCTGCCTGATGACGAGCTTGGCTTTGGCTGTGCTCGGAGTGATCTGGGCTGTGCTCGGTGGCCTGAACATTCCCCAGTCTTTGTTTCGCGCTTTGTTGGGGGGTTTGGCTGACATGGCCATTTACTACGGAGTGCCATGGTTGTTTAAAGTAGCTTTTGGATTTGAGGCATCTACCTGAGTTACAAGTCATAATAATATTTAAGATTTAAAGGTTCTTATACTATATGTCGTAGAATCAGAATGCAATGCTAGATTGTGTGCCTTTTTGTAAATATTGGACCAAAATGAATTCAGGAGTTTGCATGTATAATGTCAAATAAATAAATATATACATATACACTATTGTTTGCATTTTGTAGGACTCGTAGCTACCCTACCTTCTCATAGTTGAGAAAAAGAAAGAGTGGCACATATCTTACTACCTAATCGGGTATTGTTGGCAAATTGTATAACATTAAGGATATTTTCTGAAAAAAGACCAGTCTTGGGGCACGAAATCTGGAACGTTGGATTGTTGTTGGCTAACCAGGCCTTAGCATATTTCACACTCTAAAGCCTGCCAATGGATTACGTTTCACTATGGTCCGATTGAAAATTTTAATATGTAATATATTAAAAACATACGTCACCTTTGAATTGGAGTCGATTCAAAAGGTTGAGTATGATTAGTGAAGCGTAATCTGGATTGTTGGATCGGTGATAGCTTGTTCCATGGCGGGTATGATAGTGAAATTAACGTAATCCTATCATTGACTTACATCTCGTTTGCACCATGACGGCATGACCCTCCCCAAGAGAGAGAACAAAACCTTGACCACATATGTTACAATATTTGAATTTATGACATCTAATTTGTAAAGTTTTTATATAATTAAAATGTGATAAGAGTATAAAAATGTTCACATTAATATATCTTATACGAGCATCTGCGTAAGTTTTCTTGAAGATTCATTAAGAAGTACAAAATCTAGCTTTCCTTAGTAAGAGCGGCTTTGATGCCAGCTGAGTTCTGGGGCCTGTCGTGATTGTACTGTCTTCATCAACCTGAATAATTTCCTCCATTAGTGTCGCTGCTGAGGAGGTCGGAGAAGCACCCAAGCAGCTCATCTTCAGTGGAGGCCATGGCAGCACAAGTGAACAAGTGCGAGAAGGAGGAGGAGGGGAAAAAGAGGGAAGAAGGCAAGAAAAAGGTCTCTCAGAGGAGAGAAGGAAGGGTCTCGTGCATAGGGAGGAAAAATATATCAGCGGATCGAACAGTTGGAGAACCGTATTTCGTATCTATTTTTCATCTCTGGATATGGATATGAGAAAAGAATACTAAATAAATAGTGAAATTATATGCCACATCTGATAAAAATAGCTAGATATATACTTTATTAGATGCATGCAATAGGTAGATATCCGAGGACCACCGGGAGACTGCAAGTTCTCAAATTTCAATCTAGTTTGAGCAACTTGTTTGTTTTAATTTCCATATACATGCTCTGACAGGATTTGGAACTTGTTAACAAGTACATAATATATATCAGAATAAAAACGAACGTATCTACAGTCAGAACAACCTTTGAATCTTGATACAAATATGAACTAAAATTAAGTTTTGGTCCAACGCTTACAAAAGAGCACACTATAATTGATAATATTGACAGATTCATGCGTTATTTTCTGATTGATCACCATATAATACACCGTATAAGATCCTTCAAGCTTGATTATTATGACTGGTAACTATAGATATATAGACATCTCAAATCCAAAGGCTACCTTAAACAAACCGCTTCCCTCCATAGTAAATGGCTATCTCAAACCAACCCCCCAACAACGCTCTAATCAAAGACTGCGGAATGCTCACGCCACCTAGCACCGCCCAGAATCACTCCGACCACAGCCAAAGCCAAGCTCGTCACCGAGCAGACCACCACCATCCTGCCGGCCCACGGACGGCTGATGAATCCACCGGCCAGGAGGGGCAGACTTCCGGCGGCCACAAACGCGAGGGCCTTTGCACCGGCCGCCTTCAGCGGACTCGGGAGAGGTTCGATCTCCTCTTGATCACTCGTCTTATTCTCCACATCTGCCCTCTGTGCTCACTTCATCTGCGCCACCTTGATGTTGTTTTGAGCGTGAACAGAGAAGAAGAGGTGATTGAAAATGAGTTTTCATATATTAGAAATTTATATAATTATATGAATAGACTCTGCACTGTTGGATTGTATTGGCCAACCAGGATTTAAAAGAACATAGCTATAGCTATACCATCTTCACGTACTCATCTCCTAGTTTATTTTCTAAATAATCCAACGGTCAAGATTACGTTTCATCATCTTTGGACACGTGGAGACCATCAGAAATTCCAAGAGAGAGTTCAATTATTCCATCAACCATCCAGCTTTTACCCAAATTTTATTTCATTTGATGGATTGCTTTACATAACCAGGATTTAGGGGTATGCATAATGTTTGAAGATTGGTGGTTGCTAATTCCTGCTCTGATTCATCTGTCACCAAACCAACGGCTCTGATTCATCTGTCACCAAACCAACGGCTCTGATTCATCTATCGTGCCTGGGCGATTTTTGTTCAAACAAGTTGATAGTTTTATATTAAAAACTCTTAAAATATTTTAGAGAAATTTATATATAACACTCTGCTTTTTAACAAAATTACAATTTACAACGTATCTTTTTACTATTTATAAATCGAGCTCTATAATTTAACAAATATACGTAGAAAATACCTTAGATTAGATTTGAACTAATATCGTAAAAATATTCCGTTAAATAGAAATATTTTATTTCTAAAATAAATAAAATACTATTTTGAAAATGACTAAAAATCTTAATTCTATACTAATAAAATGTCTTTAGAGGATCTCAAACGGATGCTCCATATTTGGAGCCTTTGCCAATATGGAACCAAGAGCTCGGTGCACTCTAACGCACTGGGCTCCATATTTATTAAAGTAATAATTTACTAATGGAACAACGATCATTTGCTCAACATAGGAAGATCCAAGATAGAAAGACTCATTTTGAGTTTCGAAATTTACTGATTGAATACTTATGGCAGAGGCACGGGAATGAAGGAATATACTTTCTAATTTAATTTTTATTTGATGTATTTCATATTTGATGTATTTTATATCTAATGTATTTTAATATTTAATATTTACGTTAGAAAATAATTTTGAGTAATAATATTTTAGAACACATTAATTTTAAATAATAATAAAAATATTTATTTGATAAATAAATAAAATAGTAGACTCATATCATAAATAATAATAAAATTTAAATTTAAATTAACTCAAAAATAATTTAATATTAGATTCAAGGTCTCGATAAGATCTTTCTAATAGTGCTATTTTTTTTAAAAATTAATTAGTAAAACTAATTATATACTTAGTTTAATTAACTAGATTATTTAATAAAGAATACGGACGAAATTAAAATCGTTGAATGCAAGTAAATTTAGAATTTTAAAAACATTTAAGAAAAATTGGAAACCATAGTCGTTGACCAACTGGCTAATGTCTTTCCACTTTCCGGCTTATGCAAAGTATTAGAAAATATTTTGGCGTTATACGAATCTAGAGATAAAAACGGATCGGATACGGATCGGATAGTGCTTAACCCATATCCGGATCCATATTTTTAGTTCGGATACGGATTCGGATACGGATATTGGACGGATAGTAAAATTTAAAACCATATCCTAACTAAACGGATACGGATAATTTTCGGATAAATGATCGGATCTTAAACGGATATTAATTAAATTTAAAATAATTATAATATTTTATTTAAATATAATTAACACAAAATTATTAAGAGTTTTACAATAAATAATTTTTTTGTATGTCAAATATATAAAATTAGAGAAATTAATCTCTATAAATAATATATAATGTATTATTAGTAATAATATTAATACTTACTATTTATATAAGCAAACTAAAACTGTAAATCATTTAAAAAAATATGCGGATAAACGGATATCGGATATCCGTATCCGAATCCGAAAAATTTATCCAACCCGTATCCGAATCCGTATCCGAATTTTTTTCAAAAATTCTATCCGTATCCGAATCCGAATCCGAATCGGATAGAAATTTTTTATCCGAATCCGATCCGAGTCGGGTCGGATAGCGGGTCGAGTCGGAGTTAATCCGACCCGTTTTCACCCGTACCTATCTCCCCTCTAATTCCTCTTACAAACCTCTTACGAACGCGTGACGTGGAAGATAAGTGCCGTCAAGATTCTAGCGCAACTGTTTTAAAAAAATTATATATAAAAAATTATGATTTATACCCTATAACTTTACTATTTATTAACTATAACTGCTAGTGTTTGCAATAGACCTCCCCTCTCATTCCCCTAAAATTACTCTTTCTCTTTCTAGGCTTCCATTCTTTGATCTCTTCATCTACTGGGGTTGTGTTCTCTATTCCCTTCCGCTTCTCAGGTTCTCAGGTGGAGTAACTTACAACCTTGTCATAACTTCCTTTATTTAGGCATGACATGTGTTATTGCATCATGCATTACATTATTTTTTTAGATTATAAAGATGTATACTTGTTAACTTCTATGCTTAGTATTTTTTGGTATAATATATTTTTCGTATTATTGATGATATCGAGGTCATAGAGGAACAGACGAGGGCAAAAACTTCTAACTTCCACTTTGTAATTATCTGGTGATCAATTTAAAAATAACGGAATTGCAGAATATTTAGATAGGAAGCTAAAACAGCCGTTGGTCTAATCTCAGATACTAAGAAAACTTATAGCAGTTGGGAACTCTTCTACCCGTCTAAAACTAATTTAGATTTCTCTTCATTTGCTTCCTTTTGTAGTTTGTAATCTATTCATTGTACTAAATTCTAATCGAGATTCACACCTCGATTGCTTTCAGAAAAAGAAAATATCAACTGATGGTGATTGTTTTTATATTTGGCTGGATTAATGTAGCATCGACTAGTAATCCTTCTTAATTGCTCAACCTTTGGAACATAACGTAAAAGCTCAAGTTTTATTCATTCTAATATGCTCTCTAAATAGTACTTTTTTCTCTTACCATTAGTAAAAAGTAATCCTTATTAATTGTAGTAATTTATCGATAAATATTATTAGGAACAATTTGTAGCAATACTTTAAAGTAATATTGGATTTGTTATATCATATAACAATGTACGATACTTATTTTAGTGAAATACAAGATACGCAAGACTCACGTTGTTTTTTATAACTTTTTTTTAGAAATAAACTTTATTTATTTATTTTAATCTAGCCCCCTATATATAACTATAAAAAAATTAATAAAAAAACTTCAATTTCATAGCTGTGATATATAATAAATCTCTTCAAATCTGTGAACCCATTCCCACAAATCCCACCGCATCCAAGACGGCAAATCTAAGTCCATGCGCGGAGAATACAGATTAAGGCAAAATTCTGAAAAGATACTAACCTTTACCCCTTTGAGGCTGTATTCCGACGTGTAGTGACTAGGGGTGTAAAGGAGCTCAGCCTGAGTGAGCCAGCTCTGACTCAGGCTCAGCTCGAAATTACTTTCAAGTCTCATAATTCTATTTAGGCTTAGCTCAGTTCAATTCGAACCGAGCTCGACTTGAGCCCAACCAAGCCCGAGCAAAATTAGAGGATGATGCAGTAGTGGTGTGGACAGCAACTTGCCAAAGGAGTTGGAGATGAATAAAGGAGAAGGTGACAACAAAAAGATGGTGGATGAAGGAGAAGGAGAAAGCCGATGGAGTGGACGAAAAAAAGGAGGCCAACACCGAGAAGACATAAGAGGAGACCGACGGAGAGGACGACGTGGCACCGTGGTGGTGGCTCGGCTCAGTTTTGACCGAGCCAGACTTACTTCAGCTGAGCCAAGCCAAGCCTGACAGCCCTTGACAGCCCTAGTAGTGACATGAGCTCTATCAGAGAAAGATTGGTGTATAATTAAATTTAGTAATTACCACTGGAAATCTAAGGCCGTTACAAAAGTTGAGCTAAGTGGCCCGTAGAGAATTTGAAGTACATGACATCCGCAATATTAACTGCAAAAATCCTGCAGTCTTAAAAGATGCTAATTAACAGTTACTGGACTATTCTATATAATCAAATGATTCGAATGAGAAATTATTGTGAGAATCCGTATAAGGTCTAGGAAGATAGAAAGAAAAGGGAAACCATACTCAAACCAGTATGCTTGCAAGCAAGCATTCATGAAATCAAACATTTCGATCTCCAAGAGAGGATTTCAACAGTATAATACATAAACAAGAAATATAACAAATTATCTTACCGTGTGAGGATGGCACAGAGCCTTGCAGTATAAGCCAGTGGATGGCAAAGCAATCACATCATTTCCTCTACTGAAACTAGATAGAACCCCCATTATTTCTAAATGCAGCAGCTTATCTAATACTGTCAGTTAAAAACTTGGGGAAGGAAAATACTACATAGTTTGCAGTTAATTTAACAAACAAAGCTTCCTGAGAACTGATAAGTCCCACCAACAGATGTAGAACTTTTACAGACTGCAGACACATTCTAAGCAGTGAACACAAAGTCTTTCCAACATCACAAGGAACAGAATTCTCCTACCTATCTCGATAAGAAAATCACAAGAAGCTTCCTACTAGGCGCATCAGTAGCACTAATGCTCTTGGTCGATCACCTGGACTACTTCTGCCACACCTGCCATCATATCCTGTGAGATTGGTCCACCATCAGGAAGATCAAATGTTCTGCGCTTCGTAAACCTCAGCTTTCCAGCTGGCTGTGGATCTACCACCTCAAGCATAGCCTCGAGTTCATTTACCATGGACCTCTTGGCTGCTCGTACCATGCAGTCAGGTCCCTAACAGAGCATCGATCAATCAGGAATGCTAATTAGGTCAAGCGTAAATAATTATTAAAAGTCAAAATGATCAACAGAATTGCTCAGAATGTGTAGCTGCATAGGAAAGGAGAAGCATTAAAGTTTAGCATATCACAAATTTGTACCAAGAATTTCTCCTACCCAAACAGAAGAATAATAAGAGAGAAAATTATGGCTTGCAAAACATACAAACCAATATGAAAGACAAGAGAAGACTACAGTGCCAGATGCTAAAAACTGACCAAAATTCACCAGTTCTGCAGATGGACTAACCCATTGTTTGCCACACTAGTGCTCCTTTCTGTAGTAAAACTAATCAAAAAGCTCTAATAGCCAGAAAAAAAAAATGTATTTCCACATCAAGGCCAGTCAAAATGCTTTAATAGCCAGAGAAAATAGTATTTCCACATTAAACTCCACTGTCTTGTGTGAAAATAAATTCATCTCCACATGGTAGTGGACCAACAATAGCTTAGGTCGACATACCAAACTTTGAGACATTTTAGTTGGTATAACTGTGCTATATCCAGATAGAGAATCATCCCACTTTACATGTTCAGCAAGCATAGGTGGACCATGTACTGGTAAGATTGAAGACAAATTAGAAAAGAGACCATCAAATCACACAAATAAGAGTCAAGAAATACAACTTCTAATCATAAAGGCAAAAATTTGCCCAGCATGTAGTACGATATGGCTCATTTGCATTTTTAGAATCATAAGACATTCTGAAAAAAAAAGAGTAAGAAATTAACTACCGGAAATTTCTCAGAGCACTTGCATAGTAGAAAATTTAAAGAAAAAATCAATGACATCAACTAATGCTAGTCAGATCAACATCCATACAACTTAGAATGCATTATTCTGGTAACTTATTTTGCTTATCAGACAAGATATGGATGCATCCCAACAGCATACAACATGATCCGTTGGGTCAGAATCTAATATTACATCATTTTAAACAAAAGTTGTAATATATCGGCGACTGAATAATGCTAACTGAATTTGAATCATTCCAAAAGTCATCCAATGATTTAAAAACACAATTAATTTTCACCAAACGAGTAGAAAGCCCACTAATTTGTAAAACAATGAAAAACTTATTGTACCAAAAGTATCATAGCTATGAAATTACCTCAAGGGCTTCAACGGTCAGTAGGAGCACAATGATTTTCTCAGAGAACTTCTGGCGTTCTTCTGCATCGCGTGTTATCCTGCGACGGTAAGAGAAATTACAGAAGAAAGCCCTGATCTCCTTCAACTTTGCTTTTGCAATTGCCAGGTCTCGAAGGCACCGAAGCACCTGAGAACGTCGGGCCAGATGAGCCCTGAAAGTCATCTGGATTAGCAATGCAGCTTCTGGTGGTGACAGTTCCCTCCTCTTGCCTTTGAGATAGTTCCTGGCAAAAGCCTTTGAAACAAAAGAAATGTTACAGTACTATCAGTTTGTCAATTGTAGCACTTAAAGCATGCATGCAAAATTACAAACAAGAACACTTGCTTAATCCGTGAACAATAGTATCAAATAATCTTTTTTAATTTCTTTCTACAGCTCCTATTCCTTCATTGTTCAATCATCGGTGGTCCATACATCTATATTTTTATCACAATAAACTCATCAACAGGACAGTGTTTCTTTCCAAAGAAAACCATCATGTATCTGTATAAATTAATGTAACAAGTAACAGGAACTCATTTCACTTCTTCATTTTTTTCCTATACATTTTACATGATGAAGACGTCTGACTGTTTGAATGCATGATCAACGAACTAAATTATGCCGTTTTAAAAGCAGAAAGTAAAAAGCACTAATTAGATCTGGAACAGAACGAGAATGCTTTCTAGTCATGATTAAATGAATTAGATCTAAAACCTACGGAATATTTACTGCCAATGAACTCCATTTAGCTCACATTGTTCATCAACTCCTAAGAATCTGTTATATCCGTAATGTTTTCATAGAAAAGAGACGTTTTTGTCCATATATTCCTAAATATTCCTCCTTGCAACCAATAAACGACCATCAAAATACCATCATCTAGAAACACCTTTCAAAGCGAAATTACGGACCTTTCTAACAAGGATAGCTCCAGGGTTCTTCTCCTCGATCTCCACCACACGCGCCGGGCACTCCTTCTCCTTCTTCTCCTTCTTCTCCTTCTTCTCCATCCTCACCTTCTTCACTTTTCCTTCCTCCTTCTCCCGTGCCACCTCTGGCGTCGATACCTGATAAGTATACGTATGCGCCAGCGGCGCATTCTTCCCCTTCCCTTTGATCTCCGTCGTCCACTTCACGGTTCCCTCCCCGACTCCCTTCTTCTCGGCAGCCCACTTGTACTTGCGATCGAACCCGTCCTCCTTCTCCCCCTTGATCTCCGCCGTCCACCTCAAGCTCCTCTCCCCCAACCCCTTCGTTTCCGCCGTCCATTTGTACTTCTTCTCCCCCTCCCTCTCCGCCGTCCACTGGTATTTCTGGTTGAGCCCGAGTTCAAGGGCGGAGACCCGATCGTTGAGGCTCCGGAGGCAGAGCTCCGCCTCCGATCGCCGGAATGCAGCGAGACCAGCGGCGGGGGAAAAGAGATCGAGAGGGGAGGGGGGTTCGAGGGAGGGGAGGAGAAGATCCAAGGGGTTAGGTTTAAGGTTTAGGAGATCGAGACCGAGGAGGTCGTCGTCGACGAGGTCAAAAGCGAAGGGGCAAGAGGAGAAGGCGGGGAAAGGGGGGAGAGGGTTGGAGTAGAGGAGGGACTCGCGGTAGATGTAAGAAGGCTCGAGGAGGTCGAAGCGCTTGAAGAAGCTCATGGTGGTGGTGGTGGTGGAGGTGAGGTTTGCGGCGATGAGCTGAGCGTAAGGTTGCCGGAGGGTGCTGAGAGCTTAGCTAGGGTTAGTACGGAAAAGAGAGAGATAGTAGAGAAGGATGGGGATAGAGATGATTCTGCAGAGATTAGAGAGAGAGGTAATCGACTAATGGCGGACATCAAGAGCAGAGGAATAATAAACTAACGGCAGAGAAGGGTAAGATAGGAAATTGGGAAAGTTTGGAACCGAGGAAATTTGAGATCAGCACTATTAATATCTTTATCGAGACAGCACACAGTTTTAACTTTTTACCCCTTTCTTCTATACTAGAATTATAAGATGCCCCTGATTTTAAACAATATTTGTTATGAATATTGTTAGGGATTTTTTATACATTACTTTTAAAATATCATTATTTTCACCATATTTTTTAAAATATTCAATTACTATTAAAAATATTTTAACTCTTACAAAATTACCATTAAAAAATAATCTAACAGATACGCCTAACAAATTTTATTAAAATTAATAAATATGTATAAATAATTAAACTATCTTTTCTTTTTGTCTAGAGTATAAAATATTTATCAACTATTTTTATCTCATGTAAAATAGGATATATTTTATTGTACTCATATATTGGGTATAATATTGAATGTCTTTTTAAATTATTATTAATAATTTTATACATGGATAAAATATAATTATTTAGATTTAACATCAGAAATGATATTTTTGAATGATAATTATCGGAGTTTTAAAGGAGTTTAAAATTTATCGGTTCATATTATTGTGTTCGATAATAATAAAGCCAAAATATAGGGTTATTTTTGATAAAGTTTTGCTAACACGCAGCACCTTGTTCGAGATTCCTGTTTGCTGTTAGTACCGGACAGCAAGGACGCACGATTCAGTAGAACAGATAAGACTACTTTACTGGGTCGCCGCATTTCCAATTTATATTATGCAAAAATGCCCCTTGTTGTACTGATAATTACAACAACACTCCTCAAGAAGTAATCAAGAAACATGCAATGCACGCAAAATTTACACCCGCATGTACGTTCCGCACGTTCTAGACCACATGATGATGCATCCACTCGAGCAAGTTATATAAAGAGTCAGTATTGCAGTGTCACGAGGTCAACATAGCAATCCCGATCAACGAGATACAGCGTAAGCACGTGGATTGGGTGCGAGCCAGCTAAGCTCGTACACGTGACTCATGACCGCATCGACTAGACCGTGGCCTGTGGGTCCATGCTGTTAGTTTAACACCAGTAGTGTGTCTGTGTGCGTGGGTCTCACGTGGGAGTACCAACGACCATGTGCACAAGGAGGGTAGCAGGATTCCCTACATTTTCCATATAGTATATACTTTCCCTATGATTTTTTTTTTTTTGGGTTAATTTGCTTAAAAGATACATATAATTTTTTATTTTTCATTTGACCTTTCAAATTGCTCTTCTTTCATTTGGTGCCTCATTAAATACTAATATAAAAATATAAAAATAGAGAGAAATATTACCGTGTTATTCTTATTTCATCGTTCCGTTTTTCTTTTCTTTCTTATTCTTTTATATATACAAGCCTCTTATATTCCTTCTTCTACTATTCGTGTTATGCAATTGTAACACCCACCATCAAACATATACTCCTCACGTGGGTAGAATCCACATGATTACCACGTGACTAACTGGTCAATGTTTTAATATAATATAATAGAGAAAAGTCCACATTTTCACAAATAATACAGACAGAAAAAGTTCATAACACAAAGGCTACAACAAACCGAAAATATATATACATACAAATATAAATCAATGCTCTCACAAGAGTAATAAGCCATCTAGCTTAATTTACATAAATAAAATAAAATAAAAGAGAGAAGACTAAACACCAGTCTTTGCCAAATTCTCCGCGAGCTTGGGTCATCTACTAATTTGAATATAATTCCACCAAACGCTGGTGAGCATAAAGCCTAGCAAATATTCACTGCTATAATCTAAAAGTAGTGCAATGAATGATACAAAAATAAGTAATATGAATATGTGTATCATGATCAAATCAATGCATTAGTATCTCATACTCCACATGTTCATCTAATTTGCACACACTTTAGAAATCGATAACATGCTAAGAATCAATCTGAACTATCAAGTTTTCAAACTAGAGCTCGCACTGAGCTCTGCTCATAGGCCATGTCAATACTATGCCACATGATATGCATTATCTCATACTACCTAGTTTGTAACATAGGCTCATGCAGAGATACGTCTGTAGGCCACATCAATACTTACACCCAACCATACACATGCTCCTAAGAGAGGGTAAACCCTAGCGGTAGAATTGTCAGTTCATCACCCGGTGAATAGTTTAAACCGATTGTCTGCCACTATAAAGTAAAGGCCTTAGTCGTAAGCCCATCATATAGGTCAGTATTGCACATTAATACTACTATCCGAGTCATCGATTCCACATCATCGCACCATCATTAGAAAATCATGGGTCGTCGCTCACAAACGCTCTCACCCTATGTCATCGAGTATCCTTAGGTCTACATCATCCTACTATTCTCTCTTTTTATCTTAAATACCCTAAAGGCTATGACTCTCGACGATCAACTAGTAAATTGTCCATCGCCCAACGAATCGACTGCTTGATTATCTGTGATCAACAGACTAAGACCTCAAGCATTGGCCCTAATATATATAAGTATACTAATATCCTCCGCCTCTAACCCTAGCTGGGGAGGTGTCGAGTACTATCAAAAACAGCAATCACCACCTTTATGGTCGTGCAAGTGTGTAACTAGCATGATATTATACAGCATAACAAATATAATTGAACTGTTACGATCTGACCACATGAGTTAAGTTTAGTTAAATTGAGTCAAGTCAAGTTAGTTAGCTTAATCTTATTATTTTAAATTTTAAATAAATCGAATAATACGCATGTGGATCCGATCTTCTAGAGATTTTTACTCCTATAAATAAAAGTGGACATTTGTTGATAATTATCATTGAATGAAACTAAGTTTAGCTAAGTAAATATTTTTTCCTTATCTTTTACCATAGTCATTAGATCGTCTTTATCTTTATAGAAATATATCATAGTCGTAGAAACATTCTGAACTTCTAAACCCTAGTCTTCTTCCTCCATTAGCAGCCACCCTATCTTACGGCTATCAACCACCACCCTTGGCCGTCCACTACCCTCCGACGACCGTCGCAATGTTAGATATTTACCATCTTACCTTATTTGACCTTACTCTACTATTTTATTAATATATTTTTATCCAGAAGTCGAATTCTCATGAAGCTAGATCCATTAGAATCCCAACTTCTGAGTTTACCTCCATATAAATTTTTATTATTGTTTTACGTCCAGATCGATCCAAATCTGATTTATAACATTAGTATCAGAGCAAGATTCCTCAAACAATGGTTATCACGCGATCCAAGACGAATGAAGAATGAGTGACCATGGAGGACCAAAACTCATCTTAGTTCCTGTGGGACTTTATCCGGTGCCCCCTTCATCACTAGCAACTATTAATGATGAGCCACTAACGTGGGCAAAAGCATTTTTTAAGAATTTTCAACCGAGTCGAAGGAGAACTCGAAGAAGATCCAAACCACCCTCAAGGATATGATCCAAGCTTTGATAAAGGCCTTACTGGCCGCCCTCCACTGACCTGCGCCGCTAAGGCCACCGACCACAATAGAATACGGCCACGCTCGGCTAGAAAACTCCACCCATGAGGAAGCTGGAGGGGAGCCCCAAACCACAACCTCAACCCCTCCTCCAACCACGATGGAGGTCCCTTTACCACCGTAGATGGAGAAGCTCCCAACGATGCCTTTAACGCCATCTTCCTCAGCTACGGTGGAAGGTAGGGCTAAAAACCCTAAATTTCCATTGGCAGCTATCTAGTCGCTCCCAACCCTCGTCGCCACGTCAGGTACCTTCCACAGGACCCCCGCACTCGAGCCTAGGCCGTCGTTCATGCCGACACCAGTCGAGAGACCACTAGCGACGGTGATTTATGCTGCAACAAACCCACAGTTGGTAGATGCGGGTCTAGCGCTTCCACGACCACTAGCAGCCATGATTAGCTTCCTCAAGCTGACTACCAATCAATGGTGGCCACTGCAGTCGTTGGCGACCATCGGGTGGCCGAACTCGACAGCCACCATCCTAAGAAGCTACCCCTATGTCGGGGTGGTTCGCAATAGCTTCCCACTGCTGCTGCTCCCGTGTAGTGGCGCCATCGGTCTCTTTCACAACTGCCGGGGGACCTACCGACGATGCACCATAATCACCCCTACACCAGCTCGAGCCCGAACTCGAGTTCAACCTTCCATCGCCGTTCGCCGACGTTCCGTCGCTTCGTGGACCTACCAAATGGCGACTGCCACCGATCACCTACCTAGACCAGCTGCCACCCAGGCTACGGTGGCTTGTAGCAGCGCCCTAGGCTGAAATTTAATTTTAGCCCTTGGGGTAGGACTAGGGCAAGTCTATGAAGATGATAAAGTACATGATTTTCGAGGTAGGCCAAATTTTTGCGAACTAGTTCGACCACCTCATGTGAACTAGTATGGAACCCATGAATATGACCCCGAGCAAGAGTACGACCCTAAGGATGAATGGTGGAATGACCCTAAGGATGAATGGTGGAATAACCCAATGGGGCCCGTGCCATCTAACTAAGCCGAACCCACGTGCAGCCCGCGGGCGACATGAACTAGACTCGTGGGCCTATATCAGAGGTGGCCAGCCTCGACCACGAGATCACTTGGCCCACGATGACAGGCCACGTTTTGGGACTCAAGCTCGGATCATCAAGCTTGATTTCTAAAAATTCTTTAGATAAGACATGCTAGATTGGACCTATCTAGCAGAGCAGTTATTCATGTACCATGGCACGCCAGACCACTAGAAGGTTCGGCTAGCTTTATTCCACTTGGAGGACGTGGCGAATAGATGGTACCAATCGGTTGAGCGAACTTGACCATTCGAGTCTTGGATAGACTTTGCGGATGAGATTTGTGCTCGGTTTGATCCAACCTAGTATAAGGACTTGTAGGTCATGTTAACCAAGCTGACTCAGTCAACAACAGTTTGAGTTTACCGGGAGGAGTTTGAGCAGATCTGCAACTAGGCCACTAACTAGTCTGACTTAGCCCTAAAGAGCCACTAACTAGTCTGACTTAGCCCTGAAGAGCCACTACTAGTCTGACTTAGCCCTGAAGAGTAGCTTCACTAGTGGGCTCAGGCCTACTATTCAGGCTGAGGTCAAGGCATTGAGGCTTACTACTTCTGATGAGGCTTTCTCCTTAGCTGTTCTAATGGATTCCAAGTTGGATCAATTGAACTAGATGTGCAAGGAGGAGAGAAGAAAGCCAACCCAAGCCCACGGCTCACTAGAGATGACATCTACCCGACTCAACCTGCGTCGACGGCTCAACCTAATCAACAGATGATCTCACATCGCTTTATACCTAATGACTTGAAAAAGCTTGAGTTTTTAACTATGATGATCGATTTATCTCCAATCATAAATGCAAGTGCTAAACAACTCACTTCATGCTCCTAGGCAGACTCAAGGAGAATGAACCCAAATCTGCTGATTGGCATGACAAGCTATATAAGTACAATGACGTAAGAGATTAGTCACCTTGAGGACAAGGTGTAGGAAGCACGGTGGATTGTTACAATCCGACCACATGGGTTAAATCGAGAAAAATCAAATCGAGTCAAGTTAGTTAGTTAGTTAGTTTTATTTATTGTTTTAAATTTTAAATAAATCAAATAATTCGTATGTGGATCCAATCCGCTAGAGATTTTTACTCCTATAAATAGGAGTGGATATATATTGATAATTATCAATGAATGAATCTGAGTTTAACAATATTAATAATTTTTATTTTTATCTTTTACCATAGCTGTTAGATCGTTTTTATCTTTCTAGGAGTTGATCATCATTGTAGAAATATTTCGATCTTGTAAACCCTAGCCATCTTTCTCCACCAGCAGCCATCGTATCTTACGGCCATCCACCACTACCCTTGGCTGTCCGCCACCCTCTAATAGCGGCCGCAATGTCAAATATTTACTGTTTTACCCTATATGATCTTACTTTACTATTTTATTAATATCTTTTCATCCAAAGATCAAATTCTCGTGAAACGAGATCCATTAGAACCCTAACTTCTGAGGCTGTCTCTATATAAATTTTCACAATTTTCTTACGTCCAAATCTGGTTTGTAATAGAAACACACATTATTATCATATATTACGTGCTAACACCCATGACCATGCCCAATAATAGAAATTATGATACACGAAATTTTACCAACCAACAAAATAAAATTAACATGCACGATTTGCAATAATAATAACAGTAAGAAAACATATGCACATGCATAATATGAATATGATGATGTCATAAGGTAAGTTATGACATTCTCTACACTACTCCTAGATTATATAAGTTTCACTTGCCTAAATTGTTTTTTAGATACTAGCTGCCACTAAATCATCCTCATAGGGTACAGAGTCCACCTCGATAAGAAAAATAATAAAAGCATAAGCACAATTACCTAATACTAATTAATTAAATACCCTACTAACATCCACTATAGGCTTGGAGAGGTCCATTTAAGAATTCTCCTATATTTATTAATTAGGTTGAGCAGGTATAGTTGTACTTGCACCTAACACGTTATTAAAAGTAATTTAAAATAATTTACGTTGAATTCTTGTTACACTAATTATTGTCGCCTAGGTAAATCACATGAGCAACACTAAATTAATCTGCTTCATTAAATAAAATAATCTGCTTAATATAATTTTCCTATAGGAATTTGTATTAATTCTTTGGTAGGAGCAATTAATACAGATACACTCAAATCATCAACTCATTTCCTACAATTAATTTAACCAAAGTATACTCGACCGTGCGAAGTCCCAATTAGAGTTAGTTCCTATTATGTGTTATTTGTAATGACACTCTCAAGTCACGGTCTAATTCATTAAAATTAATTTATAATATAATTAATATAGCAAATACTACTATCTTCTAAAAATAATTAATTAAGGCTTACGGTTGCCAACACTAAAAATAAATAAAATAACTTAAATAATTTAAAGAAATAATTAGAGGGTAATTACTTGGCCAACACAAAACCAAAAATAAACCCACCAAAAATTGGGCCAAAAGCCTACATTACCCAAAAAGAGCCACTTGGACTGTGTTGCTTGTAGCCCCACTCACCACAAACTTGGACTGGGCTCCACCCAGCCTAACCCAGAACATGGATGGGCCACACCCAGCCCAACCCGTCATCGTACATAGCTCGACCCTAAAATAGAGACACCCCACCCCTCCCTCCTTCCTCACCTTGATCGAAAGGAGGGATGAGGGAAGGAAGGGTGGCTATCGGTGGTCACCTTCGCTTGCAATCAGGGCCAATAAGTCAGTCAACGTCCCATCGACGAAGGAAGGCACCTACGGTGCCTACCTGGCCGGTGGGGAAGACAATGACCACTTATCGACGGCGAAAACCCAATTGGGGGAGGGAGCTGTTCACGAACTTAATCACCGACAACCCAGCTGACCCCACCGACACACTCCCCTTGACAAGTAGAAGCTAGCCGAGGGGATTCCCAATTGCTAGAGATGGTCGACGGTGAGAATCCACCTCACTTCGGCTGCCGACTAAGGCAAGGGGCCGCCCGGCGTCGGACTGGCTACAAGGCATGAGGCCGCCAACCAGCCAAATCACACGAGATCAAGAGGAGGGCATACTAGAGGAAACTCTCAAAATTAATTAACGAATTGTAAACAAACTCACCTGGAGAATGTGGAGCTTCGACGCTTTGATCCACAAGGTCGACAGTTCTAGCGACGCTCCAATGCGACGGGAAGAAGAAAGAGGGAGAGTGATCTATGGGTGGGGAAAAGGAAAGAAAGAAAAGAAAAGAAAAAAAGGAGAGGTAGAGAAGAAGAAAAGAGATAGGGGGAAAAGAGGAAAAAACTTTGCGCATATGCTAGGCACGTGTGCGCCCAAAATTTATTTATTTTTTTAGATGTTACAGTAATTCTTAGTCATTGAACACTTATATATTTATGAATTTCATAATTAGTTTACTTAATTCCTAATTTATATTGGTGTAGGTCATAGTTAATTTATATAATTTGTAGCTTGTGTGTGTTAGTAAATATTTATTGCCACCAACAATTTTCCAAAAGTGATGTAATAGTATATTTTTAAAAAAGTCAAATTAATTCACACAAGGTAATTTACAATTATTTTACATATTACATAAATATTTAAGAGAGAGCAAACATTTATTATTGTGTGCGTCTTCTGGAGACAAAAAATAAAGTGATGCTAGGTCCTCTGATTAGATCACAATTTCGCTAAAGAGAATTTGAATGTGAACAAAATCTAAATATAAAAATATAGTTTAAACTTAGACTCAGCTACAGCATGAGGAGAATATTCATAGACCAAACTACCCACTACTACTGTTATCCATATATGTTCATTGATTGACTTTAAGAAAGACTCTCGTTCTAGCTTTCAAATAATGATAGTTAGAACCTTCTATAAGACGAGGTCTAACAGTAAATTAGCATTTCTTAGGTTAATCCATATCTCATAGTTGACTAACATTCCTTAGTTTTAAGTAAGATTAGTATGATGAGAAAAATAATGTAAATCATCTCGCAATGAGATCCCTTTTTGATTATATAAGTTTAAGAGGTGGCGACATATCAAGGATTGAGCTAGGGCCTACCCGTCCGATGATCACGTGAACTCAAAATCAACACACCTCGTCATTAAATACTTTTCTCATCCTTTTTAATTTAAAATTTTCAATTAACTTGTACAAAAATCACTTTATATTATGTTGCATTTCTGTTTCTATTATAATCACGTTAAAATATAAAATATAAAATCATTGTTATATATATAACAAGCTAAGTTAAATTTTTATAGTAATTAATGAGTTAATATGATATGGAAGCTAAGGTATTAAATTTGAGTCTCCCTACACCGTCGATTCTTATTTAAATTATAAGGAAATTTATATATAACACTCTGTTTTATAACGTAATTATAGTTTACATCTTATATTTATAAATTGAAACGTATCATTTAACGAATATGTGCAAAAGATATTTTACGTTAAATTTGAACTAATTGTGAGAATATTTAATTAAATAGAGATATTTTTTTTAAATAACTTAAATACCCTTAGTATGATTTGGTTGAGAGTATTTTCGAAATTTTTTTAGTATAGTTAATTTAACTAAAAGATTTGATTAAGTTTAACTAATGATATAGTGTTTTGTGTACATATTTGCTAAATTAAAAAACTCAATTAAATAGTAAAAATATAGGAGTTTATATGCAAATTTTCCTAAAATATAAACCTTTTAACCCATTTAAATATCCGTTAGTAGATCGTAGTCCCACATCGGCTAATTTTTCTATTTTGTTGGCTTTATATAGCACCTCTACACTTCTTCAATCGCCGAGCTCAGTTACGTGAGCTTGTAACCCATGTGGGGGCTTCAAGCGGCGTGGATGATCTGCCTCACTCGGCGAGTCGGGTCTGCGTTCGCTCTTTAAGCTGGCTCTGGCCCCTTTTTTTCATGGTTCAAATCACCCTAATGTTTTGGATTACTAGTTCTACATTTACTGAAAAGTCAAAAACAACTATTTTCCAATCCAGTTCTTTTACTCCAGTTTGATGCAAGTTTATTAATATTTAAATACTTATTTTGTTCAGAATAAAAGAAGGCATCCGCAACCTATTAGATTCATAACATACCTTGAGAACAAGGTGTCGGAAGCGTGGTGAATTGTTACGATCTGACCATATGGGCTAAGTCGAGTCGAGTCAAATCGAGTTAAGTTAGTTAGGTCTATTTAAGAAATCTCCTATATTTATTAATTAGGTTGAGCTAGTATAGCTGTATTAGCATGTAACATGTTATTAAAAGTAATTTACAATAATTTACCTCGAATACTCGTTACACTAATTATTGTCGCTTAGGTAAATCACATAGGCAATATTGAATTAATTTGCTTTGTTAAATAAGATAATATGTTTAATATAATTTTTCTATAGGAATCTGTATTAATTCTCTAATAGGAGCAAAAAATATAGATCATCAACTCATTTCCTAAAATTAATTTAACCAAAGTATACTCGATCGCGTGAAATCTCAATTAGAGTTAGTTCCTATTATATGTTATTTGTAACGGTACACTCAAGCCACAGTCCAATTAATTAAAATTAATTTATAAAATAATTACTATAGCAAACACTACTATCTGCTAAAAAAAATTAATTCGTTAGTTAGTTAGCTTTATTTATTATTTTAAATTTTAAATAAATTAGATAATTTGCATGTGGATCCTATACACTAGGAATTTTTACTCCTATAAATAGGAGTGGTCCCTGGTTACCAAAGGTGGTTGGTGGTGAGAATCCACCTCACCTTGGCTGCCGACTAAGGGGAGGGAACACCCCGCGGCTCCGGCCACAAGGGCACCAAAGGAAGCCACCGAGGGCATCCACACGAGGAGAGGAAGCTCACAAGATTGGTGCGGCAAGGCACGAGGCCGCTAGCTAGCCGGATCACAGCGAGACCGAGAGGAGGGCACACTAGAGGAAAAACTCAAAATTAATTAACTAATTGTAAATCAGACTCACTTAGAGAATGAGGGAGCTCTGGCACTTTGATTCAGGGGGCAGCACTTCCAGCGGTGCTCCGACACGCCGCGAAGAAGAAAAAGGGAGAGCGAGCTGTAGGTGGGGAGAAGGAAAGAAAGAAAAAAGAAGAAAAGAAGGAGAGCCAAAAATGAAGATAAGAAATTGGGGGAAGAGAGGACAAGGGTGCATGTCCGCACATGCGCGCCGTTAAGCTCTACGCACGTGCCAAGCATGTGCACGCCCAAATTTATTTATTTATTTGAATGTTACAGTAATTCTTAGTCACTGAACACTTATATGCTTATGAATTTCTTAATTAGTTTACTTAGTTCCTAATTTATATTGGTGTAGGTTATGGTTAATTTATATAATTTGTAGCTTGTATTAGTTACCAAATATTTATTGCCAGCAACAATTTCCAAAAGTGATGTAATAGTATATATATATTTTTTAAAAGTCAAATTAATTCAAACATGGTAATTAACAATTATTTTACATATTACATAAATATTTAAGAGAGAGCAAACATTTATTATTGTGTGCGTCTCCTGGAGACAAAAAATAAAGTGATGCTAGGTCCTCTGATTAGACCCAATTTCGTTAAAGAGAATTTGAATGTGAACAAAATCTAAATCTAAAAATATAGTTTAAATTAGCATTTCTTAGGTAAATCTATATCTCAGAGTTGACTAACATTCCGTAGTTTTAAGTAAGATTAGTATGATGAAAAAAGCAATGTAAATCATCTCGAAGCGAGATCCCTTGTTGATTATACAAGTTTAAGAGGAGTCGACCGATCAAGGATTGAGCTAGTGACTGCTCTTCCGATAATCACGTGAGTTCAAAACCAACACGCGTAGTCATAAAATACCTTTTTCATCCATTTTAATTTAAAAATTTTGACTAACTTATACAAAAATCACTTTATATTATGTTGCATTTATGTTACTTTTATAATCATGTTAAAATATAAAATCACAGTTATATAACATGTTAAGTTTAAATATTTATAGTAATTAATGAGTTAATATGATATGAAGGCAGAGATATTAAATTTGAGTCTCCCTATACCCCTGATTCTTATTTACAATATAAAAATATTCGTATATAACACCCTGCTTTATAACGTAATTATAGTTTATATATTATATTTTTATTACTTATAAATTGAATCCTATGATTTAGCAAATATGTGTAAAAAAATACCTTTTGTTAAATTTGGACTAGTTGTGAGAATATTTCAATAAGTAGAGATTTTTTTTTAAATAACTTAAATGCTCTTAGTATGACTTGGTTAACGATATTTTTATAATTTTCTTAGTATAGTTAATTTAACTAAAAGATTTGATTAAGTTTAATTAACAATATATTATTTTCTGTATATATTCGTTAAATTATAAATCTCAATTAAATCATAAAATATAAGATATAAAGCACAATTTTATTAAAAAGATAGAGTTTATATGCAAATTTCGCTAAAGTATACGACCCTTTTAACCCATTTAAATAGTCCAGTCTATGGGCGCATGCATCAACATTTAAATATCTGTTAATAGATTAATTTCGGTGGTTAGGAATCCTTAGTCCCACATCGGCTAAGTTTCCTATTTTATTGGCTTTATATAGCACCGCTACACTTGCTCGATCGCCGAGCTCAGTAACGTGAGCTTGTAACCCATGTGGGGGCTTTAAGCGGCGTGAATGATCTGCCTCACTCGGCGAGTCGGGTCTGGGTTTGCTCGTTAGCTGGCTCGCCCGTTCCAAGTTGTCGAGTTGGGTCACGCGACTTTGGCGAAAGCTGAGGCTACGTGTCCCCTAGAGAGGAGGGCACAGCGTGAGGCTGGCTTCACAGAGCAGCGATCACCTCCCGCTCACAACAGTGGAAGGATAACGGGCCCATGCGACCCAGGCCCACTATGGCTCAAAGAGTGGACTTCGATCAAACCGCCCCTTTTTTTCTCCTGGTGGAATCCATTAAAATAAACTCTAAAAGTCTAAATGAAATAGAGTTTGCATTTTAAACTTGTGTCGTTTCACCCTATTGTTCTAGTAAAGAATCTATAATTTGTAACTATAAAATCTAAAGTTTCTATCTATAGAATCTAGATTCAGCATTTATGGAATCCAAATACAATACTTATAAAATTATATAGATTGTATGTCAAATGTTTTGCTACTATACATAATTATTTCAAAAAATAATATCTATGAATTATATAGGTTCTATGTCAAAAATATATCTTGTTTAACACAAAAGTATATATTGCCTTATTTCAAATATTTAAGTGCTATATATCAAAATAAAATTTTATTATTATGAGATTTTTACCTGAAATGTGAAAAAGAAAGAGACAAAGAGAGTTTGGTAAAGAACTCTTTGTTACAAAGAGAGTTGATCATAGTCGTAGAAGCATTTCGATCTTTTAAACCCTAGCTATCTTCCTCCTCTAGCAGTCACCATATCTTATGGTCGTCCAACACCACCCTTGGCCATCCACCACCCTCCAACGACCACTGCAACGTCGAATATTTACTGTTTGCCCTATATGACCTTGCTCAACTATTTTATTAATATATTTTCATCCAGAAGTCAGATTCTTTTGAAACTTGATCTATTAGAACCCTAACTTTCGAGGTTGCCTCCATATAAATTTTCATAATTTTCTTACTTCCAGCTCATATTCATAATAGGAACAAACATTATTATTACATATTACGTGCTAACATGTATGATCATGCCCAATAATAGAAATTATGATATACAAAATCTTATCGACCAACAAAATAAAATTAACATGCACGACTTGCAATAATAACAGTAAAAAAAAATGTATGTTAATGCATGATATGAATGTGATGATTCCATGAGGTAAGTTATGACATTTTTTACACTACTAGATTATAGAAGTTTCATTTGCCTAATTTGCTTTCTTGATACTAGCTACCACTAAATCATCCTCATAGGGTACAAAGTCCATCTCAATAAGAAAATAAGAAAATCATAAGCACAATTACCTAATACTGATTAATTAAATACCCTATAGACATCCGCTATAGGCTTGGAGAGATCCATTTAAGAATTCTCCTATATTTATTAATTAGGTTGAGCTAGCATAGCTGTATTGGCGCCTAACACGTTATTAAAAGTAATTTAAAATAATTTACCTCAAATTCTTGTTACACAAATTATTGTCACTTAGGTAAATCCATAGGCAATACTAAATTATTCTGCTTCCTTAAATAAGATAATCTGCTTAATATAATTTTTCTATAGGAATCTGTATTAATTCTCTGACAGGAATAATAAATACAGATACCAAAGTATACTCGACCGCACGAAATCCCAATTAGAGTTAGTTCCTATTATATGTTATTTGTAACAGTACTATCAAACCACGATCTAATTAATTAAAATTAATTTATAAAATAATTAATATAGCAAACACTACTATCTACTAAAAATAATTAATTAAGGCTCACAGTTGCCAACACTAAAAATAAATAAAAAAACTTAATTAAGTTAAAGAAATAATTAGAGGGTAATTACTTAGTCAGCACAAAACCAAAAACAAACCCACCAAAAAATTGGGCTAAAAGCCTATATTACCGCAAAAAGCCACTTGGGTTGGGTTGCAAGCAGCCCCACCCACCACGAACTTGGGTTGGGCTACACCTAGTCTAACCCAGAACATGAATGGGCTGCACCCAGCCCACCCCGTCACTTGGGTTAGATCACACCCAACTCGACCTCGAACTTGAGTTGGGCCGCAGCCAGCTTGAAATGTAGACACCCCACCCCTCCCTCTTTCCTCATCTCAACCGAAAGAAGGGAGGAGAGAAGGAATGGTGGTTATTGGTGGTCACCGTTGCCCACAACTAGGGCCAATAGGCCAGTCGACGTCCCACCGACGAAGGAAGGCACCCATGTTGCCTACCTGGCCAGTGGGGAAGGCAGCAACTACCCACTGACAACAAAAACCCAATCGGTACAACTAATCCCACTAACACACTCCCCACGACAAGTAGAAGCTGTCAGAGGTTGTCGGCAGTGAGAATCCATCTCAACTCGGCGACCAACTAAGGCGAGGGGCCGCCCAGCGGCTTCGGCCAGGAGGGCATCCACGCGAGGAGAGGAAGTTCACCGGATTGGCACGGCAAGGCACGAGGCCACCAGCTAGCCGGATCATAGCGAGATCGAGAGGAGGATACACTAGAGGAAACTCTCAAAATTAATTAACTAATTGTAAACAAACTCACCAGGAGAATAAGAGAGCTTCGATGCTTTGATCCATGGGGTCGACAGTTCTAGCGGCGCTCCGATGCGACGGGAAGAAGAAAGAGGGAGAGTGAGCTGTGGGTAGGGAAAAGGAAAGAAAGAAAGGAAAAGAAAAGAAAAGAAGGAGAGGTAGAGAAGAAGAAAAGAGACAGGGGGAGAAGAGAAAAGTGGCGTATGTGCTTCGCACGCGCCCTTAAGCTCTGTGCACGTGCTAGGCTGTGCGCCCAAATTTATTTATTTATTTTTTATGTTACAGTAATTCTTACTCATTGAACACTTATATTTTATGAATTTCATAATTAGTTTACTTAGTTCCTAATTTATATTGGTGTAGGTCATAGTTAATTTATATAATTTGTAGCTTGTGTTAGTTAGTAAATATTTATTGCCACCAACAATTTCCAAAAGTGATGTAATAGTATATTTTTAAAAAAGTCAAATTAATTCACACAAGGTAATTTACAATTATTTTACATATTACATAAATATTTAAGAGAGAGCAAACATTTATTATTGTGTGCGTCTCCTGGAGATAAAAAAATAAAGTGATGCTAGGTCCTCTGATTAGATCCCAATTTCACTAAAGAGAATTTGAATGTGAACAAAATCTAAATATAAAAATATTGTTTAAATTAGAATTTCTTAGGTAAACGTAAATCTATATCGCAGAGTTGACTAACATTCCTTAGTTTTAAGTAAGATTAGTATGATGAAAAAAACAATGTAAATCATCTCGATGCGAGATCTCAACACACAAGTTTAAGAGGAGGCGAGCGATCAAGGATTGAGAAAGTGATTGCTCTTCCGATAATCACGTGAGTTCAAAACCAACACGCCTAGTCATAAAATACTTTCTTCATTCATTTTAATTTAAAATTTTTGACTAACTTGTACAAAAATCACTTTAAATTATGTTGCATTTCTGTTACTTTTATAATCATGTTAAAATATAAAATCATTGTTATATAACAAGTTAAGATAAATATTTATAGTAATTAATGAGTTAATATGATACGTAGACAGAGATATTAAATTTGAGTCTCCGTACACCCCTGATTCTTATTTATAATATAAAAAGTTTTGTATATAACATCCTACTTTATAACGTAATTATAGTTTACATCTTATATTTTTATTATTTATAAATTAAACCCTATGATTTAGCGAATATATGCAAAAAATATCTTTTGTTAAATTTAAGAGCGTTTCTTCCGTGCGATAGAGTTAATTCTTTATCAATCAGTTTGATGAAGATCTAACTATTAAGATGTTTAAGGGTATAATAGGAATGAAAGATATTACCGGTTCAGTAGGTAATTTTTTTTAGATATATAATTTTGCACATTATTTTTTGACAATTATATTATCTTAATATTTTATCAAGTAAAAGATATATATATATATATATATATATATATATATATATATATATATATATTATTAACTAAGAGTAATGCATATATATCAAAATAAAGGTATTGATATATTTTATAATTAACTTGATAAAAATTTAATTAAATTTTATATTTTTGATTATTTTTTATTATTTACATATATCTCCCATTAGTTTAAGATTGATTTAAATTAAATTTTAATAGATAGAGATAGAGAATTATATTTAAATTGAAGTTTATCTCCAAATAATCAAATTTAAATTATTTAATATTAAATGATATCTCCTATAATTAAGGCATAATTATATTTAAGAGAGAAATCTTAACGGAGGAAAAAAACGTATCGAGTGCTTCTTCCGCACCGTAAAGTTAATTGTTTATCAATCAGTTTAATGAAGATCTAATGATTAAGATATTCAAGGGTATAATAAGAAAATTGTGAAGTTAGGCATATGTACTTAAATCTTCTTAACTAATATATTCTTTTTCTTACGTAATGCGATTTTGGAACCGGTACCGAGAAACCCGGGTATGAAAACTGGCTATTATAACCGTTAGATTAAAATTATAATTTTTAAAGATGCATTGAAGTATTTGCTTAAATTTAAACTAGCTGTGAGAATATTTCATTAAGTAAAGATATTTTTTTTTAAATAACTTAAATGCTCTAAGTATGACTTGGTTGAGGTTATCTTCATAATTTTCTTAGTATAGTTAATTTAACTAAAAGATTTGGTTAAGTTTAACTAACGACATAATATTTTTTGTACATATTAGTTAAATTATAAGGTTCAATTAAATCGTAAAAATATAAGGTATAAACCACAGTATTATTAAAAGATAGAGTTTATATGCAAATTTCCCTAAAATATACAACCCTTTTAACCCATTTAAATTGTCCACTCTTTGGGCGTATGCATCAACATTTAAATATCAATTAGTAGATTAGTTTGGGTGGTTAGGAATCCTTAGTCCCACATCGGCTAAATTTTTGTCTTTGATTGGGCTTTATATAGCACTTTTACACTTCCTCGATCGCCGAGCTCAGTAGCGTGAGCTTGTAACCCATGTGGGGGCTTCAAGGTGCGTGGATGATCTGCCTCACTCGGCGAGTCGGGTCTGGGTTCGTTCTTTAGCTGGCTCGCCCGTTCCAAGTTGTCGAGTTGGGTCACGTGACTTGGGCGAAGGCTGAGGCCACGTGTCCCCTAAAGAGGAGGGCACAGCGTGAGGCTGGCTTCACAGAGCAGCGATCACCTCCCGCTCACCACAGTGGAAGGATAACGGGCCCATGCGAACCAGGCCCACTATGGCTCAAAGAGTGGACTTCGATCAGACCGCCCCTTTTTTTTAAACCTACTGGGGGGGAATCCATTAAAATAAACTCTGAAAGTCTAAATGAAATAGAGTTTGCATTTTAAACTTGTGTCGTTTCACCCTATTGTTCTAGTAAAGAATCTATAATTTGTAACTATAAAATCTAAAGTTTCTATCTATAGAATCTAGATTCAGCATTTATGGAATCCAAATACAATACTTATAAAATTATATAGATTGTATGTCAAATGTTTTGCTACTATACATAATTATTTCAAAAAATAATATCTATGAATTATATAGGTTCTATGTCAAAAATATATCTTGTTTAACACAAAAGTATATAATGACCTTATTGCAAGCATTTAAGTGCTATATATCAATATAAAATTTTATTATTATGAGATTTTTACCTGAAATGTGAAAAAGAAAGAGACAAAGAGAGTTTGGTAAAGAACTCTTTGTTACAATTGAAAAAAAAAATGAAATACAATTATGTTGTTGTAAGAGAAGAATATAGAGTATATATTTTCTCACTTTATACTTATCCCTATCTTCTCTAAAGCACCCACTCTCTACTAATGAATATAAAATTTAAAAAATAAAGAATATTTAATGTTGCATATGTTGGTGACTTCTCCGCTAAAATTGGTTCAAGAGTGTTATAATCATTTTACAAAAAATTAAATAAAATTGTAAAATAAAATTAAAATAATTAAGGGTACAAAATATAAATTATGTTAGTTTATGGTAAATCTCTCCTTATTTTTTAAATTACTAGCTCTATATTTACTGAAAAATTAAAAACAACTATTTTCCAATTGAGTTCTTTTACTTAGGCTACCTTAAATTTGTATGTTCAATCTGGATGAGTATATGAAATATTATTTATTAAATTTAATTCTACACAAATTGATTTGATTTCTTCGCACAATCTGATATTCTATATACCATATGACTTAACTATATATGTGAACCTCGAACAGATAGAGGCTGCTATGGTAATAATAGATAAGAGGGAGAAGTTAAATATGAAAAAGACAACTAGGAGAAAGAGAGATAGAGATAGAAGAAAATAGTTCATAAAGTAAGAAACATATCCTTTCTTTAGATTTTTCAGTAAGATGAGAATAACCATAGACCATTGACATCCATATAATGGACTTTAAAAAGACCCTCATTTTAGCTATTAAATAAGGATGGTTAGAACTACTAAGAAGAGGAGGTCTAATAGTAGACTAGCATTGCCTAAGTAAATTGATATCTCATAGTAGATCTGACGTTACCTAATTTTTAGTAAGATTAGCATGATGAGAAAGAAAATGTAAATCATTTTGAAGCAACACACCTTCTTGGTTACATAAGTTTAAGAGCAGGCGACAAATAAAGGATTGAGCTAATCTCTCCTCTCACGATGACCATGTCGAATTCGGAGCAACACGCCTTGTGATCTATCATGACGTGTCATGAGATATATTTTTATCCTTTTTAATAAAAAATTAGGACTTTAGATAACTATCGCCGACAACTTTCTAAACATAATAATTGCCACCGAAATTATGCTCTCTCGAAAATATCATTATATTAGTTAAATCTAACTAATGATAAATAAAAAAATAAATTAGATCTAAAACTAGCCCTTGCATAAATTATTAAAAATAGTTTAAAAATTGGCAATACAAAAGCAATTGGCAAATATTTTACACTCTAAACTTGGCGGTATTAAAAGATTAAATTTGAATTGGTTTAGAAAAACTGAGAATTCTACGTTTAGAGAAAATAAATTAAGAATTAAAATTTAAAAATAAAATCCCAATTGGAGTTAGAGATTTGAATATTAATCTAACTATAAAAATCAAACTCACATTGGTGAGCAAAAATCTCAATAAAAATGGAAAACTAAAAAGTGAAGTAGGAGTAAGAAAAAGAAATACGGCTAGTACTCATATTACTATTATATATAGCCATTAAACTAAGAACCTCAATCAAATGTCCATATCCTTAGCTTTATCATTAGGAAACATAGTAGGATCATGAGCACACAACTCAGAGGATGTTTTGAAACTGCTAGAGCTATAACTCCATATTGACATGAGTAGCAAACCATCCAAGATGTCAATTAAAGATGAGATAGCAAGTATGGATAAAAATTCTCTAGATAATAATCATTTAACAAACACCATGTGATAGTTTTATATTTGATAAATAGATTTGATACTCTAATGGATGAGGTAATTGTGGAAAAAGGACGTCGTGGTCGTGACATTCACTAGAATCAACAACAACAACAACAACAACAACAACAACAACAACACTCTTGGTGGCAACAACATACCAACACTTGTTTGTCAAGTCCATAATAATTCGGGACACCACCATCAAATGCTACCACGGATTTGATCATAATTATCAATATGATAACTCTAGTATCAGGGCATATCTTACTACACCTCGGTCCCTTCAAGATCTCAATTGGTATCCTAACTCTAGTGCAATGAACCATGTCACATCTGATTTGAGCAACCAGAACCTGCAAGCTAAAAAGTACATCAATGGTGAGCAAATTCAAGTAGAAAATGAAGAAGGTGTGCAAATTAAACACATACGTTAAGCTAGAATTACCACATCTTTTGGTTCATTTTATCTCCATAATATATTGCATGTTCCTTCTATTACCAAAAATTTAATTTTTATCTCACAATTTGTAGGCGACAAAAATGTATTTTTTAAGTTTCGCTCCAATTTTTCTATGTTATGGAGGAAGATATAGGCAGAATGCTTCTTCGCGGCCCGAGTAGGGATGGACTTTATCCCATCAATTTATCAGTGCAAAATTTGAAATCTCCTTATGCATTAGTTTGCGAATGAATTTCCCTTTATGATTGGCATTGTCGATTAGGTCATCCTACATTAAGCACTGTGTGTTAAATTTTAAGTAAATTTCATTTGCCTTTGGCAAGAAATAAAAGCTTGGTTGTTTGTCCTGCGTATCAACAAGTAAATTCATCATCTTCCTTTAAGACATTCTATTTCTAAGTCATCAAGTCCATTAGAATTGCTCTTTTCTGATGTATGGAGTCCTTCACCAGCACTATCACTAATTAGATCTCATTATTATGTTTCTCTTGTGGATTATTTTACAATATCTAAAGTTGCACACATTTTTCATGATTTTCAAGTTCATGTTAAGAGACTCTGATAAGATTTTTTTTTTTTTCAAACATATTGGGAAGGTGAGTTTTAGACTCTTCAACTAATTAAAATATTTAGGAGCAGCACATTGTGTGACTTGGCCCCACACCCATCAACAAAATGGATCCACACTCATCAACAAAACATATCTGGGAGGTGGGTTTTCAATAAGACCGTCTTTCCTTTTGCTGTTCACTCCTTTACCTCTAAACCTACTTCATCTGCTTCATAACCCATATTACTACTATATATATATATATATATACATGACATCTCCACCCACAGAGAAAGACATGCGACGTAATCCAACTCCACTAACTCATCTCTCTTCACCTTCACATCTCCAGATTCCTTTTTGCAACCAGCTTTTACACCTTCTAGTGTTCCAATGTGTTTTAATTCTGCCACCCCATGCTCCATTTCCCATGAATGAATCTCTACACATACGGTTCTTCCTTGTCAACTGTAACAACACAACCTTAAAAGTGAAAAAGAAAAGAAAAGAAAAAAGGGGCACGTTGTGGCCGACCTCGTGCCCAAGCCAAGCCAGTAGGTTTTCTCACCTGCCATGGCCTTCACTGCGACCCTCCATCGCCTTCTCTCTCTCTCTCTCTCTCTCTCTCTCTCTCTCTCTCTCTCTCTCTCTATATATATATATATATCAATTTCTGTCTCTCCTCTCTTTTTTGAGCTCTCCATGTTGTTGACGTCGACATGCAGTCGCCGTCGAGGTGAGCCCCCTCCTCTCTCTCTCTCTCTCTCTCTCTCTCTCTCTCTCTCTCTCTCTCTCTCTCTCGTATGTCGGAACTGAGTTGCCGACGAGAGGCTAACCGGTGGCTGGCCAGCAGCAGCCGGTCCCCTCCCCATTGTCCTGGCTCCCCTCGATTCTCTTCTTTTTTTCTCCTCTCTTCTTCTTCTTCTTCCCTTCTTTTTCTTCTTTTCTTCTTCTTCCCTTCTTTTTCTTCTTTTCTTCTTCTTTTTCTTCCTTTCCTTCTCTCTTCATTTCCCTCTCTCTCTCTCTCTGCTGGTTATAGTGCTGGGCTCGGCCCTCACTGCAGTAGAAGAGTTTTTCTCTCTTATTGCTTAATTATTTATTTTATTGATGTAAATTAGATTAATTAAACAATTAATTATTATTAAATAATATATATACTCATTAATTTAGTTATTAGCTAATAATTATATTTATAAACATATTTGCATATAAATATATCTTAGCTTATAAATTGTTATTAGATTAATACATAAAGTTACATTGATGATAATCTTATATTCATGTTTATATTATATATAACTATTATTAGCATTTTACTATTATATAAAATTTTGTATAAAATGAAATACTAATCTTACGTATTTATTTTTACATAATTGGTTAATGACTATTTTACATATAATTAACGATTAGTTAAGGAAGAGTAAGGATCAAAAATTAATTATTAAGAAGACTTTGTTTATACTTATATTTTTATAAATTATATATATGGCTGTTGTATGTTGTATCCAAATAAAAGATTAATTATTATGTACGTATCCTATAATTAGCAAACTAGGATTCCTGTTAAATAATTATAAATTATAGTAGAGGCATATTGATATTATCACAATTAAATATATCATATGAATCTAGTTAATTTTAAATCTAATAAGATAAATGGCTAACTTCATGTTACTTAAACATTCTCACATCCCGAAAACCTAATTTAAGACCTCGTGGATCTTACTAATGATGAGTTGACACTTGGTTGATGTAGTCTTATCTCCAAAGGAGCTTTCCCATATTATGATATATTATATATTATATATATGTATTCTATTTTAGTCTTCAGAGTAATTATATAATCTTATATAGAGATAATTAGAGTTAAACATATTTTATCATTCAGTCGAGTAGATCGATCTGTGGAACAACATAAACCTCATCTAGTAGCTCAAGGGTTCCACCAAAAACCTGGTATAGATTATGGAGAAGTTTTTAGCCCAGTTGTTAAGCCCACAACAATTGGAACTATTCTCTCTACTGGGAGTAGATATTCAAAATGCCTTTTTGTATAGTAATCTTTCTACAGATGTCTATGTGGTTCAACCACCGGGCTTCTTTCATTCATCCTTCCCTAATCATGTGTGCATGTTGAAAAAAGCCATTTATGGCCCTAAAATGGCCTTTCTATCTTGTTTCTTACGATTACGATTGAGATCTCGGCTTCTTGATATTGGTTTTACTGGATCCAAACCAAATAATTCCTTATCTATATTTCGATATGCTAGTTGACTGGGTTTGTTTTAATTTATGTGGATGATATTATTATTATTTCTTCCTTGGTGTTGAGGTTCTTCTTGCACCAAATTGTCTTTCTCTATGTCAACAACACCAACGTGATCTCCGCCAAGTTATTTTTTCACAAATGATATCCACATACGGGTGAAAACGGGTCGGATTAACTCCGACCCGACCCATTATCCGACCCGACTCGGATTGGATTCAGATAAAAAATTTCTATCCGATTCGGATACGAATTCGGATCCGGATAGAATTTTTGAAAAAATTCAGATACGGATTCAAATATGGGTCGGATATATTTTTCGGATTCAGATACGGATATCGGATATCCGTTTACCCGCATATTTTTTAAATAATTTACAGTTTTTAGTTTACTTATTTAAATAGTAAATATTAATTTTATTACTTACGTTATATATTATTTATAGAGATTAATTTCTCTAATTTTATATATTTGACATATAAAAAAATTATTTGTTGTAATACTCTTAATAATTTTATGTTAATTATATTTAAATAAAATATTATAATTATTTTAAATTCAATCAATATCCGTTTAAGATCCGATCTTTTATCCGAAAATTATCTGTATCCGTTTAGTTAGGATATGGTTTTAAATTTTGCTATCCGTCCAATATCCGTATCCGAATCCGTATTCGAACTAAAAATACGGATCCAGATATGGATTAAGCAATATCCGATCCGTATCCGATCCGTTTTCACCCCTACATCCACATCCTCTATTTCTACTTGTGATAGCACTCATTTCTCTAATGAAACACTCTTCAGAAGTACTGTAGATGCTTTCCAATATCTATCTCTCACAAGACCAAATATTTCTTATGCTGTCAATAAAGTGTATCAATTTACGCACCGGCTTATGACAACTCATTGGCAAGCAGTCAAGAGAATTCTTCATTATCCCAAGCACATAATCACTCATGGGCTTTTCTCACATAAGTTTTCTTCCTTAAATTTAATATCTTTTTTTTTAATATAGATTAGGCTTAGTTGTCCTGATGATTGTCAGTCAACTACTGAGTATTCTATTTTTCTTGGAAGTAATCTCATTAGTTGGAGTTCATGGAAACAATTTAATTGGCTCAATCAAGTACTAAGGCGAAATATAAAGCTTTAGCCAATACCCACCATTGAACTTATTTGACTTCAGTTTCTACTAAGTTATCTTAGTATATTTCTACCAAAGCTTCCAAAGTTATGGTGCGATAATATTGGCCTCACATAGAGCAAATCTAGTTTTCCATGCCAGAACTAAGTATTTTAAAGTTGACTTCTATTTTGCTTGTAATCATATTTTCTCTTATAACCATACTCTACTTAGATATCATCTCCTGTAACCATATGCATTATAAATAAAGGTGGTAAGTTCTAGTAAGAGTGTATTATATATTCTTCATATTAGACTTGTTCTTATATTCCAACAACCCAGTCATAACTTTTAAGATTTGGTGTACAACTTGCCTAGATATCCCATAAACAATTTTTATAAGAACTTCTATAAATAAATTTGATTTGTTTTATATATAATTAATATTTAATGAATAAATCTTAGAAGATTAAAATCAAATAAAAAGACTAAAAAAGAAAAAAGAGAATATCAAAGAATATAATTAAGATAGAATTTCTTAGAACTTTTATCTAGAATTTAGGGAATAGGTGATATACTTCCATATCCTTTAGGACTAATTAAGCCACGACCTCACCATATATATATACATACAAACCAATATGTTTCTCGAATTTCTCTTCACTATTCTATGACATGTTTAAGGCATGTGAGGAAGAACTACTATAGAGAAGACTAGAGGATCGACGATTAGTGAATAGATTTTTGAAAAATAATGGTTCAAATAATAATGTAGATCATATCATTACTGAATTAATCTTTCTAGTTTTCTATTTTTAGAACATTATATGAATATTATTTTATTTATCTAATACTACATAATTTATAAATTTCGGAGCTCGGGCTAATTCAAACTCAGACTCAACTAACAAGCTGAGAATATCCATAAACCACTGTTACTGATATCCATATATCAGTAGTGGTAAACCTATATCTTTATAGTAGATTGACATTCCCTAATTTTAAGTAAGATTAATATGATTTGAGAAAATTAATGTAAATCATCTTCAATGATTGGGCTAATGAATCCTCTCTCGAAGATTACATAGAGTTGGAGCGTTGCACTCTTGTTTCTTTTATAATCATGTTAGATTATAAACTATACAAATTATTACATCACAACTTAAATTTTTATAAGCAGAGGTCTCCTTATGCCCCTTGTTATTTAAAATATAAAAACCTTTAACCCATTCAAATAGTCCACTCTTTGGGCGGGCGTTTGCTGTATGCATCAACACAATTAAATATCCGTTAGTAGAGTAGCTACAATTTTCTTTAGTCCCACATCGGCTAATTTTTATATTTTATCTGGTTTATATAGCAGCTCTACACATCTTCGATCGCCGAGCTCTGTAACGTGAGCTTGTAACCCATGTGGGGGCTTCAAGCGGCGTGGATGGTCTGCCTCACCCGGCGAGTCGGGTTTGGGATCGCTCTTTAGCTGGCTCGCCCGTTCCAAGTTGTCGAGCTGGGTCACGTGACTTGGGCGAAAGCTCAGGCCACGTTGTCCCCTAAAGTGGAGGGCAAAGCGTGAGGCTGGCTTCACAGAGCAGCGATCACCTCCCGCTCACGACAGTGGAAGGATAACGGGCCCATGCGACCCAGGCCCAATATGGCTCAAAGAGTAGACTTCGATCAGACCGCCCCTTTTTATTATTTTGAATTGGACTTTTTCCTATAGTGTTTTGATTTTGATAATTAATATTTGTTGTAAATCAATCTTTAATAGTAATATTTTTTTGTATTATGATAAATATAAAGTAAACTATTTTAAAGGAAGAAAATGGAATCGTACGAAAGGAATATATATATAATATATTTGATTTACATGCACTTCTCCTTCTCATAGGAAATTTATCTTATTCGTTTTTCTTCTTTGTCTTATTAAATGTCTATCAGTAACTAGAGGACTAATTAAAACTTGTACATCTACTCTTCCAGAATAAATTTGATGCTATACTAATCTAAGGAGGTTCCATTATTTGCTACCATTTTATATTCCTTCTGTCCAAAAGAATTTTCTCAACAATTTTTGTTCTTTGGGGTTACTGGTTCTACGTTTTCTGAAACAATAAAATGATTATTTTCTAAACCATTCTTTTATAACAATTTTATACATGAAATCGCATCATTATTATTTAGATTCTTAGTTTGCCCAACAAAATAAATCAAATAGGCATCAGCAACCTATTAGCCTAGGTACCTAATTCTATTTTACACCTACATAAAATAATTTAAAAATTATCAAATAGAAAAAGAAATATCCTAAGTTCCTAGGAGTGATTAATTTGCAAAGGAAGCAAACAAGAAACATTGATTTCTTTCCAAAAGCCACATAAGTTAAAAGCTCTTAAAACATTCAAAGACAATCAACTTTTATTTTTTGGAGATAGAAAAAAGAATAAGGCTAGTTATAATTTAATTCTATATGGTCTGGCATGATTTTAATCTACTATCATACACTTCGAACTTAAGAACTTATTAATTTTCCATAGTTCAAACCAATGTGTAGCTACTAAATATTCTATAAGTAACAAATGTCATAAATGTTGGAATCAATAGGATACAACTCAGTCAGATTGGATTCACACGCAACATTGGGTTTATAGGAATGAGTCTATTTATTTAGTTTGATTTTTTGCTTGAAGAAATAAAAGCTTTTAGCCATGGGGCATTCAAAATCCAAGAACCATGTTTGAATGGGCCCATGCAAATGCTTGCATGCGTTCACAAAAACAGAGAACATGATTTGCGTGTTTGAAGGATCATGAGCCTGTTTAAAGGTAATCGTTCGAACACAATCGAGCGCGTTCGAATACACTACGGTAAAAGTTGTTGGTTTGTTAGGATTTTAATTTAGTTGTTTGGGTCACAAGAGCGAGCCTCTATAAATATGTGATTTGTTAAAGTTTATCTAATAATTAGAACGACATTGTTGCCCTTACCTTTCTCCTTCTTGCTCCAGCCATTGGCACCCTTTATTATGAATCGAACGTCTGCTACCTGATCAAGCTCGGATGTAGAAAAGAAGTCTGTGTATTCGGAGGAAAAGAATCACAAAATATTTTACCATAGACAGAAAATTACGAAACTAGCGGTGGGTGATTTGTAACTTCCTAATCTACGTTTATGGTATTCATGCCCTTTGCAGATTCTGACTAAAACTATGACAAAAATACGCAAATTTGGGGGTAAAGGTAAAGGTAAAGGTGACGGGTGATAGTGATGATGGGATAAGAGATGATAATAGTGATAGGATGTATGGCTTGTGGTGTTGAGGAGATTAGAATGACGGGGGAGAAGTGGTCAAGATCCCAAGGAGGAGGGAGGAATCGACAGTTGAGGGGGATTAGAGGTCACTGGCAACGAGATGGCGCACAGCTAGGGCTTGAACAAAAAGGAAGAAGGATTAGGATAGAGAGGAAAGGAAGGGATAGATATCAATATTCATTCCTTATGATCCTTTAGGTTGTCATATACATCTTAAGAGGTTAACCTAACAAGGTATGACAAATAATAACTCTATAAATAATGAATTCTCGTCGACCATGTTTGATCGGGGTCAAGTGCGTTTGAATGCGCAATTCTTGTTCACTGTCAATGGGAACGTATGTAGGCTTTCACAAGGGGCATTCGAATGTGAGGGGCCGCGTTTGAACATGACATACAGAATCTTTATTTTTCTGAAGGAAACAACTAAAACAAAATAAGAATAGATCCCCATAGGTTGTATCCATGCTTGAGATGACTCAGTGTAGTCCGAATCACATCGCCCTCTCCCACCTCCTTCCTTCCACTGCCCAAGTCAATGGTCCGCTTCCTCTAACTCCTAATCCCTCTCTTCTGTCGTAACTTCATTTCCTTCACTCCGAAAAAATTATCCTAGCACCTATCTAGCCATTAAAGGACTAACAAGCTAGGGTTCTTTAGACTTTCGGTCACTATTTGGCCGATATCTCAAGATCTAGCCATCCAAACCCTGTGATCTTAGATTCGTTGGAAAGCTCTTCTCAAGAATGATAACATATCCAAAAATCTACAAGATCTAATGCCTAGATCAACTGGAATCTCCTTCGAAAGTCACATCCTTAAACCGGTCCAAAATCGTTACGGATCGGATTAAGCCGATTCATAACACAATGTGATTCATTGATGCTAATACCTTTTTGCCATAAGAAAGTGGCTAAATGACAAAACTATCCATATGACCTTAAAAAAGACTATATTTTAGGTAGGTAATTATATTTTTTAATATTTTATTAAGACTAATAGTTGTAATTTACAGTGCACATATAATGATTAACTTCTAATGCAACACACAAATGACACGTGTGCATAGGCAATCTTAACAAAACTACCCATCTTTTTGTCCTTTATTCTCTTTCCCTCATCCTGTAGCTACCCAATTTCTCATTTCTTCTCGTCGAGCTAAACTTGTTGCCAAAACCCTATCTTAGTGAGCTGGCTCTCCTTTTCAAATTGTTGGTGTGTCCTTTCCTTGCCCTTTGAGTTAATTTTAATTTAGTTGTTGTGTGGTCTTTCCCCTATTTATTTTGTGTTTTGGCTTCAATAGGGAAATTTACTGCTCGGTGACTTCATGTTGACCTCTTACCATTTAGGAAGCTCTGCCTCACTTACCTCTTGTTATAGGTGCCCAAGATGTGCATGAGGGGCTACACTATGTAGCTTCTGGCCATCAGTTTCCTAATTCACATTCGGTCGCTGTCAACAACACTGATCATGTACTTAAGCCTATCATATTCTCCTTTGCTAGACGAACCTATATGTATCCTTGTTTGGAATTCTCATGGCTTTAATGACCATATTAGATTTCTCTATGTCATTGGCCGTTGAGAAACCTTCCCATCACTATTGGCCGCCCAAGCTAGCAATTCTATAGCAATGTGCACTCCTCTTAACCTCTCTTCTTTTTGGCATAGTTCTTTTGTTGATGTCATCCATAATTTAATGGTTTGCCTCTCCTAGTCATTGAACATCTTCTCTTAGAGATGAAACCCTCATTTCACCCCAACCGAGTTGCCACCATGCGTTCTTTTTTGTTCTCATTGTGAATCTGTTGGCATGTTTGGCATCAACTGCCGGTAGTAGTGATCACTAGAGGTGGTGAAAGTTAATTGACCTAATAAATTGACTTTTAAATGAGTTTGAATTAGTTTAATTGGGTTTGGGCTACAAACTGCTCAACCCGCCTAACCAAATTATTAAACGGCTCATGCTCGTATTTATTATCTCAACTCATTTAACTCATTTATGACCTAACTCGCCAAACTTATTTATGACATGATAACCTGTTTATGTCGTAACTAATTTGTTTATAATCCAAAAAAAAAATCGTATATAATTGGATACCTTATATAAATTTTAATAATATATGTCACTTGATAACTCATTTATGACGCATGTAAGTTGTTTAATAAATAGGCCGTGTTTACGTTTAGAATTCTAAACCTTTTAATAATGGGTCATGTTCATGTTCACAATATCATAATGCGACCCCACCTAATTTGACTATAACCTTGCTAACTCGACCCAATTGCTACTAGGGATGTAAATGAGCCGAGCTTGATTGAGCCTGGCTTTGATCAAGCTTGGATTGAAATTAATTTTGAGCCTAGCTTTGTAATCAAGCTTGAATTGAAATAATTTTAATTCGAGCTTATTTCAAACTCGAGCTTATTACCAAAATATAAATTACAAGTAATAAAGATAAATGAGTTAGAAAACTACAAGCAATAAAGATAATTGTGTCAGAAAACTACAAGCAACCAAAATTTAAATCACAAACAATAAAGATAATTGTGTTAAAAAATAAGCAACCAAAATATAAATTACAAGTATCATTAAACAAAAGTATTTCTACTAAATTGAGATAGGAACATAGTTTTTAATTGAACAAATCTAACATCCTTCAATATCATCAAAAGAAGCAAATACATCTTCACTTCCAAGTTCCAACTTCTCTAACAACAAATTATCATTGTGAATCTCTTCTATCCTGATCAATCAACCAAAATTAATATATGACATTAATAGAAACCAAGTATAAAAGTAAAACTAATAAATGTATCATACCAATTCTTCTTGCATTTCTAGGGAACCCAAGCTCAACACATGAAGCCACCTATTATAATGGCAAGAAAAATTTAGTAAGACAATATTGATACTATAATAAATAAGAAACAATAATCAATTTAATATGAAAATAATCTATACCATACAAATGTAGATTATCAATCCAAAGACTCTAGAAGTTTCACAAAAATAATATCCATGGTACAAGAGTTACTCTATAATTTTAACATATAAAACAAGTATTAAATTAAAAGAAAGTATCAAACTTTAACTACTAAAGAACAAAATGATAAATACACATATTTTAGTGCAATTGATTTGCATATTTGTGAACTCTCGAATCCAACTTCCTCCACACACCGGTGCCTCTATTGCATCAGGATTCAGAGAACTATGAAAATCATTAAGAACCTTTCCTCATGTACTAAAAGCAGACTCAAACGAGACAGTAGTAATTGGAATAGAAAGGATATCACGTGCCATCTTTAAAAGAGTGGGAAACTTTAGAACATTTAATTTCCACCACTCTAGAGTATCAAATTTAGTTATTGTATCATCATAATTAAGCATCAAAATTTGCTCCTTAAATAAATTTCCAACTCAGACCTGACAGGTTGGGTTGAATGTGATGATCCTAAAAACATTTAAAACTCTTCTCTACATTTTCCTTTTACTTTTAATCCAGATGATACAACACTACCATTTGATTCCCTCTCATTTGTTGAACGAGAAGCATCTTCAACAATTCTACTTGATAATTTTTCAAGCACATAAGTATTATAAATATCATATAATACTTCTTTAACCTTCTAAATATTTTCTTTGGCCTCAAAAGTAGAATATAATTTTAGGAAAACAATATTCTACAAGCTTCATTTGAGACAAGGGTCTAATATTACTGCTATTGCCATTAACATGTTGTAATCTCCCCAATATTTGTCAAATTTCTTTTTCATCTCCACGGTCATACTCTTCAAAAAGGGAACCTCACTTTCAGATGCAATGTTAAGTAACTCTTTTATCTTCCACACTTCAGACAAAAAAAGTTAGCTATCGAATATAAACTTCTAGAAAATATGTTAGTGACATCATAAAATATTTCAAGAAATTCACGCACTATTTTGGCCTTTTCCCGATCCTCTTCAGAAGGAAGCCATTTGTAGTTTACATCCCTAGTTGCATACTGTTGAAAAACATTTTTATAAACCAATGCATGTTGTATAATATAGGTCAAATTCCATCGAGTAGCAACATCCAAAGCCAACCCTTTGGAAGTAGTAATAGATAATTGTCTTGCAATTTCTTCGAATCTGTGAAGGCGTGAAGGAGATTTCTTCAAATACGTGACACTACATCTAATATTTTCGATAACATCTCTAATAGCACATATTCCATCCTAAACAATGAAATTCAAGATATGTGCACAATACCTAAAATGAAAAATGTGTCGCCTAAAGAATAATTGTCCTCTAGCTTGAAAGTTCTCCATTATGGCTTTAGCAGCCTCATCATTAGAGGATGCATTATCCAAAGTGATACTTACTATTTTGTTTTCCATACCCCAACTAATCAGACATTTAGTTATAGCATCTGCAATAGCAACACTAATGTAAGGAGGTTCTAATTGGCAAAAATTAATCACACATTTATGTAGTTCCCGATCAGAATCAATGAAGTGAGCAGTCAAAGACATATAGCCAGCATTTTGATTTGATGTCCATAAATCTGATGTCAAACTGAGTTTGCTAATACCTTTAAAGTATCTTTTCAACTCTTGCTTTTTAGTCTCAAATACTTTAATGATGTCATTCCTAATTATATCTCTAGACACCCTCTCATAACACGAATTTAAAATTTTCAATAAAATATCTAATCAATTATGTTCCACCATATTGAATGGATACTCATGTACCATAATCATTTTGGTTATAATCTCCCTTATTAAAGTTTAATTATATTCAGATGCAAGCAATATCAAATATTGTTCTTCTGCACTAGAAACCACAGTACTGGTAGAAGCAGAAGGGAATGAAAAAACCCTTTGATTCTTACCCAACAATCCAGTGCAATCTTTTGTGTCTCTTCAAATGTGTAATGGTACCTTGTTTAGGCAGGAAATACTTTGACGGGCAAGTTAAACATTGAAGTTTTTCTACTTCTACTCCTTTCTCCATTACCTTTATCTTTTTAAAAAACTACCACTTTAAAAATCCTTCTTCTACCCTTTTCCTGTGTAACATTATTATTTTCCCCTTCAGTTTGTATTTCAACACTAGGTATAGTATCACCTGCTTTTGATTGTTAAGATAGTAGTTGAGAAGACAATAATTTATGCAGTATTTTACATACATTCAGAACAAGTATAGATTACTACACAAAGGTAAGTAAGCATTTGGAGATCACTGAAAATTAATAGCTTTAGAATCTTAGAGATCACTAAAAGTTAACAGCATTTAGAGGAGATCATTATAATACGAAGAAATCCTACAAGACATCAAGATCAAGAAACAAAATCGTGGAGTTCAGATCTGATACCTTTAGATGCATTAGTGAAAGGTATCAACTATCAAGTACTAGAAGTAGCCAATTTAGTATTCAATTTGCCTAGATCAATTTTAACCAATCAAAAACACACTACAAGGGTACAAAGTGGAACTCTACTCGTACAACACCAATCACTTTTACCTAGACCACAAACAAAGAGAGAACAATCTAAACCACTTCGGATAGGGGTGAAAACGGATCGAATACGGATCGGATAGTGCTCAACCCATATCCGGATCCATATTTTTAGTCCGGATATGGGTTCGGATACGGATATTGAACGGATAGTAAAATTTAAAACCATATCCTAACTAAACGGATATGAATAATTTTCGGATAAATGATTGGATCTTAAACGGATATTAATTAAATATAAAATAATTATAATATTTTATTTAGATATAATTAACACAAATATATTAAGAGTTTTACAACAAATAATTTTTTTGTATGTCAAATATATAAAATTAGAGAAATTAATCTCTATAAATAATATATAAAGTATTATTAGTAACAATATTAATATTTACTATTTAAATAAGCAAACTAAAAATTGTAAATCATTTTAAAAAATATACGGGTAAACGGATATCCGATATCCATATCCGAATCCGAAAAATATATCCGACCTGTATTCAAATCCGTATCCGAATTTTTTTTCCAAAATTCTATCCGTATCCGAATCCGTATTTGAATTTTTTTTAAAATTCTATCCGTATCCGAATCCGTATCCGAATCGGATAGAAATCTTTTATCCGAATCCGATCCGAGTCGGGTCAGATAGCGGGTCGGGTCGAAGTTAATCCAACCTGTTTTCACCCCTAACTTCGGATCATTCCAATCAACCTCAAAATCCAATCTTACTTGACGAACAAGCAACAAAACACAAAACCCAATAGCAAAATCCCTCAAAACCTTCACCTTCAACAATCTACGATAAATCCAACATTCCAAAGTGCAAAACAAGCAGAAAAATTAGCCGACGACAAACATAATTTCAAAGAAAACCCCCTGAAAAGATGGGGAAAAGGAACGCTGAATCATACCTTGAGATCGAAGATCACAGCTTTACGACTCCTTGTTATGAATCAGATTTGGATCGATCTAGACTTAAGAAAATCATGAAAATTTAGGTGGAGCTAGTCTCATGAGTTGGGATTCTAGTGCCTATAGTTTCACCTAAATCGAAGGTCAGATGAAAAGTTAAAAATAAAATAGTGGAGATAGGTCAGAGAGAGCAGAACGATAAATATCCAACGTTGTGGAGGTCGTCAAAGAGTGGCGGACGACCAAGGATGGTGATGGATGACTATATTGTAGAGTGGCTGCTAGAGGTAGGAGGTGGCTAGGGTTTAGAAGCTTTGGAGGATCTACGGCTATGAACTACCCTTAGAAAAGTAAAAATGATCTAACTGGTAAATACGGTAATAAGAAAATAACTAAATTTAATTAATTCTCAATACTTGGATACTTCAATTATTGGATGCTTAATAAAGGATCCCAACCTCTTTATATATAGTGGTCAGTTACAATGAGTCCCACTAAGACTAGCCTGAAAGGCTGACATGACTCGAATTAGAATTTACCTTAAAGTCTTACATGACTTAATTGGACTTACCTTACAGACTTACTTAACTTAACTAGACTTGTCTTAAGGGTTGTTCTAACTTATTTGGACTTGCCTTAACTAGACTTATCTTAAGGGTTATCATGACTTATTTTGACTTGCCTTAATGGCTCATATGACTAAACTAGACTTGCCTAAAAGGCTTACATTATAAAATAATTAAAAAATAATAGACTTGACTTAACTTGACTCGACTTAACCCACATGGTTGGATCGTAACAATCCACCACGCTTCCTATCACCTTGTCCTCAAGGTGTCCATAGTGGTTTCTAAATCTTCATTCGTTCTCGAACTTTATGTCCTTGATCTTCATGTGGGTCTTGTCTACCACGAGGAGGAGGGGCTCATGGTGAGTTTTGCTCTAGGGCCCACCATTTTGAGCCATAGTCCGTCCTAGTTGTAGGTGGCTCGAGCCAAGGTCTTAGCACATGTTATTTAGGCCATGGCTCTGGTGCAGCTGGTCCAAGGAAGGTGCTGATGGTGGTGGCTTGGATCGAAAGTGCCGGAATCACCACCGATGGAAACTTAGAGCTTTTAGCCCTAACTTCCTACCGTGGATGGGGAAGACGGCATCACGAGCATTGTTGGGGGCTGCTCCGGTGTTGCTATGGTGGAGGGCTCAATCTGCAACGATAGAGGGCGCTCCACCTCAACGAGAGAAGGGATGGTTGCTGTGGTTTGAATGGCCTCCACGGTTTCACCATTATTAGTGCTTGAAGATGGAAATTGCTCATGTTCCGCGGTGGCCGACGACATGGGGGAGGGGGTGTGCAGTAATGATCCAGGATAGTTGTCGTCAAGGCTTGGAGAGCCTTCTCGATCTTTTCGGAGCTCTTATTCGATCCGGCCAAAAAATCTTTAAATATCGCCTTTGCCCACGCTAGTGGCTCATCACCGACAATTGCTGGTGGTGCCAAGGAAACCTCTATAGGGATGGAGATGAGTTTTTGGTCCTTCATGGCCGCGATCTCCCCTGTGTTAGCTTTGGATCACAGGTTCACCATTGTCTGAGAAATGTTGGCTTTGATACTAATGTTACAGACTAGATTTGAACCGATCTGTCCATAAGAAAATTATGAAAATTTAGGTGGAGGTAGCCTCATAAGTTAGGGTTCTAATGGCTCTAGTTTCACCTAAATCTGAGGTTGAAATGAAAAGTTAAAAATAAAATAATAGAGATAGGTCAGAGAGGCAGAATAGTAAATATCCGACGTTGTGGCAGTCTGATACGATCTCCTCTTAGGCTAAGGTTCGATCTCTTCCAATTCTCTGATCTGGACTAGATCTGGTATGAAACTTTATAATAAGATCTCAAAAGATGCTGCTATCGGATCAACGTGAAATTTGGATATGTTGTAGCCCCAGAAAAGAGCTTTCCAACAAATCAAGTTTCAAGTGAATCGGATGTGGGGATCTTGAGATATCGTCCGATTAGTGGACAAACATCAGGGTGGTCTATTTAGGATCCATGGATGGAGGCACGAGATCCTAGGTGATGGTGGTTGGAGACGGTCCGGCATTTGTGGGGTGGCATTGGTGAAAAGTGGTGATGGAAAGGTTATGGTTGATAGAAGGGTTAGGGCAAGTATTGGATAGATCGGAAGAAGGGGGAGGAGATGGTCGCCCTTGAGGGTCTAGGGTGATTGGCTGGTCGAGGGAGGTTAGAAGCGGCGTCGCCAGGGATTAAGAGAACGAGAGCGAAGAAGACGAAGGAGGCAAGGCAAAACTCAATTCTTCAACAATGACCTTTGGTTGTCATCCACATCTCTTTTAGAGACTAACCAAATAACTCAAAATTAACCCTAAATAATACAATTTCGTCGACCACATTAAAACGCGCCCGACCGTGTTCGAACACACCGAGTTCGCTCTTCTCTGGATTTGCGAACGCGATGCAAGTGTTTGAACGTGTGATCGAACGCGCCTGTTTCCCATTTCTCTGAATTTGCGAACACAATGCAGACGTTCACTGTGCGTTTGAACGTGGCGTTCGAACGCACAATACACACTCTCACAACCACGTTCACAACTACATTCACAACCGCGTTCGAATGCACTCCACTTGAATTCAAACATGACTTATAGAAAACTTATTTCTTGGAAATTAAATATTAAAACAAGAAACAAATACACTCCTAAAGTGTATCCATGCTCGAGACGACATTAGTGAAGTCCGAATCGTATCATGGTCGTTGAAGGGTGGCGGACAGCCAAGGGTGGTGGTGGATGGCTGTATTATAGGGTGACTGCTAGAAGTAGTCCAATTAGAGTTTTCTCCACATATTTATAGAGTCTCACCCTAGGACCCAAACAACTAAATTAAAACCCTAACAGACCAACTAAATCAGTCTTCCTAACCTACTAAGACTCTAACTAAACTAAATAACCAAATAAGATAATTATACTCAATCCATTGAGCCCAATCTCTCTTTAATGTAATCTGATCTGACCCGGTTTGCATCATAAAATAATTGAAAGAATTTTCTCTCTTCTTGATTGGATATCCAAAAAATAAGAATAGAAAAATGAGAGATAATTTAGTTCTTATGTTTCTCTCTCTATTTAGCCTCCGTTCTCTCTTATACTTTTAATCTAAATGGGAGAAAATATTTCTCTCAATCTTATTTTATCTTCTATTCTCCTATTATCTCCATCCAGGAATGAAACTTCTAACATTTTTAATTGGGATTGCCACATTAATTACTCTCTTACGTGGGGAGGAGTGAAATCTAAATTAATAAATTACTTTAAACCCACTATTAATTAAAAATATTTTGTATTAAAGAGTTATTAAATGTACAAAGATTGAAAACTTTATCCACAATACTTTACAAAAGTACAAAACATAAAAACATTTATCCAAAGTGGATTGCACTTTTAGGTTGAGTTTTTTCTTTACCAAATTAAACATCTTTTAAATTTTATTTACTAAAATAGATTAATCCCACACATTAATACCAATATCAAAAGAGGTCTATTTCACTGTAACCCAAGATAAAACATTAAATTATCAAGCATTTTACCTAGCCAAAAATAAAATATTGATCTTATCACTATTTTTTTCAAATAAAACGCTGTAAAAAAAATGCTAAAAAGGTCTTATGTTTTACTAGAAAAATGGAATACATATAAAATGTTGAATATTTAAGCGTCTTATTCTAAAAAATACTAATTCAACACCTTATAAAAACTCTCATGATCGTAGAAAACTTAGCTCCTCTTAATTTTACCGTTAAATTTTTGGAAAATTTGCATACACCTTGCTTTTTAACAAAACTACGATTTATACCTTATATTTTCATTATTTATAAATCAAGCCTTATAATTTAGCGAATATGTGGTAAAAACCTCCTCTGTTATATTTGAACTAACACCGTGAGAATATTCTATTAAGTAAACGTATTTTATATCTAAAATGATTCAAATGCTCTTATTTCTAAAATGTCTTTAGTATGACTTGATTAAGAGAATTTTTATAATTCTTTTAGTATAATTAGCTTACTAAGGTTTGGTTAAGTTTAACTAATTAATCTATAAGTGGTCGTTTTCTACATATATTTACTAAATTTTAGAGTTTAATATGTAAATAGTAAAAATGTATGATATAATTATAATTTTGCTAAAAGATAGGGTGTTATATGTGAATTTCTCTAAATTTTGCTGAACGTAAAGCTACAATGACATAGACCGATTTTAGTATTAAATTTGAGGTGCGGTCTACTTAGATAAATAAAATATAAAAGCGGACTAGTTTGTTAAAAAACAAAAATTAGTTTTGCCAATTTACCAATTCAGCTCGTTCCACTACACAAAAATTAAAAATAATTTACCTCTCTTTCCCTAGCTTAAATTGTGATTTCTCCACAAAAGGGAAAATAACCCATGCCTATTTTAGTCCCACATCGAGTGGCAAGAAGGATGGAGAGGAGGCGTGAGCTTATAAAAGGGAGGAGAGGGGTAACGTTTTTCCATACTTACCTGGACGGGGTCTATGGGCGATCAGGAAGTCTCATGGCCTAGGTTAGCGGCCTCCATTGCACATGGGAGGAGCGCTGGCTTACCATCTCCCCAAGTGGGAGAGTGGACGTCATAATTTGTGGCAGAGGGGGTACGCGCACGCGCGGCCCCTACCAATTCCAATTCAAATGTTGTTTCATAGCTTCTGTCCGAAATTAATCATGGCTTGATTTGAATCAGTGTGTGTAACGACGATATTATGTTTTATTATGGTCAATTAAAATTGTTGTCTTATCATTATTTGATTTTTATTTCTCTTTTATTGCCTAAAAATTATTCTGAGTTAATTTTAAACTAATTGTTGAAATAGAGAATCTTCTATTAATTTTAAAATAAAAAAACTGCAATGCCCCTACGACACTCCTTATTTGAGCTTAAAATTTGATTTCACTTTTATTTATGCTTTTAACATTAAAATCTTACTCAACAGTGTCAAACTTCATTTTGCGTCTATGGTTAGCTTGCTCATTTATATCTTAAGTATTCATTAAAAAAACTAAATGTTCAAATATTTTTGAAGCATTAAAAGCGAATATGAAGAGTCAAATAAAAGATTACTTTACCTCATATATTTTAAAATCTTAAACTAATCACTATCCTTACGACTAAATTAAAATCGTTAGTTTTTCTATCCACATTAATAGAGTGCGGTCAAAAAATTTGAAAAATTAAAAGGTCAGCTAAATTGTCTCTATTTTTTTATTTTTTATAAACAAAATGGTCGTTCCTCTCTTATATAAGTAATTTCTTTCTTTCTAAAGAATACTGATATATTTTATTCTCTTACTTTCTAGATTGATATTTTTTCTTTAAAATTATAGCATTTTGCACGAAAGTAAAGTACAAGAGTTGGAATAGTGTCAACTCTCTTCTATTGCTAGGTTTATGCATTTGTTTACCTGATCTTCAAAGTCTTTTCCATGTTGACGTCTTCTCGCTCTCATATCCTCTAACTTTTGGCTAGGTGGAGAGGAAGACCTCTTTCCCCTCCCTTTTGACTTCTCCCCTCTCTTTCTCTTACCCTTTTCTCCCCCTCAGCTTGCTGTCGCGATTGCAGGTATGTTGGTGTTTTCTTCTTTCTCCACCAATCCATGTTGCTCTTTTCCTCTTTCCTTGAGGCTCTTTATGGGTCATCGTTGCTACCCCTCTCTTCCACCACTACTCTCCCTCAAGGCCTCCCCCTCCTGCCTCATTTGGTTTGCCTCTCACCATCGACGTTAGAACCATATTCTTCTCTTTATGTCTAATCCCACCCCGCAAGTAATATCCGGCAGAAAACATTTAAGCTGCTTTCCTCTCACCCCCTTCTCTTTTCATTCTTTCTTTCCTCCTCTTCCCCTACAACCCATTTCCCTCCCTTTTCTTCTCATCATGCCGAAGCGTTGTCAAGGCTCCAACTTTGCCGACCAATTCATAGGAGTCTCTTAAGTCAATTAGTGCTCATTGGATTGATATTAGCTTTTTTTTTCCCCTTCTTTTTCCCTACATCTCAACATTGTCGGAAAATTAGCTGGTCGATGACCCCATATCTGACTGCACCGATCTGAGAAGTTTCCCCTTGGTGTCTTTTACCCCTAGGTACCCTTCATGGGTGCTCTAAGTTCTTAGTGGAGGCTACACCCCTTATCTTAGCCTCCCTTCGCTGACTTCTCGACGTTTTTTTCAACCGCTATAGTTTGTCATATTTCCTCCCTTTTTGGCTAGTCATCTTTTTCTCCTCTTGTAGGAGCTGTAGCTATCAATTAATGGGGCTCTCGTGGCCAATTGATGATTTTATTGCAAGTCAAGCTACGACCCAACCCAAGTGACATCTTTAGTTGTTTTGGTTTTTAAGTCTAACTTGGTAAGTTAGTGTTGTAGTTTTTAGATTGGTTATAGCCTAATCCATTGCTTTGGGACTTGGGATGGCCCAACTAGAGTTGTGATCCTTTAGTTTATTTTTATTTACTTGAGCCTTATATGTGAGTCATCTTTAGATGATAGTTTTGTAAGTTATAATATTTATTGTAAATGAATATTAAAAATAAGGTTGTGATATGAGAGTAGCTCTACTTAAATATTATCTATTTTATTTACTTTAAATAGATAATAGTTAGTAGAATAGTGAACATATCGATAACTATATTAATTACTCTTAATGACACGTCAGACCGTTATTATATAACAATTCTATATAAATAGTAAAAGTAAGAATTCTTAGGTGGACCTACCCAAACATATAGTAATATTATTTAACTAATTAATTTAATTTAAGTAGGTGCTTATATTTTTATTACATTTATTATAGAGGTAGATTTACCATGCGAGGATAATCTCATGGCATAGTTAAAGCTAGTTAACTATGAAGCAGTGTTAAGCAAATGAATTCTTTATAGTTTAGAAGTAGTGTAATACTGAAGTGATATTTTAATTTATGGTTTCATCACATAAATCATGCATGTGTAGATATTTATTTTCTAGTCAGTATAATTATGTTATTTTTATTGCTTCATAGTTATGTATTGATTATTAGTGCATTTCTAGGATATGATGTTCATGCCGCATGATTGATGATGTTGATCACTACACCACTGGCATGTACCATTATGTAGTTAAGTCTCATCTCGATAGTGCTCATTTACTTGCTCAGCTAAAGTTAGAGGGCAAAATGCATATAGTACCTATATTTATATCAGCTAATGCCTGAGATCGTGAAGTCATGAGGGGACTATCAGACATTATGTGCACTGATTTCAGCAAGCATAACATAAATTATGAGTGTGGGGTATGGGGTCATAGATCCAGTAGTACCCAATAACATAGGGTTAGAGCGGCCACTCTAAGCTGTGCGCTCACGATTTCATTGTATGTGATGATTCTGGTGTGTACGATAATTCCTTCAACTATATGTGATAATTTTGCTGTATGCGATAATCCCGCTATAGGCGATGATTTAGTTATATACAATAATTTTACCATACATAACGATTCTACTATGTGTGATGATGTTGCTTAAGCAGTGACGATGGAGATGGTGATGGGCTTATGATAGGTCTTTAGCCTATAGTGGTGGCTATCAGTCATCTTGTTCCCTGGGTAATAGGTATGGTGATACTACCACTAGTTATCTTCTCTTTTCGATTGGTGTTTCTTAATTTGAGCTTTTGTTGTTTATTATGGTTGTGGCTCTACGTGGGCTTGAGATAAGATTTAATAGTTTGAGTGGTGCATATTATGTGTTATATTAGTAACAAATATGAGTTGTACATATGGACATGATGGGCATGTTGCATTGATGTATTATTGTGATCATATTTGGCATATATATATATATCATGTTACATCTATTTTCATACTATTTTTAGGCTGTGGAGGTATATACTTACTGGGTTTTATGCTCATCAACTTTTAGTGCAAATATTTTTAAAATAATAGATGATCCCGAGTTGGAGAAGATTCTTATCAGTTCTATGTGAGGTTGTGGAGTTGCTTTATCCTAGCATGCATCTCCTTTCTAATCTTACTTCTTTAAGTTTTATAATTTTTGTATTGTAGGTGTGCTCTTTTAGGTCCATTGTGGTGTTGGTTGTGCCATAGGATACTAAATCATCTTTGCCTACGTTATCCGCTCAACCTTCTTATTGCTTCTACTTGTGGTGCTACTAGAGTTGGCTAAGCAGAAGGCTTGTTTCTAGAATTGTCTTACTTTATCTTTTCACTTGCTTGAATGCTTGTATTTAATACTTGATACTATGCCATGTGTTGGTCAATCTATATCTCAGCAAAGTGTAAAGCTTATTAAAAGGATAATGCCTTATTTCCCTTCTATTTGGTATATCAAGTTGTAACAAATTACTAAGTTTATTAAATCATCAAAGTACAAACTTTCTCTCATAAAAAATGATAAATATAAGAGTCAAATAATAAATTTCTATGTTGTAGTGTGAATGAAAGAAAAGACTGCATAGTCTTTTTGATAATTTTTCTTCGAAATTATTCCTATTAAAGTTTACTATCTCACAATTTTATCTACATACATGCACACACGTCTATATATAAAACTTACGAAATTTTTTATTGTTTTGTCCTTAAGTTATTTGTTATTCAATAGTTACTTTCTATTTATATTTATTTATATCCTTCTACTTTGACTAACTTGTTGGGGTCAAACACTTACTTCTTGTGGAAGAAGAATCAGTTTTCCCATCTAAACCCAAGGAACGATCTATGCTAAAGTATACTTGAATCATAAATTACTTGAGTGTGAAATTTTATACCTAAATCCATGAAAGTTTTCATGGATAAATCCAATCTCTTAGAGAAATCGCCAACCTTCCTCATGAGCACATGACTCGCCTCTAATGGCAAAAGGCTATTATTTTCAAATCATGAAAATAGATTTTCCAAAACTTTAATATTTGCCCTTAAGAAATCCTCTCCAATTTTCTTATAGATCTCTCATCTCTCCCTCTCTCGGATGGTATCAAAAAAGAAAAGGCAACAAATCTGTATATCTTTGAATAACCTTTCAGATTCTGTCTTTTCATTATCTTGTCCTTGAGAACCAATCAACCTAATTAATAGCTCTTAAGCATCTGAAAGTTAACACTCTCCTTATTTGTAAATTTTATAATCAATCCATCAATGATTATAATTTTGCCTAAATAAGTTTATATATTTATAGACCACACCCTAATGAATACATAGATTGTGAAATAATTCTTAATCCAACATATTTGCCCAACATTGGATACTATGATCCAACATAACTACCCTTAACTTTAGAGTATATGGTTTACTTAAGCCGCAAAGTTCTCTTAGGTATTAAAGAGCATTTGACAAAATTATTCCTCAGCACTCATGAAAAAATGAATTGTTACAATTTTTTTTAGAGATGCCAGCATTTGTTGGCAAATAGGTTGATAAAAAGAGGAATGAGCAACAGACAGTTTGTGGGGTGTAGTTTCATATCCAAATAAGAAGGTAAAGTGAAAACGTTTTTATAGACTCTGTTAGGTCTTTTGGATTGAGCTGAATTCCAAGGTTTGCATCAAATTATTTTTCGGTAAGAATAGAACTACTCTATCTAACAATTGGTATTAGAACCGCAAAAATCAAATCCTAACAAAAACAGACTTAAAAAACTTCAAAACTCAGAACTCAACTCAAAAAGTAATGCCCTGTTCATTTATAAAATAGGAATAAACTTATTCTAGAATAAACATCTTTATTCTGATGTAATAACTAAACAACATCTTACTTTATTCTACTAATTCAACGTTCTTTCTCATCTTATTCCATAAAACTTTCTAAAAACTATATATTGATAACCCAAAAGTATAATTTTACCTTTTGAGATAACAACACATAATTACTAATCATATCAACTACAGTTATTATCTCCTCACCTCTCCAAATGTATCCCTACATACCCACACAGTGGAGAGTATTTCTGTGTACACCCGAGTGCAAGATTATATGCAGGACTATAATCCCGCACAGCGCTGGGTATTACCCCGCACATGTGAAGGTGGGGTTATAACTCCGTATACTCATGTAGTGCAAAATATTACCCCCAATACCTGAGTGTAGAACTATAACCCCACGTACCCGCACATTGTGGAGTTATAACCTCACATACTCGTATAATGCAAAAAGAAAATTTAAAATATTATTTCCCATCGACTCAAGAGTATTTTGTATCAAATTTATATCACATTAAATATAATTATTATTCCTTCTACTAGTATTGAACTAAAATATTATAATAGCTTATACTAATATTAGTTCTCTTCTTCTAGTATTAAAAATTAAAATAATTATGCCTATTCTACCCTTATTCTAGAAGGGAAGGCTTTATAAACCCTATCATTTAGACTTGATATCATGAACTTAGTAAAAGACTTTCGCTGGGTTCACATATCCAATTCTCTTCCAAATTTTTTTTTTAAAAAATAAAAAGTATAAATTTTTCCGCACAAACTTTGTGTGCATGCATTGTAATTGAAGGGATGACCCTACTTTATGAAAGGCTTTATAAACCCTTTCATTTAAGACTTGATGTCATGAACTTAGTAAAAGACTATCACTGGGTTCACATATCCAATTCTCTTCCAAAAAGATTTTCATAAAAAAGAGTATAAATTTTTCCGCACAAAGTTTGTGTGCATGCATTGTAATTGAAGGGATGATCCTACTTTATACAATTCAAGGACATGTCAAAATGCCTTCAACAAGAGGACCAGTAAAATATCATTGAGATACAACACACGGAACCTTGACCAACGTAACTTGAAATTCTATAAAGCTTGCTTTTCATGGCAAATAACAATTCTAAGATCAAAGAACAATTTGAAAGCAAAGAAGGTATTTGAGGTGACTTGGTGGCACCAAAATGGAACAGCAACTACAGCAGGTTACATAAGTAAAATGCTCATATGGTAAGTGAATGAATGAATAATACCAATTGCTATCTAGCTTCAAGATATATCAACTTTCTGTGCTCACCAACCCAATCTGATTTCGTGGAATCCAGAACAGAGCCACCTTCGGTGACCATGAGTTAGTCGCCACCACTGCTGAGAACTCTGATGGTCGTGGCAAAGGTTGAATAATTTTCAAATCTCACCTCTGTGGTTGAGCTTCTCTATTCAGTGGGGGGCAGCATTCACATTATCCAAAACCTCCCCAAATATATTTGGGCAGCCATCCCATTTACTCTGCTCTCTTGCTTCCCAGTATCCACCTATATAACGGTATGTCCCTTCTTCTGAATCTTTTTGGAACCATCTGGGTTGCCATCCATTTTGTTGCAACTGCCTCGACTGTAGAATAAGATGAAAAAAGACAGTAAATACCCTACTATAAGAAATATAATCTGTGCAATACCACAATGACATATAAGTGCAAGAATAGAGCATCACGCACAGCATAGTCTTAAGCCTGAATATAGTCACTTCGACTTAGCTGAGTAAATTCTTGGGCGGCTTTAACAATACAAACATTCTAATTTCAAAAATGTCAAATTCAGCCTAGCTAAGCATGTAAATATATAGGATTCCAGTCACCATTATATAACCAACAAGAAAACCTTAAATTCCTATTTCCTAGCTAGATTTTGATCAGGCAAGCCTAAACATCTCACTATCACCAGCTTTCTCTATTGCTCTGCTCACCACTGCAGACTCCCTCTACTTGTTCGCACCACCTTTTAAGCCCCATGGCTCGACCAGTTCACTTGCACAGTTGCCATAGCCTCTTCACCTCTACATAGCCACCCACAACCTTATCTACACATGCTCCACCACCATCCTTCAACCTTTTCCTGCTCACCTGCTTTCACCTGCATTCATCTGCAAAAGGATGCCACCATCCTCATCAATGGTTGTGGGAGACACCTATAATGGTGTTCTTGAAAACCCATCCATTAAAACTTATTTTAAAAAACTAATATTTGCTGGTGATAAAAGTCAGTTGCCATATATGGCAGCCTGTGTTACGAACCATCTTCAAATAGCGATCCCTAGGTGTCTTCCAACTCCCTCGAGCAATGCAAGTCCGAATATGATCTCTGATTCAGATCCGATCTCAGATTTGGAAGCTAGGTCTACTGCAAACCTTCGAAGCTAAGAAGGTCCTTGAGATTCAAAGGATGGATCGAAATAATATTTTAGGATTTGATAGATCCAAGATGGAGAATCAAATCTATCAAAATGGATCGACAAAGTGAGGGCTGAGCAGTGGGTGTGATGGAACTCAGCTAGGTTTGGTGAAGGTAGGTCGAGGTATTGTGCAAGACAGAGAATAGGAAGGAGAAGTGGATAGTTTCTTAGGGTCGAAAGAAGCAACTAGGCAGAAGGGGAAGGAGCTCGGTCAACAATGATTGTTGGCTAGATTGAGGGAGGTTGAGGGAGAAGATAGATGAAAGATAGACAAGCTAGGGCTTCAATAATCCAATCGTGCCTAACTCAGGTCCACACTAGAACATTTATAAGTGGCTCCCTGACTCAACTTGGTCAACCTAGCCAACTTTGGCCTAAGCCCAACCGACTCAAACCAGCCCTACTGCATCAATTAAATATTAAGCCTAATCAATTACAACTCTAATAAACAATTAAACCTACTAGACTTGATTAGCCAGATCGAACAGGCTCGAGCTCGACTAATCCACATAAGCAACAATTCGTCCACATAAGTAATGACTAATACACAAGCAAAGGACTAGAAAACAAATGCACCAAACACAGGATCTAAACTATAAGAGTCATCGAATAAGCAAATAAAAGCTAAATATAAATTGATAACTAGCCGGGGGAAAGGAAGTAATTACCCCTAACCACCTCAAGGAACAGAACTCAATGCAATTGAGTTCCGGCCCTCATGGCTGGGTCGTAACAGCCCTCACCTTAAAACATTGATTCCAAACATCCAACATTCGGCTTGTAAACAATGCTTCGACCAAATGAAACTAGAATCCACATGTAAACTTGTTTATGTGCATCTATATTTGTCTCAGATTCACGAAAGAGGAAGGCATACCATTCGTTGCCTTTTCTCCAATCTTAGCTTTTCTGCATTTGCTTTTTCATATTCCCCATTCTCGAGGTGCCGCTGGTCTGGTCGAAGTCTTGAATCAGTAGGAGGAAGCTTCTCCTTAATCCGTGATCAAACATTTCGGATCAGACAACTAGGACAGAAAATAATAATGAATAAGGACGAACAAATAGGTCTAAGGAGTTGATTCCGTTTGTCACCTTTACCTGCAGTTCAGAAGTCAGTTCATTTAGCGTGATTGCAAATGATGACAAGTTGTACCGAGTTGGATTAGCAGGAGGATTATTCCTTTTCCACAGTAAAGAAGCACCTTGCATTGGATTGTGATTCTTAGGCTTGGAAATATCATCTACACTAGTATAGTACATGGAATCATTCCATTTTCCTATCAAGGACGCAACTTTATTTCCAATCAGATCTTCAACAAACCCTTGAACCTGCAAGATGATTTTATTATAAATCACAAAAAGAGAATAAATTACAATAAAAGTCAAAGTTGGGTATTTCGTTCTTACTTGACGAGGACTACGGTCAAGAAAAGAGTGCTCTTTGAATTTGAGATTACATGAATATTGCCGGTTCCCTTTTATATGCATTGTTCCATGGTGATTACAATACACTTTTCCAAGGATGAGGTTGTATATAGAAGTTGTAACCTGAAATTTTAAAGCATATGGATGATAGAGGGAGATACGAAGAAAAAAGAAACTTCCGGACTGTAAAACCTAAAATGAGATGTCAATGTAGCTACCTTACTCCATTGAAATATTTCACCATCATCAAATTCCAGGGTCAAAACACCAACTGGATCTAGTTGAATTGATTGTCCCCAAAACTTTGATTTGAGATTGCTATCGCCCCACATTTTCCAACCCTTGCCTTCACAGTGGCATGCAATCAGCATGGGATGATGACTAACCTATTATTGGAAATGATGAACAAAATGTTTGATGTAAAACAAGAGAAAAGGAAGATGCAAGTTGACAGTCCTGAAAGAAAATTTGAGAAATTTCAATTCAATTGGTCATTATTCTATTGACATATGAGTTGAAAAAACATACATACATTCATACATATATATGTAACTATGTAGTTTGTAGTTTTCACATTTCTATCATTGTTAAAGAAGACAGAATGAAAGTAATTCTGTGATAAAAACATGCCTCCTTCAGCTGGTTGTAAGCTAGAGTTAAAGAAGAGCAAATTATTTTGTTTTCATTTGTCAAAAATGTGAACGCTTCAAATATTTAATTCTCTTTTCTTTTTTCTTTTTTTGGCTGTTGTAAGCTAGAGTGTGACATGGTTGTAACCTGTAAAATCCTTTACCCAGGAGTTCTCCTATCCTTTTGTCCAGTAAATCATAATAATGCAAAACTAAGGCTTACTCTCATTTGCTATTCATTAACAGGTAGTTCAAACCATTCAGATGTAAAGCTCAAAACTTATTTCAACACATATTGACACTCACAGTTAAGGCTTCAGTCATTGACAGAAATACATGACAAATCCAGAAAATGAAACATGATGGCAGAGAAGTTGTATGTCCAAATATTAGTTATTTGCAACAAAGGATGAAAATCGTACCTTTGACATTTTTGTGTAACTACACCTATGCAATAGATATTTTATATCTGGTAAAAGAAATAGATGTCAAGATCTATTATACTTCCTTTTACAAACCTATTCATCAAAGAAACTTTGTTTCAAGCAGTGATATGGCAGTGCATTGGACCTTACATTTGATGCCAATTGATTATGATGCAATAGTAACAAGTAAAGGGTATAAGTTGCCCCAGATAAAGAGAATGCACAACTTGGTGCATCATATATAATAACTGACCTTTTCAGAAAAGAAACGGATTCCTTTTTCAGGGAAATCAGCTTCATATGTTTCACCTAACAAAGGATTGAATGGTTTGCAGGGTCTTCCATCAGACGAGGCATATCCAGATACTGCAAAAGCAGCTACTTTCAGAATTCTCATGAGACTGTTCCCCTAGTAGCATAAGAAAGAAAGGAAGTGTAAAGAAACTGTATAGATCTATATGTGCAAGTAATTCAAGATAGCTTTCTACCATATATACCATCTGAAAAGAATTCAGAACTTGTCAAGTGACAAGATGGGAAAAAGAAATCGATAGTTTTAAAAAGCCTTGAGTTTATAAGAATCTATAGTTGTATAAGAATTTCATGCTTAAGTGAAAAAATATATTATAAAGGTATAGTAAAGATCAACAGACATTCACCAAAATAAAGACAGATTTAAATGAAATTACTTTAAATGTAAGAAAGGTCTAAGACAAAGAGACCCACTGTCTCCTTATCTCTTTGTTTTAACTGTGGATCGATTAAATAGGATGCTGTAAAAGGCTAAGCAAAAAGTTTTGATAAGAGGTTTGGGTTGCAATGTAGTACCAAATAGGATGATCAATTTGCAAAATACTGATGATACCTTACTATTTGTGCAGGTTGAGGAAAGGGAAGTGGCTTAAAGAAAAGGTCGAGCATTGACGAGGATTTTAAATTGTCAAGAGGAGTTTACCTATTAAATATTTGGGTTTGCCTCTGCATAACAGTAAGTTGCGTAAAGAAGACCGGATGCTTGTGATTGAAAATGTGAAAACAGGCTTGTAGGCTGGAAAAGAAAATTGTTGCCCTTAGGTGAGAGGATTACTCTCATTAATTCAGTTTTGAGTGTAGTTCCTTTGTATTACTTAGCTTTTTTTAATATGTCTGTATAGGTGAGGAAAAAAATTGACAAACTAAGGAGGAAATTTTGTGGCATAGGACTCAATTAGAGAAGAATGGTTCTGCTATGGTTAACTGGGATAAAGTCTATAAGAGAAAGGAATCTGGTAGTATGAGTATTCTTAATCTAAAAGAGCTGAATGAAACTCTACTAACTAAATGGTGGTGGAGATTATTTAACTTAGAGAATCAATTGTAAGCTTCAATAGTGATACAATTATTATAAAAAGGTTAAGGTGGAGTCTTTTAAACTGAAGAATTCCATACGAATTTCTCCTTTCTGGGGAGGTGCAATGCAACAGGTTTAAATTTTTAGAATTGGGTTACAGTGAAGTATAAAGATGGTAAAAAAAATTAAATTCTGGATAGATATTTAGATTGGGAACTATCCTTTAGCTAAATATTTTCCTCAAATATTTGAAATCACATGGGAGGAAAATGTGACAATTTAAAAAAAGTTTGAGACAAGGTTCTAAGTATCGGAATCGGGATCGAAATCGGCCATTTGTAAAAACGATATGTATTGGCGGTATCGGCGGTATCGGCCTGTATTTTAAAAGAATTTTTAAAATACAGAAAAATTCTTAAATTTTTAGAAAAATAATATTAAGATATAAATATAAATTATTCATATATAAAGTCTAAAAACTAAAAAGTAAATACTATTTTCTCAATTTCTATTTCTCCCCCTTTCTACCACTCACACACTCTCTCTCCCACACAAATTAAAAAAAAAATTTACCTTCTCTCCACTAATTCTCTTTTTTATCATAACTCTCTCTCTCTCTCTCTCACTAACTCTCTCTTATCAAACTCTCTCCCACAAACTCTCTTATTAAACTCTCTCTCACTAACTCTCTTATTAAACTCTCTCCCTAATTAACTTTGCCCTACTAACTCTCTCCCTTAAAAACACTCCCTTAAAAACTCTCCCTCTCCCTCACCGACTACCACCTCTTTCCCATAGTTTTTTAATTTTTATTTTCTCTCCATGTCTCTCTCTCTCCTCTTCCCCTCTCTCTCTTCCTTCCTCTTCCTCTTACTGCTGCAACCCACAAACTCTATCTCTTTCTCCCTCTCTCTCTCTTGCTCCATCTCTCTTTCTCTCTCTTTCCCTCTCTCTCTTCCTCTCTTTCCCTCTCTTGCTCCCTCTCTCTCTCTCTCTCTTTCTTTCCCCTTTCTTTCTCACCCATGCTCGTCTCGGACGGGATCGGCCGATACCCGAAATGAATCAGGTATCGGCCAATCCCACTCGGGATCGTCCGAAACTAGGAACCATGGTTTGAGATGAGCAAAAATGGTGTTTTAAGTATTGGAGATGTTTAATGGAACAAATTTTAGAGGAACAAAACATGATCAACTAGATTACTAACAATAATATACAGCTGAATAGAAATAGGGATTTAGCTATGTGAAGGTTTGCTATGTGAAGGTTAGAAAAGAGTGCTATTTCACAGTGAAATCACTTCACAGATTTTTGAATAATGGCAGGGTAACCTCAAAAAGACTAGCCAAGATTTGATAATTGAAAATACCTTTAAAGGTGAGGGCTTTCCTTTAGCTAGCATGTAATAATCAAATTTTTGACTAGAGACAACCAGAGAACGAGAGGTTGGTCAAGTACTAGTCAATGTACATATTGTACTCAAGATGAATATGTGGATCATCTATTTATATGATGTTAATTATATGAAACAAATTATGAGTAAAATGAAAACAAGAATGTGGAGTAACCTATAGAATAAAGCATTTAAGAGATTGATTTCAAGGGAAAAAAATTCAAGTGAAGAAAGGAAATTCTAAGTGGTGGTTGATTAGGTTGAGTGCTTTGTTATGGCCTATTTGGCTAGAGAGGAATAATAAAATTTTCAACAACTGTTCTAAAACTTGAGAGTTTCTCACAAAGTAATGGGCCTCTTCCTATGTTGGGCTGAAATCCAAGTTGAAGAAGCTATGAAGAAAGCAAGGAAGCTGATGCAAGAAGATGTGGAGAATCTAGTTGATCTAAACTGTGGTGCCTTTATATGAAGAAAGCAAGGAAGCTGATGCAAGAAGGTGTGGAGAGGATTAAATGTTTCATGGTTGTTAGCTATAACTCGCCGATGGTGATGTATGGAAGGTGAGGAGCTTATTTCTGTATAATTGTGTTTGTGTCAACCTGTTTTATTATCATAAAATTAGTGCTAGTCTAATTTGGATGTTGTTAGGATCTTGTAGGTGGTGATAAAACTCCTGAAACTTCAGTGGTATGTTTTGTTCTCTTTATTGGAGTTTCTATTTTATACCTGGAGGTGATGATTTTGTGCATTAATCTCGTAGGAGATTAATGTTTTTTAAGTTTCAACAAGACAAGGGCTACGGCCCTTTAATAAAAAAAAGATAGATTTAAATGAAAATTTCACAGTGCTTGAAAAGTCAATTATGTCAACAAACAAAAGGCAAATAACTAAAGATAATAGATTTACTGAGGATGACTAATTTAACATCAGTAGGATATCATTATTATGTAAGAAAAAAAAAAGAGAGAGAAACGAGAAATTATGTATTGAAAATGGAAGCTTCTCGTGCCACTTTAAAAAATTCTTCCAGTATGCTCCACCTAAGATGTACCTTCCTATTACGGAATTAATATTGAGTCCCACTTTAGGTAATTAAGATATAAGTGAGAAGGTAAAGTAAGAGGACTACATTATGCACTGAAAATGGATTATATGCACCACAGCACAAATTGTTGCAACACACATGCAACTCCATAGAATAGAAAATTGCCAAGGACATTATGAAAGCTCTATCTTTCATTAAGACACTCTGATCATCAAGCCATATCATATCACAAAACATATTATCCTCAATTTCCAAACAACATCAAAAGCAACTAATTAATTATAGAGTGATTCATTGACACCATGAAAGTGCAAACCTAATGTCAGAAAATATGCTAATGAAATATCTTCCATGAATCAACTATAACTGATGCATCCAATGAACAATAAAAACTTTTTATATTGCATGGCCAGAATCAGTAAACAAAACAGATGATTCTTAAATGATAAACCAATAATTTTCAATAGAATTATGTGAATTTCAAGTTTAAGATTTTAGTGCATACTCCCGCAGATGCGGGGTGAGAGGAGGGAAGACGTAGGCCTTACCCTTATTATCAAAGAGACCGCTTCCATTACTAGAACTCATGATCTCTTGGATGCCACAGTGAGCCAGAGTGTCACATCGAGTGACAGCCCTCAAATTTCAAGTTTTATATCTTTGTTAGAATTAATAATACCTCAAATAAAGAGTTCTGAAAGCAAATCAACAATGGTTGTGCTGATTGGCACTTACCATGCCAGCAGCATACCGACACATGGGGCGCCACACAGCACCCCTCCTAGGGGTGATCCACTCGCCGTCGACCTCATCGTCGAGCTTTCTATCACTGCCGACCTCATCGTCGTTCACGTTGCTGGAGCTCGTCTATGAAGGCGTCGCTCGACCGATGCAGATGACCTAGCTCAAGGAGGAAGAAGACCTCAGGCAAGTCGGGGCGGGTGAATAAAAAATAAAGTTGTCGTCCAAACCTGCAATGTAAGTTTTTATTCACTCGCCCTAACTGGCCCAAGATCTTCTTCTTCCTTGAGCTAAGACACCCACATCGGTCGAGCGGCGCCTTCATTGACGAGCTCCAGCAATGCGAACGACGATGATGGAAGCTTGGTGAGGTCAAAGAGTGAAGGTGAGTAGCTACTTTTTCTCTCTTCTCACTTGCGGCATGGCTGACAAGTGCCACGGCACGTGCCATGCCATGTCGTGCCGGCCAATAGTAGGCACGGCCATCCTTAGAGCAAATAGTGATCATAATGTTCAAAAAGAATTCAAAAGTATTCTATATATAGGTCAACAAAATAAAATGAGATACTCACCATTTTTCCAAATTGATAAGCTTCATCCAAGAGATATGAATATTCCAAGTCCTCAAAGCATTTCTGAAGAGATGATAGGGGTTCATTAAAGTAAACTGGGAGGCATACACGTGTCAGATCCTTCCCAACACTATCTTTTATTACCGACCAAAGGCTAACACCTTTCTCTTTCTCATGAGGTTCTGGTAGTTTGTTACGTCTTTCTATATGCGGAAACATATCACGAACTTTACATTCTGTTTCAGCATTCATATCAGAAGTGTCAGCAAAGCATTCCATTGCATCATAGAAAGATGGTTGATCTTCATCTGATAATTCATCAGCCTCTTGCTTTTCAACATCATCAGATGATTCTGTCGTGCTATACTCTGAATAACATCAAGAAACACGGGAATATCAAATACACATAAACATGTATATATCAAACATCAAGTGAAGAAATGGAATGAAGTGAGTGGATTATTTTATTGAAAATGAGTCAATTGAAGAAAAAAAACGAAAACCCAGAACATAAATGCAATTAGTACAAAACTGACAGCAAATATACATCATAATGAGAAAAGTTGCCATTTATTACAACTTAAAATTGAAAAGCTGAAGTTTAGAATGCTTTTCATAAACGTCCCTTTTAAAAGCCTAAGAAAAGTGTCCTCAGATTGTTTTTAGATCAAATGAACTTAAGATTGTACAATATAATGAGGCAAAAGTTGTCTGTAGTACACCAATGAGCCAGTACTGAAAAAAGAAAATGCAGACTGGATAAGTAAATCTGTCAAAGGTACAGGTAATATACTCCAATATCTCTCATCTTGTATTATCAAATTTACATACAGCCAGATGAGAAAGCCACTGATAACAAACAACCCTAATCGTGGTCTGACAGAATCATGTAGGTAAAAAGACTCTGCCAAACCATTGTATAGTTCAGTGAACGTCAAGGACCTCTTCAGAAAGAGAATAACCACATTATGTAAAGTAGCATAAGTCAAAGACTGCCAGTATTAGGCCAATGCCGAATTTAAAACTGAAGAAAAATTGCAGCTGAACTATGAGCTATGAACTAATGAGCTGAATAAACAACATCAAATCATATATCCCAAAAAGCATAGTGTTCTTCACAATTAAAACAAAGAAGATCCAAGTCAATCTCAAATTGGGCAAGATTAGCTACAAAGAATTGAATTGTCAAACATAAAGTAGACAGATGGGATGCCCAGAATCCAATAGGTCAGAAGACAGCAAATCATGATTGACAGTAAACATTAAGGGGATGCAAAAATTGTTTTATTGACCTTCCCAAACATGGGACGAGCAGTATGAAATGGATACAAGCAATGAGGTACGTCAAAGACATGTTGATGCGGACATCACTGATAGGATGCGATGGCGTATGTACCAGCGCAGGAGACGCCGACAGTTGATGATCCCTCCTATAGGGATCTGGTTCTGATTTTTATTTATTTAGGGTGTCTTTTGTTTATTTCCTATGTAGGGTGTTTTTTTTGCTTAATTCCATTGTAGGTCTATATATAGACCCGTTGTATTTTCTTTGGAACTTAATGAAAGTTTGTGTGATTTGTTCTCTAGAGAATTTTGGTGTGAAACCTTTTCTTAGGGTGGAGGTGTGAAACCCCATTCCTTTCCTTCTTATTTCCCTACTTCATTTTTTCTCCACTACGTTTTGCATCATTTTGATATCAGAGCGAAGGATCCTAGTTTATGGACACCCCTCCTCCCGGGTTCTACGCCGCTCCACATTTGTTCTTCGCACGACCAATCGCTCCACGAACACCGAAACGTCAAGAAATACGGCGTACAACGAGCAAAGAAATTACCATCGACGAGGAACAACAAAAATCTGTTGTCATAGAGGAATCACTACCGTGTAAGATTCCAAATCCTTAAAAAATTTGATTGTTGTTGCATTATCTAGTTTCCATCGTTATTTTTATTTGTTTTTAGAAAAAAAAAAAGAAAAAAAAAGAAACAGCACGTATCTTTTGCTGTGAAAAAAAAGAAACAGCACGTATCTTTTGCTGTGAAAAAAAAAAAAAAAAAAAAAAAATCAGTGTTTCAAATTTTCGAAAATTTCATTTTTGCTTTTAATTTTATTAAATCCCAACCAATTCCTTCTTCCCCTAAACCTCCTACCAAATTTCCTATTTCTTCTCTAACATCCCAACAAATCCTATCTATCCTAATTTTCATCCCTCCAATATTTCCAATTTTCAAATTCCCTCCCTAACTTAAAACCAACCCAACCCCATTAAACCCATCAAACCCAAACCCAAAACCCATTAGCCCAAAACCCAAACTTTATTAGACTAAACCCACAACCCCTTAATCATTTCCTCCCAACCCGTTACCCAACTTCATCCCTAACCTTCCCCTCACCTCACACCAAAATCCTAACCCGACGCCGTCGCTGCTGCCCCAACGCCGCCCCTGGCTCTGCCTCGCCCCGACAACGCCGCCCCGGCTCTGCCTCGCCCCGACGACGCCGCCCCGGTTCTGCCCCGCCCCGACGACGCCACCCGACGCCGTCGCTCCATCCGACGACGCCGCCCCGGCGCTGCCCCAACGCCACCCTGATTTAGCGCAGCTCCGACGACGCCACCCGACGCCGTCGCTCCACCCGACGACGCTGCCCTGACTCTGCCTCGCCCCGACGACGCCGTCACTCCACCCGACGACGCCGCCCCGGCTCTGCCCCGCCCCGACGACGCCACCTGACGCCGTCACTCCACCTGACGACGCCATTCCTTTGATGTCTGCAGCCATCACTGACGACGCCGACGCCCGCGCCGTGATCTCCCGTGCCTCGTTCCCTGCCGTAGTCAACGGCGACCACCATTGTCCCGGACTTTGCCGCCGACGTCGCCGATACTGTTGCTGACCACTCCCTCCCGGACATGAACAGGGACACGTTGTGAGAGGAGGAAGAAAAGGGTGAAGACAAATTAGTTAATTTCAATTCTTTTTGTTTTCAGATGGTCAGGTATGTGATCTTTTCAATGTATTAAATATTTTTGGGTCATTCTTTTTTAGTATCATCTCTAAACTGTTATCAATTCCTGTTGTCCACATATAGTGAGGGAGAGACTACATAGAAATCTTATCTGCTTTAGTCCTGATATTAAGAGATGAACAGTGCCAAATAGAATATTAGCATTATCTTAATTTTTGGAAAGAAATTTAAAGGGTTTGGCATTTATTAATGTGACTTTTGTTTAAAAACCATTTAGTGTTGACATTAGTCTTTGAACCTCCTGAACAGAAAATCTAAATTCAATTAAGTATTCATTTTAAAATTTTCCTGATTGCATAGCATATCATCTCATATCATTTAGATTAAGACATTTGTATTTGGATTAAATATAGGAGACGTCTGCATTCCATTAGGTTAGAACATTATTTAAATTAGCAAGCATAAATTTAAAAAGATTAAAAAAAAAAGGGATTGAACATGAGGGTAAGAAAATCAAGATTCTTCCATCACAGCCTAGAGGTGGTAAGATGGAAAAGAACTCTGATCCCATCCACTCCGACAATAAAGTCAGCTTGATTAGTGCGAGAGGTATTGAACGTGAGATGAGTAAAGGAGCTCCTATTCTGATTCTTGTGGCTCGAGAAACTCTAAATGAGCCTAGTGAATCGATTCCTTTTGAAGCCACTGCTGTGATTGAGGAATTCTCGGATGTCTTTCCAGAGGATCTCCCGGATGAATTGCCACCAATGAGAGATATTCAACATGCTATCGATTTCGTCCCGGGTGCATCTCTTCCTAACTTGCCTCATTATAGACTTAACCCAACTGAACACGCTGAACTAAAACGACAAGTTGACGAGTTATTGAGAAAAGGCTTCCTGAAGGAAAGCCTAAGCCCTTGCGCAGTTCCCGCTTTGTTAACGCCAAAGAAAGATGGAACCTGGCGTATGTGCGTCGACAGCCGCGCTATTAATCGAATAACGGTAAAATACCGTTTCCCCATTCCTCGTCTGGATGACATGCTGGACATGATGGCAGGGGCCACGATCTTTTCAAAGATAGATTTAAAAAGTGGCTATCACCAAATTCGTATACGCCCTGGTGATGAATGGAAGACTGCGTTTAAAACAAAAGATGGGTTATATGAATGGACAGTTATGCCTTTTGGCTTGACTAATGCTCCGAGTACTTTCATGAGAGTGATGACTCAAATATTACGACCTTTTATGGGACAATTTTTAGTCGTATACTTTGATGATATCCTTATCTATAGTCGATCTCGGGAGCAACATATAGATCATCTTCGTCAAGTCTGCGCTGTCTTAAGGAGAGAGCAATTGTATGCAAACCCTAAGAAATGTACGTTTTTGACAAACAAAGTTGTTTTCTTGGATTTCATTGTCTCATCTGAAGGAGTGTCTGCTGACCCTGATAAGGTCAAAGCTATTAAAGAGTGGCCTGAACCCCGTACCATAAGAGACGTGAGAAGTTTTCATGGACTCGCTACCTTCTATCGTCGGTTCATCAAAGGGTTTAGTACCATTATGGCTCCAATAACAGAATGCCTCAAGAAAGGTGAATTTAAGTGGTCAGCGAGTGCTACTAAAGCTTTCACTGAAATCAAAAGGAAAATGGTGGCAGCCCCTGTTATGCGACTCCCCGATTTTACTAAAGTTTTTGAGGTCACCTGTGACGCTTCGGGAGTTGGTATAGGGGGAATCCTGAGCCAAGAGGGTCATCCGATTGCCTACTTTAGTGAAAAGCTGAATGAAACTAGACAACGATATACCACTTACGATAAGGAATTTTATGCTGTGGTTCTATCTCTTCGCCACTGGAGGCATTATTTGCTTCCTCAAGAATTCGTAATCTTCTCTGACCATGAAGCTCTTCGCTACCTTAATTCCCAGAAAAAGCTTAATGCCAGACACGGTAGGTGGGTCGAATTTCTCCAGGACTACACGTACACCTTGCGACACAAGTCCGGAGCCGACAACAAAGCGGCCGATGCACTGAGTCGTCGCATGATTCTTCTTTCAAAGATGAACGCAGAAGTAATAGGATTTGATAAAATCAAAACTGAATATGAATCATGTCCGGATTTTCATGAAGTTTACAATTTATTAAGCAATGGAGAGACTCGAGAAATAGATGGTTTCATCTTGCAGGATGGCTATCTATTTAAGACCCGAAGGTTATGCATTCCTAGCACCTCGTTAAGGGAATTTTTAATTTGGGAATTGCATGCTGGGGGTTTAGCAGGACATTTTGGGCATGCAAAAACTATCGAAGCTACGGAACATCGATTTTTCTGGCCAAGCTTAAAGAGAGATGTTATGAGACTTGTTAGTCGATGTCATACATGTCAACTTGCTAAGCAGCGAAAGCAAAATACAGGATTGTACACGCCTTTACCGGTTCCTAATTGCCCTTGGCAAGATGTTAGTATGGACTTCGTGCTTGGACTTCCAAAGACTACCCGAAAGCATGATTCCGTTCTTGTGGTGGTGGATCGATTTTCTAAGATGGCCCACTTTATACCCTGTTCCCGAACTTTTGACGCCTCTCGAGTTGCTAAAATCTATTTTGACGAAATCGTTAAGTTGCACGGGCTACCAAAAACTATTGTATCAGACAGGGATGTAAAATTCACTAGTTATTTTTGGAAAACCCTATGGCATAAGATGGGAACTAAGCTTCAGTATTCAACTGCTTTCCACCCACAAACTGACGGGCAAACTGAAGTAGTCAATAGGAGCTTAGGTAACCTACTGAGAACTCTTGTCGGCGAGAATCTAAGAGACTGGGATCAAAAACTGCCAACTGCTGAATTTGCATACAATAATTCTGTTAATAGATCCATAGGTCTGAGTCCAACTGAGGTAGTATATGGTTATAAACCTAGACAACCTATAGATCTCATTCCTATGTCCTATTATCATAGGTTGTCTGAGTCTGCATCTGCATTTGCATCACATATTCATGACTTGCATAAAGAAATCAGTAACAGAATTGCTCAAAATAATACTAATTATAAAATGCGAGCTGATCTAAGAAGGAGATTCAAAGAATTTAATGTTGGAGACTTTGTGATGGTCCGGATACGTCCGGAACGGTTTCCACCTGGAACTGTCAAAAAGTTGCATGCACGAAGTGCCGGACCTTTTAAAATTCTCAAGAAAATTAATGATAATGCTTATGTTCTAGATCTCCCTAGTGATTTTGGCATCAGTTCTACTTTTAATATTGAGGATCTAGTAGCTTATAAAGGTCCAGATTTTACTCCAGATAACCCACTAGATACTGAGCCTACCTATGAGCCTGTTTATGAGAGACCCTCTTTACCTCCACTTCCCAATATTCCACCTAACACAGCAGACGAAATTGATAAAATTTTAGATGATGAAATTATTTCAACTAGAGAAGGTGGATCCCAACGGTATCTAGTACGTTGGAAAGGACGACCTACATCTGATGACACGTGGCTTGATCGTCACGATTTGGAGGTGCATCACCCTGATACCTTAGAGCAGTATGAGAGCAGCAGAGCAGCACACTCGACGGAGTCGACTTCTCTCCCACCCGGGGAGAATGATGCGGACATCACTGATAGGACACGATGGCGTGTGTACCAGCGCAGGAGGCGCCGATAGTTGATGATCCCTCCTATAGGGATCTGGTTCTGATTTTTATTTATTTAGGGTGTCTTTTGTTTATTTCCTATGTAGGGTGTTTTTTTTGCTTAATTCCATTGTAGGTCTATATATAGACCCGTTGTATTTCCTTTGGAACTTAATGAAAGTTTGTGTGATTTGTTCTCTAGAGAATTTTGGTGTGAAACCTTTTCTTAGGGTGGAGGTGTGAAACCCCATTCCTTTCCTTCTTATTTCCCTACTTCATTTTTTCTCCACTACGTTTTGCATCACATGTCCACATGTTTAACTTGTTTTACATGTACTAAAGAAGAGACTTAACCATATTAAATATTTAAATCATGTTGATATTTGTGATATCCTAATGCATAAAAAGAATTATATAAAAATGTTTTATTGCAATATGCTGCTTTATATAAATTAATAAGAAACTTACAATCGGTCAAATAAAAGGTAATCACATAATATCATGATAGATGATGGCAATAACCTCTTGTTGCCTACGCTTCCTAATGTGATGATCATATGCATCAAAAAAAATTTAGTACCTAGAATTACTCAAAAAGGAACAAGGTAGGACTTTGAAGATATCTTATCAGCCAAATGCATGAAAAATCAACAATTATGATCATATATCCTACTGATATTATTTATCATTTCTTTGTCTGATGCTTCCAGATTAGTTAAGGCTGTAAGATCCATGTCTTTATCCTTAGCAAATCTTCGAAGCAATAAAATTTACCTCATATTCTTATGACACTTTGCATAACCTCTGGAAGATATAACTCTTCAGTGTGCAGCAGTTGGAAAATTTAAAAAAACAACAAACTAATAAGTCTAATAGTCTAGTAGCATAGGTGGGAGCCTATACAGTATGTTGTATATGCATGTATTTCAAATATGTGATAATAGTAATCCACACATAGGCAGAAGCCTCGTGCAGTGGGACACCGTTTTTTTTTAAGTAAAACAAATTCAAGCATAACCCATATGGACTCATCAACATAGCTAATTGTTCATAGTAAATCATCCAAAGTATTATTTTAATTTCTAAGAAGCAGAAGACAAAAAGAGAGCTCAGTAAGTCATAGAGTTGCCATTATACCATAAAATAGAGTTCATTAAACTTTATCAAAATTAGAACTCCCATAACCAAACAAAGAAATGAAGGTAGTAATCTCCTTCAATTTGTCTCATCTTTGTGAGACTCGAGAAAGTATTCAAGCTGTATTATGAAAGAATCTCAGTCACATTATATATTTTGTTTTTCTTAAAGATTGGAAATTTAGTAAGTGCCTGATATGTATTTGTGAAGTCTCCAATGGTTATCATATGCGAGTTAATATCTTATCTGAACACACCTAGAGTATGGGAGTATCTTTGCTTCCAAGTTGAAAAAAAATTACTAAGACTATGCAGAGACATAAATTCAGTAGAAACAAAAGACATTGACCATCACATATTTAAGAGTTGGACGAACACTTCAACTAGATATCTTACAATGGACTGATCCAATGCAAGCTAAATGACTGACCATACTGAAAATCTGCTGCAGTTGATTGTCCGAAGTATATAAAGATGAGATAAAAGATTTTTCTTATATACAACTTGGAAGAACTGATTCTTCTAATTTCTGCTAGTTCTGAGATGGAAGAGTATCATCACCATCAAAAATAATGAGGTCTATAATAAGGACGCCATTATTATACCCATAGCCCATCTTTATGTCATTCGACCCATGATCAAGTATTCTAATTCCTGAACATTCCTGAACGCCATTATATTCTAATTACTGGTATACATATCATGCTTATTGATATGGATATTTCTTCTGGGCAGCATATCGTTTATTTTCACCAGCCAACATGAAAGACTTGACTTGAGGGGGATGAGTGGGTGGGGTCAGAACAAAGCAGTCAAAGGAATACAGATAAACTATAAAAAATATATGATTTCAAGAAATTATTATGAGTAAGTGTAGTCAAACTTAATAAGAAAGATAGTTAAGAAGCCAAGCGCCACATAAGTAAAGTAAAATTTGCATATTTTTGACAAATATATCCAAAATTTGAGATAAATTGTAGATAAAATTACTGGAATTGTTTATACCACTAAACTTTGCATGTGCGGAGCTAGAAAATTCATCTCTCATCAATTGCAATCTTCTTCCCCGCATTGCTGTTCCATCTTCCACATTAACGTCCTGCACAAAAGTAAAAACCTATATATAATATAATATGTTGCTTTCTTGCATAAACAAAAAGAATGCAACCTTTCAACAAGAAGCCAGTTCTAAGACCAACAGAATGTTTTCCAATATGCATAAAAAGAACCGATTTATAAAGATTGTTAATGCATATTATTAAGCAATGATTGCATAAATACACACAACACACACACATACACCCCTATATAATGCATATATATATATATATATACACACACACACAAAAGGATGTGTGTCACACATAGAAGGATACTTTTTTTATTAATCTTCAAGTACACATCATCACCATCTGAAACTTTATCAAATAATACCAACTTATGGCTAGGATGAGAAACAATGAAATGCAAGTGCCAAGTTACGAGTAACAGGAACTTCACCTAATTTGAAATATTACAATGTGAAGGATAAAATAACATTTAGAGTAACTAGTGAGCTAATATGTTACAACAGTCTACTAGGCCTACCTTGTCAATTAAAAACTCGAACATTTCAGATTAGAGTCAGATCCAGTCTAAAAAATCAGATCCGACGCATTAATTGAATGAAGTGAAACAATTGTTTCAACCACTCCGGATTGGGAAACGCATGGCCAAAATCATGTCGAACCAATCAATTAATGGTTTTGAACCTAGATAGGCATAGACTATGTCTAATTCTGACAGTGTTTTTAAAGGCGGCGGCTGCCATGGTGGGGCAGCAAACCAACCACTCCGCAATGCAACTAGGCTGCCTGCTAATGGCAGGCTGCCATTTGTTTTCTGGCAACCTGCCTTGTCATTTGGCAGCCCGTCTTTTCCTTTTGGCGGCTGGCTTAGTTGTTATAGCGGGTCAGGCAACGAACTGGACTATCCAATAGATAGATAGTGAGTTAGTGACTAATTTAAAAAAAACAAAAAAAACAAAAAAAAAAAAAACCCAGCTACTAGCCCTAACCCAAATACTCAATCCATCTCTCATCTTCCTCTTCCTCCTCTCTTGAGCAGCAGCAATAATAGTAGTAGCAGCAAAGGGGGGTAATTTTTCTTCCTTCTTTTTTTCTACTTTTACTTCTTCCCTTTCACTCTCGGCGTTGGTGACAGAAAGCGGCAACTAAGGTAGTGATGAGTTCATCTTCCTCTCTAACTCAAGTTATTTTCTCTTCCTCCCAAGCAGCATGACGAGTAGTGGTATTGAGGACTGGCAAAGTCTGGAGACGGCTTAACAAATGACATCAGTGTTCGCCTACTCTCTCTATCTCTCTCAAGATGGGAGCTCTTAGAAAGGTAAGGTGTATCAGAAAAAAGAAAGGAGAAGGTTTTTAAATCCTAATAGAAGCTTTAAAAGGCCATGTGCTCACCCACTTTTGCTCTTCCTCTCACTAGCTAGCATGCACCCACAAACCCACTTTTATTAATTCTAGATGGATTAATAAAATATGTAATATAAATATAAATACATATTTATAAATTATGATATTCTGTTATTATGATTGTAATTTACACTATTAATAAATTTATATATAGTATATTAATATATATATATATATATATATCATATTATATATAATTATTTCTTATTTTTAATATAAAAATATTAAACTACCTTGGCGCCCTTCTTCCGCCTTGGTACTAGGAGGTGAGGTGACCGCTCGCCACGCGGCCGCCTTTCAATACATTAAATCCTTATCCATTCCACCGATCCAATCAGGATCAGCTAAAATTCAAGACCATGACCAGTCTCTATGGCGATAAAGTGACAATTACATTAACACATTGAAATATTGTCCATTGAAGGTGCAATAGATGCGCCAGATTGATATATGAAATTGCTTAAGTGCGTATTAGAATTAATGAGGTGACTACATTTAGAAGCAAAAAGTAGAAATGTATTGCTGCATAAAAATATACAAATGCACATGCGAATGAAGTTACAATGTTGCATGAAATAGGTCAACCCGTGGTTACCTTAAGAACATAACTTCAAGTTGAATTGATGACAACTATGGCTCATCTCATGATGACCAGCATGATAGAGAACTAGAAGAGAATCAGCACCTTTTGGCAATAAAGTGATGATTATATGACAAAGATTATGAAAAAGAAGATCTGAAGTTCATTAAAGATGGACTAAATTAGGCTAGTCAAGAACTTAATCAACATTTCAAATGAAGAAGGTTTTTCCTCTCTCCAACTAACCTAACATATCTAGGTGAGAAACATCCTTCTTTATGGCCTTGCTTCCTTGAGCAACCAGACTACTAATTGCCTCCAGATAAATTAGGTTTAAGAAAACAAAAAGGACGCAGAGATTAATTCATATACAAATATAGGGTCTGAAATTAGATTAAATACCAACAGCCATATACGTATTCAAATAAGACAATTTGCATATTAATAAACATTGGGTAGCATTCTGAGTCCTATGGCTATCTGATCTCTGTCCAGATATGATCATGTCTTTTAGCACAACAAAGTGACATGAGTTCTCTACCCTATATACATACTTACTCCTCAACAAGAGAATCCCATTGAGTCATCACGTTATGGCCAAAAGAACAAGCAATGCTATATATTATTTGTCAATTAAACATATAAAAAATTGTACATGCAAATGCACGTAATACCTCAAAAAAATTTATATGCTCTTCAAACCGAAGCTTTAATTGTTTATTGTAATCCGAAAATTCTGAAAGCATGATCTGTTCGCATTCCTTTATAAGTGTCTCGCTGAGACCCTCCAAATGCATGCGGTTTCTAAGCCTTTCAGTTGAATATGATAAGTCATTAGGGATGAGAGATATCCTTTCACTCAATGATCTCAGGGAATGAACACTTCTTGCCGAAATCAAGGCCTCAATCCAGGCCACACGGTCATCTTTTGAATCAGTTCTCAGATGAAGTGTCTTTGTGGGAGAAAATACATAGAATCTTCTATCATCAGACTTACTCTCACGAAATGCAGAGACCTAGGAACAAAAACAATAAGCCAAATCAATCAACTATAACAAAAAAAAGAGAAAGCTTATTCTTTCAAATGATGTTCTACATAAAAAGTACGCTACCAGTCTAACTTACCAATACATCATTAGTCACACATCATGAAAGCTCATGGGAGGATAGAACTCAATGACCACACAGTAAATAATACATACGCAATTTAACATAGATAAGAAATTATGAAATTTACAAATATATAAATATATAATGATCTTAAAATTACAATAATATATTTCCAGCTCTTCCATATTGGAGGATGGCACCAAAAGTACAAGTTTGCTAAAATAAATGAATGCCCATATGATTTAAATTCTAAAAACTGGAAAAAAAATTCATGATTATATATATTATAGTGTTCATTAGATGAGTTTTAAAGTTTAAATGCCTTTAAAGTAAGCTAAAATAATCTTGAAATATTGCAACAACCTAGTAAAAGTCTGAAATCAGCATGATATTTTTGCAGATCACCAACTACATTTCAGCCTTATTATGATATATCTCAACATATAAGCGAATTAACTACTTTTCACGATTAGATTTTTCAAAAAGAAAACCACCACCTACAATTGCATTACGCAATACGTTATCTTATTTTGACAAAAAATTTACCCAAATATTATATTCTCAAACATACACACTAGGTTTTTTGTCATATACTACATATCTGTGTCTTTGCAATATAGTTCTAAACTTCAACCATCCACATGATTTTTATAGGGATAAATTTGAAGAAAGATTTCAGCTTCTCTCGATATCATTTTTCTTTTAAATAAACCATCTTTCCTCAATTTTTTCTTTTGTCCATCATTTTATATTGCTAAAACTCATTCCCTTCCTTCCATAGCTCTTATGTTTATGGTCTTGCCATCATCTATTCTCCTCTCTTACGTTTCATCATCCAATTTTATCTCTCTATTTTACTCTTTTCTCTTTCATTTTCTTAAACATACATCTAAAACAATTAACCTAAATCCTATAGATAGAAATATCCTACCTATGAATTAAACCAGACCTCAACATAACTTGGTTAAACTTCAGCATATATGTTTTAAATTCATATGGAAGTCATATGTCGATTTTCAGCTTTTCCAAAGCCACGGCGGATGTATAATTTCTCTAGGCCTACTCAACCACCTAAGTAAGCAAACTCAATACTTTGAATATACAAAATGGTGAGGCTGAATAAGACAAATGGTATCTTTTTTTGTGCTTGAGAAAGAAGCGCATGACTTAGCCCTCACGAAGCAAATAAGCGCTTCTCATTTTGCAAAAAGCAATTCAGTCGAAGTTGTAAAAGGACCTCTTCAAGCAATGCATAACTCTATATTGGGCTTAACTTAAATAATTGTATTAAAAAAAAGGATGATAGAAAACTAATAAAGGAAAATGAGAGATTCTGAGGTACACACATAAGTCGTGAGTGTGAGGACACAGAAGAGATTGAAGTGATGAGTCAACAGAATAATAACAATGCAGCTATATACCGTATTCTCCTCTCACTTCCACATGAAAGACAACCAATTCTTCGATTTTAAAAAATATTGTAGCACATAAACAAATAAACAAGGGACGATCACCAGTACCTACTGATATGGAGGAAAAGACGAGAAGGCATCCCAAATGCACAAAAATCCTGCCAATGCAGGATGAAGGACAAGCTATGTGCAGCCTTAGCGCTATTAAGACAGAGGCCATTTCCAGTAACTTTAATACTAAGTGGAACCACTAGATGAAGAACGTCACGAAGACCTAAATACTAAAGAAACCAAAGATATAGCAGATAAATAAGGAAAAAGAGAACCAAAATGAACTATTGAATGCGCATTTCTGTGCAGAACATTTTTCTTTTTTGAAAGAAACAAAATAAGTCAACAGGATCGAACAATTTCCATCGTCTACCTGTCTATTTGAATAGCAACCTATATACTAAAAGTTGTTCTGCAAATCCAAGAGAAAGCGATACAATAAGTATGCAAGAAAGTGAATTCCTCAGGCCAAATGAGTTATGAATCGCCTTCAAATTGCTTGCACTATCTCATGCATTACTAAGAACAATGTCACTCAACTTCTCAAAAATTAAAAAAGAAAAACGAAAAATGTGTAAAAAAAACGGCCAAGGGAAGAACTACCTGAAATCTACAGATCCAACCAGGCCACCATCACTACCACCCAAAACTAAGCACTCGTTGGGACGAAAGCAAACCCTAGATTCACGCCACGAGGTCAACAGGGTACGTGTACCTCAAGAGCCACACACAAGCATCTACGACCAGCCATGGACAAATGGGGACGAGACAGAGCTACAATTCCGTGTCACGGATTCAAATCGGGCCCCAAAATTACCCACGCCGTCCTATTCCCAATATCCAAAGCCCACGGCTTTGAGCTTTCCGCCACACCGCTCCGATTCGTATATAACCAATAAATTCCTCTCCTCCTACCATTTAACTCGCGATGTGACCCACATCCAATAGCGTGTGACCCACTCCCAGAAGCTACTGCCAGTAAACCCCACCCATTTCCCAAAGTTTCAAACTTTTGTTCCTACAAATTTGTAAAAAGAGAACAGGTTTCTTTTTTATTTGCAAACGAGAAATGGAATCTAAAAAATAGGTGAGGAATTTACTCGAAGAGTTAATGGGCAAAAGTGAGCTTTTACTTTGGGTGAGAGAGAAGGAGAGAGAAGAGCTCGGGTATCTAGGCGAAAGAAGCGATCAGAGGCATGACGGAATTGGAAAGCCTTTCAAAGAACTACGATTAAATCCACCCCAAATTTAGAAATCTATATCGCCCTCTAGACCACCAAAAGGAGAGATCTGAATAAACCGCTGATGTGATGAGGGACGCGACCTCTTCTTTCCTTTATTACTCTCTATTATTAGAATTAAAGAAGAAATTAAAGAAAAGGTCAAAAAAAGATTTTTTTTAAGGAAAAAAAAAAAGAAATTATTCGATCTCTGTTCCTACCTTGAGGCGGACGACGCCGTTGGGCTCCGGAGACCTCCTCCCACCGCCTACAAGCCGGGAGGAGGCGCCTCCGATGATCCGTACGTCTCCCGTTGCGGGTCCCTCCGGCGCCGGCGCGATGCGACGGATCTTGGAGTAGGAGATGACGCCGTTGCGGAGGCAGAACCACCGGGATCGCCACCCGCGGCCGTAGTTGGTCCATTTGTAGAGAACCCCTGCGACGCTGACGTCTCCCCCATTCGCCGGAGCCGGCGGCATCTCCGGCCTCGCCTCCTGCTCCGGCGACCGCCATCCGACGCCGTGGCAGTCGAGCGCGATGCAGCAAAGTGGGTGCATCTCCCTCGCCGGCATCGGTCGCCCCCCTACAATTCTGATCTCGATCTCGATTCCTCCATTTGGATCGCAAATGCGGCTTCCAACTCGTCCTCCGAGAGAAAGATGGAAGAAGAGGGACTAAAACGTAAATAAACTTATTTCGGGGAGAAGATTGAAAAGATTCGAAACATAGGAGGTGGGTTTGGAGAAGTGGAGTTTTCGGGCTTTTTTTAAGGGGGGTATTTATATATGGGCGTGAGATTGAAGACGACGTAATTACGTACAAATTTAGGGGCAAGACGGGAAGAGTCCACATGCTCCTAAATATTAATCGTCATTTGATAATTGCCTTAAATATTGACCAAACCTTTGTTTTAATTAAAAGCATTCTCTCAAGGTGTTCTATTACACTCAACACTACAAAAATTGGTTAAACTTATTAAATTGCCATCTTAATCGGTTGCTCTATTACAAACTCTCATTATATATGACAAAAATACAAGGAGTTCTTCAATGCGGAGCAATGGTGAATATTATTCTATCTAGGCCATGGGGGGTCACCAGTTTCCTTGGCATGTAAAAATGACTAGCTGAAAGAGTCGTCTTCAAAGATCATGTTAGTGAGATGCTACTGGTTTGGTAGGATGAGGCTAGCTTCCAAGGCAAGGACATCATCAGCTTCAAGAGGGGAGGAAGCCAAAACTGACCTAGCACTAGCAAACAGGACTTTCGCTAATACTATCTTCAACAACAGTTCTAATTCCAGCTAAACTAAACTAGCAAATGGATCATGAGATCTTTCAAAATTAAATTTTATGTAATCTCCATTGGGAGGGGTCCAGTTTAGTGGGTTCTTTTAGGAATCAGATTTGGACCGACTCGGACGTAAGAAAATTATAAAAATTTAGATGATGATAGCCTCGGAAGTTAAAATTCTAATAGTTTTAGTTTCATGTAAATTAAAGATCGAGATGAAAAGTTATAAATAAAATAGTATAAGAATATCAGAATTGGACATATTGATAAATATTCAACGTTGTGGCAGTTGTCGGAAGGTGGCAAACAACCAAGAGGTGGTGGTGCATGATGGTTGTATAGTAAGATAGGTGTTGGAGGAAGGTAGTGGTTAGGATTCAGAAATTTTTGAGATTCTATGGCTATGATCTACTCCTAGAAATATGATGACTATTGAAGGAATGTGGTGGCTAGGATTTGAAAACTCTGGAGGTTCTACGGCTATGATCTACTCCTAGAAAGATACAGACGATCTAACGGATACGATAAAACTATAAATAGGATAATAAGAAAATAACTAAACTTAATTAATTTTAAATACTTGGATGCTTGGATACTCAAATTGTAATAACCCAAGTAGGAAAAAAAACTACAAAAACTAAAGTTTACTAGGCACGACGCGACCGGCCACGTTATGGCAGCGATGGGGGTGCCACGCACCTCCACCGAGCCACTCTTCTCCACACGGCGGCGACGCATGGAGGTGGGACTCAGCCCACCGACCACTCCGCCGCCGCCGCGTGACCCGCTCTTCCTCTCTCTAATAATCTCTCTCTCTCTCCCTCTAATCCGCAAACAATTACCGATCGCCGGGAAGAGCCACCGTTGGCCCTTCTGTTCACCAGTGAGCCTCTCTCTCTCTCTCTCTCTCTCTTGCTCTTCCTCTTTGTCAGTTGCCGTTCGAGATGCCGGAGGTTTGAGCTGCCGGCGAGAGGTCGGCCGCTGAGTGGCCACCAGAGGTTGTACCCCTCCCCTGCGACCCAACCCTCTTCCCTGCTTTCTCCTTCTTCTTCTTCTTCTTCTTCTTCTTCTTCTTTTTCTTCTTCTTCTCCTTCCTCTCCTCCTCCTTCCCTTCTTTCCTTTTAGACTGCACCCTGCTGCGCATGGTGCTGGGCTAAACCGAGCACTATGTATAGTTTATATATATATGCATTTTATTGATTTCTAATTATATCTGATTATGTTATTAATTATTCAATTAGTTTAGTTAATTTAATGTATTTAATTTGTATAAATTAAATATAATTATATCATAGTTAGTAAATAATTCTAATTATATCATGTTTAGCAAAACACCTGCAATATAAATTACTATTTTAATCCTAGGTAGGTAATAGTAATTATTAGGGTTATGTACGTATATTCTTACGTAATTATTTGCAGTAACTTAATTCTTATTTTCTTAATTATCAAGGAGAATAATAGGTAGATAATGTTTTAAATACACTATTAAATAATATAATTATGGTTAATAGATAACAAAACAAATATAGAAATGAAGAGTAAATAATTACAACAAGAAACTATCTTTTTGCCGGGTTAATTTTAATTAATAGAAAGACTGACATATTTGTTATAAATAATTTCAGATTTCGACTCCCCTATTCAAGACCCCGTGGACTTAGCTATCGAGGCTTGATTGTTATCGTAGTAGTGTGAACGAGTGGTGGTCTAGTATTTGCAGTGGTGTAAGTAACCTTATCCCCTAGACGCTTTTCTCAAATTAGGATATATTATATATTATGTACATGCATATTTTGGCTTTCAGCATGATTATATGACTCTATCTAGAGATAATTACAGTCAAGCATATTTTATCATGCATTTGAGTAGGCTAATCTTGAATATGAGTATGAAGATGATAAATAGAGATGATTAGAGATGATTATACTGTTATGATTTTATATGAAGATGATCTTCTAGTATGAGTGTGCATGTGATAGATTAGCAGGAGTATGCATATGTTAGATACATGGTTGGAGTCTACATTACATCATTTTTCTCTTGATTCCTGTTCCACCTAAAGCGTGAAATGTTATTGATATAATAATTGATAGAAAGTGTGAGGATACCCGAGTAGGTGCACATGTTTAGGGTTTGTGTGTTACACAAATGACTAAAAAAAAGCCTAACCTCTTTATATAGAGAAGTTGAGTACAATGAGTCCTACTTGAATTTAGTCATAAAGACTTATACGACTCGAATTAAGATTTGCATTAGAAACTTACATGACTTAATTAAACTTGACTTAGTGACTTATGTGACTTAATTAAACTCGTCTTAGTAGTTTACATGATTTAACTAGATTTGTCTTAAGGGCTTACATAAGAAATAAATATAAATCAATTAAAAAATAAATAGACTTGATCCATCAAGCCTAATGTTCTTATGATGCAATCCAATTTGACCCAATTTGCATTAGGATCTCTTCATTACATGTTGTACTACGTTGTAATCAAAATACTCCATAGTTTTCTAACATGTGTAGGGACAGCCGAGTAGTGATATATGACCTTTGGTTAAGGTTTTCAAATCAAAGATTACTTCTGGTTTTCTAAATCACTCACATAGTGGTTGTGATAATAGCCTTAAATTTTTTTTATTTGGCCTCAAAGTAAGACTGATCATAATTGATACAATTATGATCGATGATAAATGATACATTGAGGTTATGGGCTGCCATGACCTCCCAGACCTCATGTACCAACAATGATAAAAAAGATGGTCAACTATTTCATCCGTAAGCCGAAACATTGGAGAGGGCTCGAAAGGCCCAATACGCAAATTTTGGAGGACCTTGGTAGGGAACCTACCTCTAAGGACCTTATAGAGAAAGAGCTTCACTATCAGATTAATTTTGAGCTTCTATTAACACTTTCCATTATGGGTATTCTAACTACATTTTAAGTCTAATAAAATTGTAGATGGCCTTAGCAAAAAGCCTTCTAGTAGAATTAGGCCACTAAATCCAGTTATCCAAATTCCCAATTCACAAACCCAGGATAAGGTTATGGAGCTCAAGTCCAAAGGCCAAGTGAATGATTGTATTATCCCACTGCCTCCTATTAAAATTCAGTGACCTAAGAATCATTAAGTACATTAACTTTAGATCCCTATCCTTGTTATGATATAGATCTAGAGTGATCCAAAGATAATAAAATTATCAAACACTTAGATAGTGGTAGCCTTGTGAGTTAGGGTTCCAATAGCTCTGATTCATCTAAATCGGAGGTCTGAATAAAAAGATATAAATAAAATAGTAAAGCAAAGTCAAAATAGGACAAAACTATAAATATCTGATGTTGCGGCAGTCGTTGGAAGGTGGTAGACAACCATATAGTAGAGTGCCTGCTAGAGGAAGGTAGTGGCTATAGTTTGGGTGCTTGGAAGGGTTCTACGATTACAATCTACTCCTATGAAGATAAAAATGACCTAATGGCTATGATAAAATTTGGTAAATACGATAATAAGAAAATAATTAAAATTAATTAATTCTCAATGCTTGGATGATTAGATTAATAAATTAAGAAACTCAGTCCCTCTATAAATAGAGGTCGGGTACAATGAATCTTACTCGGATTTAGCCCTAAAGGTTTATACAACTCGAACTAAGATTTGTCTTATAAGCTTATATAACTTAATTGAACTTGCATTAGTGGCTTATATGATTTAATTATACTTGTCTTAAGAGCTTGCATAAATGTGAATTAGTTAAAAGATAAATAGATTCGATCCATCAAGCCCAATATCCTCATGATATAATGCGATTTGACTCGGTTCGCATCAGTCCCACAAAGTGTTTGGTTCCCAACCTCATATTCTTAGCTGAGCCCATAATGGCTCTCAAGACCCAAGAAGGGTTCCTATGCCCATGGTTGGCTCATATGTTTAAATTCTCATACTTTTCTTTCATAATAAAAACCGAAAAAGCATCATCTTATTAAGAAATTTGACAAAAAAATATACCTTATAAAAACCATTTTAGCCAATCGGAATTCTCTAATACCTAGACCATCCTCGACTTTTAGTTTAGTAATAACATCACAATTTACTAATGCAGAACTTTCTTGTGCTTCCTTTATAACCAAAGAATCGACTTGCAAGTTTGGCGACATAATCAAGAGTGGAGTATGCACCCAACTAAATGCACGCTAGTAATTAGGAATGACAATTAAGACAGAGTTAATAAGAATTTGTCTCCCTAAAAAGGATAGAGTGTTTCTTTTAGCCACAAGGATTCTATTGGGAGAAATTTTGGCAACCAAGTAAACAAAGGAGAATTGGCCAATAGTGATATCCAACAAACTACTAATAGAGTCCCTCGTAGACAAAGAAACATGATTAACAAAATAGATGCTATATTTGTCGGTATTTACTCTTTATTGAGGGAGTTATAGGTAGAGAAGGTAGATTTGATGGCTTGAGCAAGGATGGATTATCGTTAGTCATAATAATGATATCATTTGTGCAAAATAGATAGGTAAGAGACAGTCGATTCTCACCAAAGAAAATCTAATCAAGTGACCACAAGTAGTCTAATCATTCAACAAAGAGGTAACAACCTAAGAGAAGCAAAGGATGAACAGATAAGATAAGGGAATAAAGAGTCACCTTGTTGAATACTAGACCAAGAAGTAATCCAATTAGTAGTAGGCCCATTAACAAGCAAAGAGAACCTAGGGAACTCAATACAAGCCTTAACTTGTGGGAAACCTGTGATCCGAAAAATATGCACAATAGCCTTCCAGCTGAGGCAATCATAAATATTTTCCAGATTAGTTTTAACTAATATCATAGGTGGTTCTTCCTACTTCTAGCCATGGAGCTTGCAAGCTCTTAGGCAGCAAGGATATTGTCACCAATATTCCTTCCTACTGTAAAAATCGTTTGCTCTTTGCCAATCAAAAAAGAAAGAATAAAATGTAACTAATTAGCTAAAATCTAGACAATGATTTTATAACAAACACTACAAAGTGCAATTAGAGAAAAAAAATTTATATGCATATGGTTATCTTTCTTAGAAATAAGAGCAATAAATGTAAAACTCTACTGATCAAGAATATCAAGATGCATAAATCATCACATGATAAATACTAGGACTAACAATATCTCAATATTTTTTATACACATCAGCTTGAAAACTATCACGCCGTTATTAGTAGGTAGAACCCATAAGGCCTCTTTTCTGTAATGAATATATACTTGACCACTAGAGCAGCAAACTAAGAGCTAGTTTAAAGTAAATTAGGTTGCTCATCCAAAGACCTCAAATCACCTAGATCCTTAGACCATAAGTTGGAATAAAAACTTAAGGAATTCTTTAGAAATAGACTTATTAGATTCCACTCAATTTTTTGAAGAATTCCTAAGACCTTTAATTTTATTCTTCTTATGTCTAATAGTAGCATAGGTATGAAAAAAACTTATATTTAAGTCACCATTATTTACCCGATTGACTCTAGACATTTGAAGCCAGAAAGTATTGACTTGTCAATTAAGAGTAATGTGTAAAGTATACATACTTCTAAGTCTTAAGTTGGGACTCAACATTACCATGCCTCTAGAATTCAAAAGCTCAGGATTATTGATCGACTTCTTCACTTTTTTAAATTGTTTATCTATATTACTAATACAATTAAAATTCCATCTTTACAAGACACTCTAGCTCTAGTAAGCTTATAGTTGAACCTATGAAATGGGTTATCATGGGCTCTAAGGTTTTAATTATTAGTTATGATCTCCCTACATTCATCAAACTTCATCCATAATTTCTCAAATTTAAAATACATCATAGTAGCCCTACCAACACAGTCCAAGGAGATCAAAAGAGGTGCATAGTTTGACACCATTCTATTAAGACATATAACATTGTAGTTGAGAAATATAGAGAGTCAACTGAGATTAGCCAAGATTCTGTTAAGCCTGATCCATATCAAATTTGGCTCTTCTTAAATGTTGCACTAAATAAAACGATTTTTCACAAATCCATAATCATAGAGACCCACAAAATTAACAAAATTATAAAAAGCTCTATCTTAACAATCCAAAAATATATTTTTAGAATATAATTTATCTTCAACAGACTAAATAGCCCTAAAATCACTAGTAATAAGGCATGGAAAATTAAGGTTAGAGAACTTACCTAGCTTAGTCTAGAGAGCTCTTTGTTCCTATATATGGTTGCTAGCATAGACTACACAATAAATCTAGGTCTCGCTATCATGTAGAGTTGTGATAATATGAGTTGCCTAACAAGAAGCCTCTAGCACTGAAACCTCATCAACATAGGCTCTTCAAGTCACAATGGTGCCAATAGAAGCACCAATAGCAGGAGCACAAAAGAACTCCCATCCTCTGCCAATGCTATGAATACATAAAACATCCTTAAATGCAAAAGCATGGGTTTCAAGCAGGATCTAAAACTTAGGATTAAAATATTGGATTAAATCTCTACATCTATCAAGAATCTCATTTCTACCTAGACTAGATCAAAGAGCCCAACTAGCCTGTGCCTGGCCCGATTTGGACTGGGTTAAGCCTGGCATAAACCTGATTTAGGCCCAGCTCAGCCCGAGCCCGAACTACCAATGGGTGGGCACGAGCCAACCTTTTGCCCACCTAGCCCAACCTAGAAGCCCAACCCTAAAGCCCGATCTGAAATACTCCACTAGTCACTCAGATTAGTGATGTTAGATCATTAGGTTACAGTAGTGGTTTCCATTAAATATCTGACGGTCTATAGTGATCTAGGTATATGCTTATATAGTCATCTAATTAATAATTTCTACAAATAATATTTTAAAATAGTTAAATATATTAGATTCTAATATCTTCTAGACTTTGGGGATTAGGGTGAGCAGTTGGTGAGGAGGCCCTCCCATCTTTCTATCTTTGGCAAGATGCGTGGTGTGAAGCAGTGAAAGGGGCTGCCGTAGGAACTCAACTTGGTGCTCCGAACATTGGAGGGCTACCCTCCTCTTGTGTTCGCCAAAGCGAAGAAGCTGGAGGAGAGACTCATAGAGGCAGCCACGAGATGGGCCTTCTTGCTTTAGGGAGGAGACTACGACTCTGATGGATCGTTGCTTGTCGCCAAAGCACACCACGACAGATGTCTTGCGCTTGGAGTCTTCTTTGAGGATCACATTGATACCTCGTTGCTGTGAATATGCCTCGATCTGGGTACTCAAACATGACCTCGTTGATGACTCACGACTTAGGAAAGAGCTCAGTTGGGCCACCCTAGAAGACCAACTTGATTGTTTTGTCGTGCGGCGTTATTCGGGTGATGTTATCAATTGTCAAAGCCTATTGGTCATTACTTCAAAGCTGGTCATCCACATCAATACCCTATCGTTGGGCGGTAGAATGAGCTGGAGCGAGAGAGGAAGGAGGCGAAGCCCAGCCTGGCCAGTCCACTCTCTCATGGGCCGACAAGCAGTAACGTGCTAGACTATTCTAGGCCCCCTAAACTCGGCCCGGCCCACTCGATGATCACCTCTACTTCTACCATAACCTTTACAACTCTAAACTATTGTATTCATAAATTTAACAAAATAAGAGAGAGAAAGAGGGCTTAGCTATTCTGACCATCATCTTTTTGAAGAATTGCCATGGTCAATCTCCATGATGTCTCCCACCTCCATGAAAGCCTTCCCTTTATGAAAACAAACTTGATCTCGCATCGACCTCTTTCTCTATGAGAGAAACATTGCCTTTCGAATCTCGCTACCTCTCTATACTTCTCAACCACCACCGAATGACCATGAAAGGGAGATTTAGGAGAGGCAGATGGCTTAGGACCCAAAGGGTTCGAAGGAGCAAGACCCCCATATCCTTAGATTGGAGTTAAGGTCTGCTCCCCTCACTTTGACCACTTTACCTACAAAAGAGTCAAAACGAATAAAATTCATTCACTTATACCACTTGAGACCCCATATGGTCACTCACATAACTACATGAACCTGAAGAATCACGGGTGGGGGCATCATTTTCCATACCCACATTAACGTCTTCCTTCTCATGAACAAGGTATGATCTTTGCTCCTAGGGATAGTGAGGTAGTTAATGCCTTGAGCAACATACTTATTAGGGTTTTTGCTAGCCATCATACCATCATGTAATTTTTTTTTAGGCATGGCTATTATTTAATCATGCTAGATTAATTGAATTGTTAGAGGAATAGTGATTGTTGTGGCAACAATTGGAAGCAACAACCCTACAATCACATCGAGTCAACCTGGCTAGGGAAGTCCTTAGTACACTCAATGGATTTCATAAGCCTCGTTCACATATGGAATATAGTTAAAATAGGAATATAAGTTTTTATTTGTTATGGAATAACTATTCATATGTTCACTAGTGTTTTAAAATAAAGATGTATAACTAACTTGATGTAATATAAAGTAAAGAAAAAGAGGAAAAAAATATTTTTTTATAAAATTATAATAAATACCCTTTGACTTGATATAAATCAGATTGATGGGATAAATATGGTAAATTAGTAATTGAGTTAGTTTATGGTATAAGATATAATTTTGATAAATAATTTTTATATTCTAGAATATGACTATTATGATATTTAACTATTATTATAGAATAATAAATTTTATTTTAAAATAAGAAAAAAGTTATTCCTAAAGTGAAGGTGGTCTAATTCGATCGATTTGTTTAGGACTCCCTTGAACTCTAGCATCACGATTAGTAGAGTCGAAAGTACTATCACAATATTTTTTTTGCTGTATGGCTCAAAGGTAGATCTATCTTTTGCCAGTCTAGTGCCAGCATCCTCACTTTTCTCCCCCTTTGGCCTAATAGGCATCGAGTTTTTCTTAGTTCCTTGAGATTATAGATGGTCATAAATTTCCTGACTAGTACTTTTCTCACTCTTTGATAGAAAAAATGGGCAAGTTTCTAGTTGAATCCTAATCACCCCGCATTGGTAACGAAGAATTATGATAATCTCATATATGACCCTTTGATGGACCTTTTTGTCCTTCTACCCTAGCCACACCATCTTTTTGATGGGCTTGGAGAGGTCAATCTCATTACAACCACAAGCAAATATGCTCCTAGTCTTGTTTTAGGGTGGATGACTCAAAGAGGTCTACCAAACTTAGCAGCCATGAGAATAAGGGCTTCAAACTCCCACCATTCTATGGGAAGGTCATAAAGTTGGATCCAAATAAGAGCGACCTAAAAGACCTCAAGGGAGGATCTAAAGTCATTCCTCCACCTAATACTTGATCATATATTGTCCATGGTTCTTTCGTTAAATATCGGTAAGATTCTCCTCATTAAAGAAGCAAAACACATAGAAGCACGATGCCATATTAGAGATAGTCAAGCTCCCTATGCGAAACCACACCTTAGCAAGAACAAAACATAAAAACTCAAGAGGTACAGCCTTATTGAGGAACCTATCGAAGAGGGTAAGCTTTCACCTCACATGATATTTCTCTAGTATCTTAGGATAAAGTTTAACACAATTCTTAGTTTCCTTCCTATATGTTCTCTAGAACCTTATTCAAGATAATTCCTAGACGGGCAATTATCTTCCTAGTGCCTCCAACCCACCAAGGCCCAACTTTTCCTCCTATTTAATGTGGTAAGAGCTTTGTTAAGGTCTGAGATGTTTTCATGTCTTTTAGGTTCACCCTACTTAGCAGAGGAGGTAGCACCTCCCGCAACATCTCTAGGAGCCTTTGGGTCCAAGGGATCATCATCTCCCCCTAAATCATTAGGGTTCCTAATAGAATCACCAAAGCTCTCACTAGCCATTTGTCCCTATTTAATGTAGATGTTTCAGTTGGCTCAAAACTTCTATTGACTAAACTTTAAAATGTGACATAGAAGCATTGGACCAAATTACGGTTGGTCGTCATAGTGAGGTTAGACCTAGTATTAAAAATTTACTTCTTCTCAAATTTATAACCATTCTACTATAGTCAACAAACTATTTACTAAGTTATTATAATTTTTGACATGTAAACCATCATGTAAATTTTTTATAGTAAATCGCTCTCACAAAAAGTAGTTTATAAAGATTTTTTTTCGCAATCAATGATTTCTTTTACTTTAGGACAATAAAATATCATCAAGAACAATTTTATTCTAAGATTTATTATTATATCGTCTTAGAAAATGATTTATGAATTTCTAAAGTAAAGATTTACGTCGTTGTTGATGGGGCACTTACATGATACCAATTGTTTTAGTAAATAATTTAAAAACTATCATAATGGTAATTCTTTTAATAAAAATAGTAGATCAATCGAAACCTCTCTTTTTTCATCTCAATTATAAAGAAAAAAAATAGGTTGGTGTTTGATTGAAAATTTATTTGGGTCCAAATTTAATTTAAAACCCTTTTTATCAAGCTTGTTATTGGCTCATCCACGAATAACCTGATAAGATTACATGTTGTGATTGGGTTAATTGATGCATTACCATTCACCTATTATTGAGTCCAATCACGATTAGTCTATGATTAGGGTGCTAAATGCACTAATCAACTAATTCAGGAATTAGTTGATTTATGTGATTCAAAAGATTTTAAGACAATTATAAAGATGCAATTTATTGTCTTTTGGCTAGTATTTCAATAATCGAGACACTTAGTTCTCGACTGAGAAGTTATGAGTTCGACTTCTCTTAGTAATGATTTATATAAGAACACTAGAAGTGTTCACTAATTATTAGGTATGAAATCTATTATTTAAATTATAACTTTTCATAGCATAAAGTTCCTAGGTAAATATCAATAAGTGTGGTCATAAAAAATTGAAAGAAGTTTTGGCAATCTAAGTTTTAGATGATCCTCTATATATAAGATTGAACATTAGTAGATCTTTCGAGCAAAACTTGTTAAAATTCTTTCGCCATGATCAAGGAGGTCATGGGTTCAACTCCAACCCTAAATAATATTGTGGATAAATTGTTTGGTGGTTTGGTGGCTCGGTTTAATAGCTCGACTCGATTGATGGTTCGAAAGTGCGATTAGTTTGAAAGAGCAGTTCGGCAACGCGACGGCTTAGAGCAGGTTAATGTTTGGTTTGGAGCAATTGTTCGACAATACACATTACTAGAAGCCTAGACTAGACAACTTACTATATTAGCTAAAAACTTAGTGGGACTTAAGTGCCTCTATATCTAAAGAGGGTTGGCCCTTAATTTAGCTCATATCTAATCTTCAGACTTATGATTTATAAAAAATAAATACTTGTTAAAATCACTACCCAACTTTAAGAAATTAGAAGGGTATGTACTTATGCCTTATGAGTTTACAACTTACAAGTTCAACTTCGATCGAAGTAAATTTATTATAGGCAAATTGTTAGGTTGTTGATGACTTAGCCAAGCTTGGCTTAGAGTTATGACTTGACAACATATAGCTTGAAGCAATAACTTTGAGTTTAAATTAGACGGCTAAGTATATTGGCTAAAGCTTAGTGGAGCCAAATTGTCTTCGTACTAAGGGAGTGTTGGCCATTTGTCTAGCTCATATTTACCTTTTGGGTTGTTAAATGATAAAATTACTTACTAAAATCTTATCTTCTATTCAAATAATTGTTTATTTGTAATGCAATCTAAACCAGGAATAACACAATATTAAATGAGGTGGAAGTAAATACTTACTTCTAATAGGGATTAGCATTCAAAAAGTAGTAAATTTATATAAATCATAAGCACATAAGCTAATCATCGACTAAATAAAAGAGCTAACCATCCCTAATATATAAGTTGGAGAACTTAATCACTCACCTTGAAAAACAAATAATATAAGGTTTAAATTATGCGTATACTCAGTGAAAATCTACCAAATATTAACTCCAACTTCCATAAATAAAAAACACTAGGACCCATGACCTTAGTAGAAACCAATCCACTGTGCTACACAGGTAAGCCTGTTTGCTAATAATTGCTATACTATTATTTTTGTATGGGAACTGCAAAGAAAAATAGGAAGATAACATAATTGAGAGAATAAATTGGAGTATTGCTGCCATGGCCCCCTATACTAGTAAATTAGATGCCAAGACATCAACATGCAACATATTAGGAGATTTATTATCAGGGATATCAAGCATCTCCCTCAATATGCATCACCTTTCTCCAAAGTTTTTCTTTTTATTTTTACAATGTTTTTCTTTTACATAATTGTTATTGAAAAGATATAATATCATAATTATTGCTATATTTTTTAAAGAGAAAATTACAATTTATCATATTGGAACCAATAAAATATCAATAGTTTTGAATGAACATTTTAACGATTGCAATTTAGGTCGGACCGCAGTGAGGTAAATTGTAATTTATCTTTTGATTCTTTAACAATTGTCATTAAGGTTAGAGTTTGATGGAATATTCATAGAAAATTCGTAATAGATGGTTATAAAAATTAACTAATATAAATAAATGAATATTTATATCTCACCAATAATAAGATCAGTTTCTTGTATAATGATATCTAAGCAATATTAGATATCTTTCAAAACTTTTTAAGCAATTAATAGAAGAGCAAGATGGTATTTTCCTTATCTAAGTTTAGTTTTAACTATTATTAGTTAGATTAAACTGACATAATATCATTTTTAAAAGAGCACAATAATTAAGGTAGCAATAATAATATTTGAGAGAATATAGTAGTAATTAAAATATTTTAAAAGCTTTCAGTAGCAATGATATAAAAATTCAACCTTTTTAAAAGCAAGATCAACCCAACTTGGTTAAAGAGATGGAAAGTAAGCTTTATCTCAAGTCATGAGATAGTTTGCAAATTTAGATTGTCCTGTTTTGAAAACGAGCAAGTTCAAGCTTAATCTTTAGCTCACTTACAATTAAGCAAATTAAAATACAATAATTTTATATAACTTTGTTGTTAGATATGCATCATACTACTTATAGTTAATTAGATATATTTTGTTCACCATGCTAAAATACAATGTAAACCAACTAGAGCTCAGGCCAAGTAGGAAGTGCTCTTTAAAATGGAATGAGCTTAAAGTGCAAACAAAATCTTTTACTATTATAACCTATAATATATTCTCTAAGATTATTGTATATGATTGGTTTTTCGTATATTTACATCTTCTTCTGATTTTCCCCCTGAATAAATTACAATTTCATTTAAATTTTTTTGTCAACTTTATAATTATGATAATACATAAGCTAACTCTTGAAAATTTGCAAATGGCTAACCTTTGAGAAAGATTATTATAGACAGTCTAATATTTTTTTTATATACTTTGTATATAATCCGATTTTGGTAAACCATGAAAAAGAGTAAAATAATTATAGTTAATTCAGATATATTAACATGTGCCAATTAGGGAAGAACTACGGGACAATAACTATCTACTATAGAAGATGCATAATAAACGCATTCTAAATAATATTGAATAGATACACTCACTATATTCTCATACTTATTCATCCTATGTACTATTCGGTTTACTTTCTATGCACTATAACACTTGAAATTTTAGAGGAGATCGGAACCCTAGTCTCAGTAGGTTTACATAAATATGAAAAAAAAAAAGAGCGAATAGGAAACACACGCAAAAACTATGACACACATTTTTAGGAGATTTTATTATCATAGATGTCAAACATTTTTCTTAATATGTATCGAAAGTGTAGAGCCAACTGTCAAAACGATCACAATATTTGAGCACAACGCCATCAAAAGTGCAAAATCATTATTTTTCTAATCATTTTCAATCTAATCCGAACATAATAAACCTGAAACTCACTCAAACAACAAGATTCTATTAGTAAAAAATTATGATAAAATCGAATCAATATCATAAAAATCAAAATATTCAATTGAATCATAGACATTAGATACGAGATTTAAAAATTGCAAGAATCATCAATCACACATTTTAAATTTGATCCAGGATGTCTTAAATTAGACTTAGGTCAAAGATGTCAAAATCAATTGATGCATGCCAAAATCCGATACTAACCCTATAATGCATGGCATTGTGCACTGATACTAACCCTATAATGCATGGCATTATGCACTAATTTTATAGAAACTCCAATCATGCCTCATTGATTATCACATGTCACTATATGATCAAAACTAAGAATTAAACTAACATATGACACATAAATGAAAAGACTTTTGATATGCTATGATGTCTTTTACATTCATGAAATAACAGTCTTTTTCTCAAAATATTTAAACAAACTTCATAAAACTTTTATATTTTTTTAAAGGATAACTTTTTTTTTCAACTTAATTTTCATTTTATGAAATTTTATAATAAGTCAAGATTTTCTTGAACACTCATCTAAAAGATGACTTTATCTTTATTCTCAAAGGTAGGTATTCACGATGCAAGTTTAATAATATTTTTTAACATGAAATTGCATTATAGATCAATTTAGTATTATCATTATGAGATTTATAAAATCTAGTAGACATTAAATATACGAAATAAAGAAATAGACTTAATATATATGTAATATAAGGTATGTACTTTCTATTCAACATGAAAAGTTGCAATATAACTAATTGTTATCAAGAGATTAATATTAACAGACTCAAAAGAAGTGCTATGATAAAAAAAAAAAAAAAGGCATATATGCATATAACTCAAAAAGGACCCAAATGTAAACATTATAAATTCATTTAAAATATTAAGTCTGTCAAAAACATAAAATCCCCAAAAAAATCAAAAAATATAGGAATAAAATTTGACCAAAACTACAATCTTTGTTAGAAACAGGCCCAAATATAGATCGATGAAGTTTGCTAAAAATTATAAAATAATAAATGAAACCCTGTACAGTCAAGTATGTATTAATGAAAAATCGTCAAGCACATTACAACCTTTAAAAGTGATAAAATTCATAAAATTCAATAATATAAATGCCAAAATATAAAATATGCCCGACATATAGCTAAGGATAGATAGCTTCAGATAAATTCTCTTAACTCACCCAATCTAATTGGATCACTAAAGATAATTTTTCTTTTTTTCTTAACCCAAATGATTTGAATTTACATATTTAGATCATAAAAATTATACATATTGTTCAAAGCAAAAAAAAAAGTTTTGCATACCATAACTGAAATGCCTATGCGCATTGAACTTCTAAGATTAAGTGTTAAGTATGACATTTAGACTTGATGTGATTACCGTTTAATAAAGTAAAATATGATATTCTATTTTAAATTTATTCATATATGCATAATTCTTTATCTTGACCTTCTCCACATAAGTTGCTTAACAAACTATTTTTGTACAAATTACACCTCTAGCATGCTTAGGCAAAGCAAAATTATTTTTAAAATCGGAAGCATGACATATGAATTTTATAGGAAAAATGTCAATAGTATGCACTATTTATGGAGGCAGTATACATGTAGATGATTCATTGTTCTTCCTAACACTTCCGAAAATTTTGACTTCTTTTGAGCTCCATGTAAACTTGTCCACCACTTACAATTTTGTTTACTTGTCAAAGAAGAATAAATAGATGTATTAGTTTGATATATTATTACTCTTTTTTGTCCTTTTGATTTATGTTATTTAATCCTATAATGAATTTTTTAAAAGATTGGTTAATATTTAGTAAGTCATATTCTAATTCATTTAGTCTCTCAGGTAGACTTTGCATAGCTTCTACATGATACTTTCAAAATTAAATTTTATTAGATAAAAAAAACCTTTTTGGAAGCTAAATCATGAAATAAAGAGAGAGAATAATATAAATCCCAATAAAGTTTTTACTCTTTTTTTTAAGTTGCTCCACTTCATTGTTTAATTTGGCTTATTATTCTTAAGTTTCAAACTCTGTCTTTTGGACAAGTTTCAAGTTTATCTTTTACAATAGAGAAGATTCTTAAAAATAAAGACTTGTAGGTGGCTTGAATGTTTATGTTAACGTCTTCATCATCCTTGCTTTCAATTTATCTATTTAAGAAAGATACTTTATAAGAATAGCAAGTAGATAACAAAGAAACAGTAAAGGCAACAGTTCAAAATATGTTTGTTTTTTATTTGAATTAGCTTTCACAACTTTGCCATTCTTGCATAGTGAATTTATGATATCAACCTGTTCTTATAAGGTAGAGGTCAAAGAGGTTATATTCTCAATAAAATAATAAAAAAACTTATATAATCAAATAAAATAAGGAAATCTGAACTGATTTATAACCAAAAGAAAACCCTTATCAACTAGGAAACATATGCAAAAATCATGAGCTTTTATGGTATAAAAATCTCTCTCATAAAAAAAAGGAAAAATCATAAATCTGATCACACATGGATCAATTTATTTCATTAAAATTATAGAAATAAGATTCATTTATATAATCCCTCTGGGCACACTAATTTTTAAGTATTTAAAGTTCGCCTCTTGCTTGCACTACTTTGTAAAAAACTACTATGTGAAAATTGATTGCCTCTAATTGATTGTGCTCGACGTGGTTTATTAGCATCTCAATGTCACGGGACATTGAAGTAGACACATGGTAGAAGATGGTGCAACTCATCTAATTTAGTTATTCAATGTGCTTTAAGACATGCGGAATAAGATAAGCACTCAGACAAATAACTCCTCAATCGAAAAATATCTATATTTCTTATATAAGTGTGAAGAAACCTATGATTTATACTATGTGAATTAGAAAACGAAATTCCAAGTCTCAAATTAGTTTTAGGACTTTCTTTGTTAGTTCAGGTTGATTGATTTGAATCGTTTTGAGATCAATTACAACTTATCATAAGTAATTGAATCTTTTTTAGTCTTGAATCAAAGCACTCTCATCTGAAATGTAATTGAACTATCATAAGTAATTCCACCATTGAATTCTATTTCTTTTCTTCATATATATATTTTTTTCTGTTAAGTTTGGATTAAATTTTAGGCATAAAACCATACTAGATAGAGGTTTATTTCATAAATTTACCCTTAGCTAAAAAGATTCTAGCATTTTTTATTTTTTAAAAATTGAAAAAAGGGGAGGGGAGGGGGGGAGAAATCAAAGGTTTGCTTGATGAATTGGCCTGCAACTCTGCAAAAGGAAGTAATAATATCCATATCCTAAAACATACTGTTCCTGATCCAGACTGACCTCAGTTTCTCTAAGTTGCTTAAAAAGGAGACCACTCAATCCGGCTCGTCCTCAGAGAAGGCGTGCACGAATCTCGGAGAAGCAAATCGTGTCAGGTCAAGTAGGGCCGGGCCCACCTCGAACCCCCACTTGCCCTTGCTCCTGCACCTACCGGTCTACCCCTGGACCGGCCCGGTTCGCCCGACCCCCACGTGGCCGACGGCGCCCGGTCCCCGCGGATCGGGTCTCGGACCGCTGACCGGAATTTGGACGGTCCTGATTGGACCGTAACTGACACGTCATGCTACGACAAATCCCTCTCTCGTGGGTGTGGCGTACGGCCGTGTACGAACCTCACGGGATCGTCTGTGTGGCCAGGTGTATCCAACTCCGATACAAAAGCCAACTGCGCCCTGCCAAGTGTAAGTGCGTTTGTAGGAATTTGCTGCCGTCCGGCTTGTAACGTAGCTAATCCGTCACCTGTCATTTATTTTCTAAAGAATCTTTTTAAAAAAAATAAAAAAACTTATAGATGCCTATCGAAATAAATAAAAATTTCGAGATATTTTTCAATTGCCTTAAGGGGTCTATGCCAAAAAAAAAAAAAAAAAAAAAAATTATTAGGGGTGGAACCGTAAAAAAAGGCGATATATATACTTTCTTTTATTAGGAAGTTGTAATTTATGTAGTATTCAGAGAAGCTAACCGGGTGGCTGACTGAGCAGACAATCGTGGATTGTTTGTGGGGACCAAAATCATATTAGGACCAGATGACCCCCTTCCTCCATATTTGTGTAATCTTTTGCACCTTGATGCCTCTGGCCAGTTAACTGATTAGATAGCAGTTAGCTGAATACAGCAGCTCTCTTACTTTAAAAAAAAAAAGAAAAAATTGTAATTTATATAAGAGAAAATTTGGTGCTCAATAATACTCAAAAGAATCTCAATAGCTATTATGTAAAAATCCCTAAATACAAACATTGGTGTATATTAACTATATTTAATTTTTTAAATTCATAAAATTAAATTTTAGTATGCATTATAAATATATAAATATATACTTTCTTTAGTATGCTAAGATTTTTAGTCTGCAAAGTTGTTGATAGCCAGAGATGTCGTCTTTGATGATTCCATATCTTTGTGTCCACGTTTCATTTCTTTGCCCACTAAATTACAGATTGTCTCACTCTTTTCTTTGACCAATTCAACACCATCAAAATTCCAATTCAATCAAAATATTTACTTCCTCTAAATAAGAATAAATATAATCCTTATGTTAATCCTCAATCGAGAAAATAAGAAACCTTTTAAATGACACTCTATATTTTAATGGTCTGTTGATTAACACCTGCCTTTAAAATAGTTTAAATGTAATCTCTCCTTGGATCTATAACTATCGCCTTTTGTTTTTCTTTTCTCTTAATTAACTTCTTAACCACGGTATTTTAGTAAATGTAATTAGTGTTGGGTTAGGTTAGAAAGTGTCTTAAGAATACTAATTTTATTTATTGAGTTAAACAAACCGTAGTCTAGGAAGGATTAATGGGAGTCAGTCAAAGAAAGGGGAAGATGTCAAATAAAAAATATTCTACTGCATAAGTTTTCAATCTTTTCTAGCAGCCCGAGATGAATCTGGGGTTCTTCACGAGGTTTTGGTAGTGCAAGCTACTAAAGTTGATGAAGATGTCTTATTAACACAAGTGGGTATTCTTTTTCAGATCTCAATTTATTTTGATATTAGAATTATTCATGTATTTAGATAAGAATGTTGATGAGGGTATATTTCACATAGAATGGAAGACTTCTTCACCCAATAATCTTGTAAACTCTGCTCCATCGGCTTGTGCTGCTCGCTGCCCGCTCGACTATGGCTACCGTAGTTCTTTTTTTAGTTGTGTTGCTGGTTTTTTATGAAGTGCCATTTAACTGCCTTTGTTGTAGGTCTTTTTCAATTTTTTTTTAAGTTTTGCTCTTGGTGTAAATTCTCTTTTCCTTCTATTCGGCTACCTAATATAGGTCAAGTGAGAGGCTTGAGTTAAATAGCTGTTGCTCTCTCCCTCGTCGATTATATATATTAGACTGCATTGCTGCTCTATTAAAGTTATTGAATTATTCCAACCTACGAGTTTTCCTCACAAAAAATAAGTTTATAAATTATTATATAGAATAATTACACACGTAACAACTATGTAAGCCCTCCCAAAAGCTCATTTCATAACCGTTTATATTTTCATTCAAGAAGATTATATCCATGATTAATTTTAGGAAATATAAGGATTATTCTACTTTGATTTTAGAGGAAAAAGAAGAAGAAGAGAGGTTTATAGATGGTTATTTAATGTTTTATTACGTCGTCCCTGGATGAAAGATCTTAGATAGTTGAGGGTGCCAAATTATGACAAGAAGTAAATGAATGGATCTATGTGAACATGCAGCACCTAGGTAATTATATATACATATTCAAAAGAACAGTCCATTAACAGTGACTAGTTGAGCTACTTTACCTTATCTTATTCTTCTTTCATGGGGATTACTGAAGTGGAAACATGGGAGATCATGGACCCATGTGTAGGAGACTTGGGAGAGGGGAAGCTGTTCCTTTTCACTGTAAAGAAATGATGTCACTTGGATCACCCACATGACTTGCCCTTCAAATTCTAAAGCCATGCACATAGTTTCAGAGAGAGAGAGAGAGAGAGAGAGAGAGAGTAGGAGTGTGAGTAGGTCCTATGTTCTTAAATTTGAGGGTGTCCTATTCCATCAAGTACACTAATAAGTCCTTTGTCTAGCTAGGGTTTGCTTCTGAATCCAACAACATGGGTTACTCCTCATTTCGGTACTACTTTTCATGTCGTAGTCTTTGGATGAAGCCAAAGAGGAAGCATCTTTGCCAATTAAAAATGAGTGTGCAGAGAGTTTAGCATCTTCTTTTAGATAAAGTTCAGGATTTATGAGTTCATATTACTCTTAGAGAGGGAAAGTGTGCTGGTGCATGTGCAACTGCATGTTGAGCAATAGACATACCTTTGTAAGTTATTGAGTGGAATGAGAATAACTAGAAAGAATAGTTTGGGGCCTAGCTAGTGTGAGTTGTTCACATTCACATTAATGTAACAAAAAGAAAGAAAAAAATTGCATCATATTATTGTCTTTTGATACAGAAGAAGTAGACTGTTAATATAATATATAGTTTCTTTGCAGTAAGATTAGTTGTGATCTTTGTTGGATTCAAAGGAAGAACTAGAACAGTGTTGCTGAATATAGTTAAGCACATATAATTGAAAGAAAAATAAAGTGGTTACTAATTTTAAATATATATTTTCTGATTTGAAAGGAATGAAGTCATCTACTCAAAGTGGTCAATGAAACTAGCTTACAGACATTTCAGAATATAATATCCATATTTACCTCAATTTGAATTGCTTCATGAACCTTCAGACACATTGTTAGGTCTGCCAAATACCTAAAAAGATTCTTATTCCTCTAACATGAACATTTGGTTGCACACATTAACTAATCATGGTGGCTGCATACCAAGACGACTCCACAAGAAGACACACTATTAGCTGGGCTGGGTCCTTCAACCAACCAATGCATCTATACCAACCCTCTGCTCTTTTTGCTGCTCACTTTACTATCCCAAAATCAACCTCCAATTAGAGAAAGCACAAGGAAATAGTATGCTCATTGGCTTTTCTTTGTTGATCTCCTATGACCACAACTGTAGTTTGTGGCCCATGCATCACAAGAAGGCACAATAGAAGTGTTGTTCCTTTGTGTTGCATGCCATTAGCTTATAGAGACTGAGTTTTGAATAAAAGTTATTGAACAGAATCCAATGTCTTTCTTTCAATCATACAAAAGAGTGGCAGACCTGAATCACTGAAGCATCTAGTAGATGTAGAAGTTCTCAGTTTTGGTAGTCAAATAAGGCTGCAGTGGATTAGGTTAAGATGAAGATTCTCTTCTAATTTTCTTACTGTCAATAATTGAGCATGACATGCAGCAATGTGGAAATATTGCACTAACTACTTGTTCTAGGTCCATCTCAGTGACATGATAGTCTCAGGCAGCCAGATGTTTACTTGATCAAGAAGATACAGAATTCTTGTTTGAAGAGAGTAGATGCTGATCAAGAGAGCTTCACAGGAACTGGCGATCCGACCAGCAATGCATGTGTGATGTTGCAGACTTTGGCAACGAAATTTCATGCTGACAGACAGCGATCACCGACAAGTGGACGTAGATGTCTAAGTGGAAATTCTGAAAACATGAAGATGGCAATTACATTCACTCACTTAGTAGGTGTAGGTACAGCATTGCACATTTGGTAGCAGTTATATTCAATAATGTCGACGATAATGGAGATGAACTATTGTATTTAAAAATATGACTCTACTATATCTTCAGATATTCTCAATCCTCCATTCATGAACAAAGTCTGAAATATTTTATAGTTTCCCTTGTCATGATTCACAACATCATCAGCAACTTGTCAATTTGCAACTCCAACACGAACTGCGATATTGACTTTGAAAATCAACATAATTACTTAGACTGGTTGTACTCCTGTCTTCTCTTTCTTCAGAATGTGCAATTTTCACACTGAAAGAAATATTCCTATCATAGCAACTCAATCCAGTAAAATCAGATGTAGTTCTATCAAAGCCAAGGAAGCTTCATCATTTTCTCTGTCTGTTTCTGAATTAAAATCTCGTTCCGGCTTCAGAAACATCTAATGTAAGAACATCAAAACTTAGCTGTAGCCATCCACCTAATTAGGCAGAAGTTTTCATTACAAAGAATGACTTAAAAATTAAACTGTTTTCCTCTATTCTGAGAGAGAATTAAGGACTCAGTTATGCATCAATGCTGCTAGAAGAACTGATCTCATGCAGTTAGTGGTTATCTTACTACTTGCAAGGAGTGCCTTTGACAACTATAGGATTAGTATTCCTTGGTCGGCTCGTTTCTGCTCAAATTAATTCTGGTCCTACTTGCATTATCTTATCCTGATGTTGTAAATTTTTCTGTAAATGGAGTCCTATTCAAATGCTTGGAGAACTTTTATCAATGGCAGCACAAGGGTATTTGGCTCCTTTCAAATATTGAGATACTCAGATATTATACAGATGAACACAGAGTCAACAAAAATGAATTCTTGACCAAACTAGTTTTCTCCTTAGAAATTTAAATAACTGAGTAGGCCACCCTCAAACTTAATACCCAAATATAACTAACACCATCAGCATTTTATATTTGACATAAATTTCTAAACTAGTTAGTGCTCTATCCCAAATATAAAATGCAGAGTTCATCGACAGTTTACTCTTAAGAATTGCGGAAGAATTTTCACATTCTCAATCCAATCTAGATTTGATTATTTACTCTCTTTTTTAAATTTGTGTTTTATAATCAAAGTCTCAATCTAATCTCTTTAACTTATTCGATCTCAAATTGATATATCTCTCTCTAGTTTATCCAATTGCGATCTGCGACAAGACCTTTCTACTACCCAACGAATCACTCGGTGATTTCTATTTAGAATACAACTCTAACAGGGTTAGCAATTTACATCTGACATAAAATGCCAACTAGAGTGGCAGACCTGAATCACTGAAGCATCTACGAGAAGTGGAAGTCATTAAGGCTGCAGTGGACTTGTGTTAAGATCAATCTTCTCTCCCATGTTTAATACTGCCAATAATTGAGTAACAAATGCAGGAAAGTGGAAATATTGCATCAGTACTTGTTGTTGGTCCATCGAACAAGAACTTCTGTTTGATCAGCAACTGGCGGTCAGACCAACAATGGCATCCTTGATTATGCAGAGTTTGGCAAAGAAATTTCATGTCAATAGATGGCAATTGCTGACGATTGGATGTAACTAAGTGGAAATTCTGAAAAAAATGAAGCTGATAATTATGTTCACTCATCCAGAGTAGGTGTAGGTACTACACATTGCACATTTGGTAGCAGTTATATTCAACAATGTCGACGACGATAATGGAGACGAACTATTTTTCTTAAAAAGAGGACCATGCTGTGTTTTCCAATATAGATGCTCTACTTTTCAATCTCCCATTCGTGAACAAATTCTGCAACATTCTACAGTTTACCTTATCATGATTGACAACTTCACCGGCAATTTACCAATACTGACTGACAAGCAGCATAGTTACTTGGACTGAGTTTACTCCTGTCTTCTGTCTTCAGAATGTGCTATTTTCACAGTGAAAGAACTATTCCTGTCATAGTAACTAAATGAAATAAATCAGATGAGATTTTTGCCTAGGAAGCATCTACATCTTTTCTACGTTTATTTCTGAATTAAAATCTGGTTCCAGCTTCAAAAACATCCAATAATGTGTGGACGTAGGCAGAAGTTTTCTTTCAAATAATACGACTCTGAAGTGATTTCTTCTGTTCTGACTTTCTGAGAGAGATGAGGACTATGTGCCTCCACACTTATGCATCAATGCTGCTAGAACTCCTGATCTCATTCAGTGCCTTTAACAACTATAAGACATTGTATCCGAGCTTTTGCTGGCAAAAAGGATTACAATTTTATTTACAAACTATTTATCAAATAAGTACTACAGTTGCTGTTATATAACCGCCATGTAAAAATATGTGCGAATCTACGTTAATTGATGATCGGTTCGACATAACAATTTATGTAGTAATATAGCTTAAAAGAGAGTTAGTTTTGAAGATATCATTTTATTGTCTTAAAGAAGAGTTGTCCTAATTAGTAGTTAAGTTAGAGAGAGCATTTTGTAAACAGCTTTAGTAGAGAGCAATTTACTTAAATTCTATGTGGCAGCCTACTTGGCAAAAACTGTAGTACTTTTAGTAAATACTTGAAAATTTTAGTGGTTAAAACTCTTTTGTATTGGTGGATTAATTTTGCTCTAATTAATCCTGGAATTTACTTCAAGAATCTGATAGTCATTAGAGGAACTATTCACTAGTAATTGCATTATCATATCCTAATTAGGTAAATTTATCTTCTATAAATGGATTCCAATTCAAATGTTTGAAGAACTTAGACACTTTTTTTTAGTAGTTTCAAATAATCGATTTAACTTTATACGCAATGAAAGGGGGAAATAAGAGCTACGACCCTGAGACACAAGTGCACACTAGGCTAAGGAATAGACTAGATAATAATGAGGAACAATATAAAGTATAAAACTCAATCACAATAAGTGGAGAGAGTAAGCGATAACCTTAAAAGCAAGCCTCTTGCTTGGCCAACTACGGCAACATAACAAATCCGAGCACTAAGGGTCTTAGAAGGTAAGGCTCTATAATGGAATTAATCATAGCAGGAATGTAGACTCATAAGGACCGTAGTGGAGCTAACCATAGTAGGAATGCTTGACTTATAAGTAATGGATTTAGTGGCTACATCGAGGCCACTAGAGAAGCCATCATCACACAAAACCAAACCAAACCAAAAAAAAAAGAGGATCCAAGGAGAAGGAAGAGGGTGGAAGAGGAGAGGGGCGGATGAAATGATTACATCCACATATGTACATGCATATACACATAATACACTTATACATAAAACAAATACGTACACTTGCTTCACATACACATACACATACACATATACATACACATGCACATGCTCATACTATAGGAACTAGCAAAGGCGACGAAAAGGGAGGATCCTAGTCTGGAAAGAGGACAACGACATGGGGGAAGTGGTGGAGAGTAGGGTAGCAGCATTTAAGAAATAAATGACAATTGAGAGGGAGATCATTAAGGCAGATGCAAAGGGGATGGCGAAGAGGGTGGATGACAAAACCTTGGAGCATGAGGATAGAGGAGGGGAGGGGAGGAGAGAGAGAGGAAAGAAAAGGGAAAACCCCTCTAAAGGAGGAGAGAAGGAAGAGTGTGCTATGCTAGGGCCAGTGAGGAGAAAAGAATAACATAGATACATAAGAAGAAGAAGAAGAATTTAGGATCGATAAACATGAGCTTTTTAAAACCAAACTAGGGTCAAACATCAGATATTATACTATGAACTCAGGGTGAACTTTGCCAGCGCCTAGTTATTACATAAAGGTTTTCCACCTTCTCAATCATTAGTTATTTTTTTAATTTATGTTTTATCCAATTTAAATCTTAATCAAATATCTCTATATTCTTATTTGATTCCAATCTAATAACCCATGATTTTATTGGTGATTTATATTTTGAAGAAAGCACTAATTAAATCGGTTCATATCTAACATAAAAGCTAACTATATTAAGAGTTTTCTATGTCATTGTTGAGTAGTGACGGTCTTTGTCCTCTATTACCTCAATTCTGCAAGGAGATTTGAAGGTCTCTTGCTATTAAAATTTTGGACTTGAAGAGCTACCTCGTAATTATCTAAGGTCCAAGGGATGACTTATCTAATGAAAGGAAAGATATAATTAGGAAAATTTTATCTTTACCTTAATATAAACTTTCTCTTCACCTCCTCAACTTTACTTGCCCCTTCTCTTATTAACACTTTACAAATTATTTCTTTCTATTTTGATCTAACCTTTGTTAGATAGTTTTATAAGGAACTCACTAAACAGATGTGGAATATAAGTAAAATTGGAATAGCCATTCTTATTTATTATTACCAAAATTAGGGTTTATTTTAGAATAAGGGTTTAATAATTACTTTTAATATGATGTAAAGTGAAAGAAAATATAGAAAAAATTACTAAAATACATTTCGATTTGATTTAGTAGATTGATGTGATAGATAGAGAAAATAGTAATATATTATATGTATGCAATGCATGCGTAAAAAATTATATTATCATATTTTATGCACCGATCATCATGCATTATTATAGTGGTCGTTTGCTAGTAGGTAGGTAATGTTTTACCGTTGCTAAGCAATATTGCTAGCATTGCAATACTATTAAGCTGTCCTACATATGTAATACTTCACATATGAATATGCAATGCTCCAATCAACGAGTGATAGGTGTGTGATGCCTAGAGGCATTACTATGCTGGTCATCTACATAAGCATTATACACTAGTAGGTAGGTAATACTATTAAGTTGTCCTACATATGCAATGCTAGTTGTTAGATATATAATGCTACATATATGAAGATGCAATGCTCCAACCAATGAGTGATAGGTGTGTAATGCCTAGAGACATTACTATGTTGGTCATCTATATATGCATTATACGTCGATACTTGTGCAATGCCTAGGTCTAGACCATTAAATCAAACTGTTATATATGAAATTATATAATATATAGAAACTAATATATAATATAAATTATATTTCACCTTATTAAGATTATTAAAAAAACAATATAGTCAATTCGATAATAATAAAATTTTCATCTGCATAGAAAATATATTTATTTTACTTTAGAACATTAGATTATTAACAGTAAAATATTTACAAGAATGATTCAATTTAGATTAATACATAATATTATTATTAATAGTATTATGTATTATATATATTTGAGATAGATAAATTATAATTTATGATAAGACATTGATAAGATGTTTGAAAAAGAAGAGAGAGTACTAATAAATTCTGATAAGATATTTTAAAAAAACTTATACTCAAATTAAGGTTAATTAGTAATTGAATTAGTGTGTAGTATAAAATATAATTTAAAAAAATAGTATTTCTATTTAGAATAAGGCTATTGTGATGTTTAGCTATTATTCGGAAAGTGAATGGGAGCTAAAAATTTTATGAAGTAAATTTTGCAAATAGTTATAACATTAAGATGTTTTCCATCTGCTCTGGTTAACCAATGTTGTTAAAAGGCAAACTGAAATCTGGAAATAATAAACAAAAGTTCAAGATCAGCTTAATCTTGTCAAGGATTAAATCACTTTATGACATATGAAATCTAACAATTAAAAGAAGAGATTTCACATTCAAGAGTGAGGCTAGAAGTCAGGATGATTGATCTTCTAGTTGATGTCCATGGAAACAAAAAATTAGAACTTCCATCTTTATGAGAACAAAAAGGTCCATATAAATAATTTAATTTCTCATTTCTCAATAGATATAATGTTTCCACATCTCAGCTTATTTGACAGATACGAAAAGTTACAAATGGAAAATTGTTACTGACTTGCTGTGACCTATTTCTAACTCAAAACTTTGATAAGGTACAAGGTGGAAGGGGCACACTATCAACGCAAGTGATCTTCCAGTTAGTAGTTACAGCTGCAGTTTCATGAATGCCGCATCAATTTTCACAATCCCTCTCCAAATCTGCAGATATTCTTTGGCTCAGAAGATTACAAGAAAATATGCTTCAGCACAGTAAGTGGAGTTCGAGTATTCCCGCAAATCTAAAATGCATACCAGACTACAAATACAAAGAAGCAGCAAACACAATATCTCGCTTTATCTTAGAAACAGCCTCCTCGAATTTAGCTTCTAGTTGGGTTTCTCCAATAGACTTGGAGGCTAAAATCAACTGTTGCAGAACTTCCTCCAGCCTTCTAATAGCTCTGATCAAGCTACCTTCGAATACTTGTGTAATCTCCATTATCTCGTAGAATTTCGAGCCTTTTGCCCATGAATACACAGCTTCCATGATATCAGGACGGAATGAATTCACGAAGTTCTCCACATCAATTTGGACCTGTCACAAAATTTACAAGGTAAAAGAGAATGAGCCAGTTAGTCTACTCTGAGCTTGGCAACTAGATATACTACTGATCCTAAACCCAGTAGATGTTTGATCACAAATTTAACATATTACTAACCGCTCACCCAACCATTCAATCCTCTGCACACCCCCAATCAGTGTAACCCTCACATTTTTCCTTCCTTACAGTCCCTTCCCAACCTATAGCTACCTACTTTCTTTAACTTCTAGGAAAAACCCCCTTCTCAGCCACCCACATTGCCTGAAGGCCCTGAACCACCAAACTATCCAACATTTAATTTGGTTGATGAAAGAATAAGGTGTCTCAATGATCATTTCCCAAAAGAACACATGTTTATTGTACTCATAATCCCTAGCAATAAAAAAGATTGGTTATTTTGGGTTGGGTAAAGTATTTTGAATTAGGTAAGGATATCTTGGTAATTTACTTAGTATAGTTAAGTTAACCTAAGAGTTTAATTAAATTTAGTAAACAAAACTAACATCAAGATATTTTCTACACACATTTGATAAAATAAAAAGCTCAATTTGTAAATATTGAAATAGGGTGTAAACTGCAAACAAGTGAAAAGACATGACGTTAAATACAAATTTACCACAAATATGAGAAAAAAATAAATTAAGCGACTTATTTTGTACCTTGCACTCAAGCTGAACATTAGCAACCTTTCTTGCTTTGTCTTGTAGCTGAGAGAAGAGCAATTCAAGCGCTTCCCGTGGCTTCCGGGCATCCTGAAGCTTCTCCTGCCAAACAAAACATGAGAGGAGTGCCACCATTTCCTCCACATTAACATCCTTCAGTGCGCCACTAAACATAAGCTCTGTCAGCGTCAGTTCGTCAGCAGTGCTGATCTCACATGCCACCTTGCCCTTCAACTCCACAACATCCTCGCTAGTAATATATCTGATACATATAAGGTGATGATCAACCAAAAGTCAACAAAAGGGATAATAAGAAAGTCATACGCCAGAAATGAAATATGTGCGAGTTTGTCAATGATCACACTTGATAAACAAAGGATAATATATCAGGAAAGCCTGTGGAAAACTGCCCAAAAGTTGTGTTTATGGCAAGGTTTCTCATTGTGACACCTATTTCTTCTGTGGTATCTATTCAAAATCAACCACGCACCTTAGTCAACATAATAATATATTACTAAAAGACACCACAAACCAAGTATTGAAATTGTAGTAAATGGTTTTCTATTTGAAATTCTTTCAACAACAGCGAATAAACTATTTCTCATCAAGAATCGTTCTGAAGGAAAACTCTCTCAACTTGAATTGCCATTATTTCCTCTCATGGAACTTTTGATGTTTTTAGAAATCGCCTCTTGATAGCCAAGAAACAAAGACTCAGCATTGGTTGAAAAATAATAAATAGAGCTTGATATACATTACCCCAGCCTGCGGAGAACCCTTTTCCGAGCCTTGAGCTCATCTTTGAAGGCTAATGCTGTAGAGGAACGCATTGTTTTCTTAATGGACTTGATTCTAGCTGCCAATTCTTGCTTAGCATGCAAAACTTTCAGCTTCTGTTGTATAAGTGGCACGTTTCGAAGTTCATGCCTATCAAACAAGCTCTCAAGAGCCTCAATTCTTCTGACCGCTTTTCTGAATGAATTAGATTGTACCTGAGCAGCACCAATTTGTTTAGGTACCATAAAAGAAGATAAAAGGATATCAAAACTATATTACTATAGAAATTGTTCCCCACTTTCATATCCTCTTCAGGATCCAAGAGAGGAATCCCATCTTTGGCAAATCTGGAAAGAACTTCTGAAACCTTCTTCAATGTGTTCTCGCGAGCCTCCAGTGGCAAAAGATCCTTCGGTATAAATAGACGGATGCTGCTTAGGTTGTCAACCTGTATCAATCTTGTAGGTTAGTCTATTGCAAGAAAAAGACAGACATTTAACAGCAAGATAGAGAAAAAGGAAGCCATAATGGACAAATGAAAAAAGCTATATTTTGAACTAAAGACAGAAAACTATGAGGACCTGGGTAAGAGGTACTGAAATCACAACAGGTTCTCCACGCTCATTTAACGGAACAATCTTCATCGACTTCTTCATACCTACTTCTTTATTTACTGAACATCTTGTGAGGATATCAACTGCATAATTAGCTTCCTCGAGCCTTTTATCTGTGACATCACAAAAGAAGTGGCACAAAAGCATGAACAAAAAGAAAGTTCTCAAGACATCATTACAAAAAAACAATAAACTTTCTAACAATCTTCTTTTACCTTCACCTTGACCTTTAACCCTCTCAAAGTTTATTATCACCCCCCATGTAGATTGCTCCTCAATGGAGGAACTTGGAGTCTTGTCATCACTAGGGCATCGAACACGCAAAAGCCTTCCAGGTTGCAAGAATGGCAAACAATGTTTTGGAGAAAACACAATATCTCGGACCTCATTCTTTAAACTTCTATACTGCTGTAAGAGGTTGTAATAGTCCTTCAAACTCTCCTCTTCTTCAATAATCATAGAACTTTTCTCTATTTCCAATTCCTTTACTTGTTTCTGCAGGGAAAAATAGTATATCATAATGGATTAGGAAACATAGAAAATTAGAAGGGATAGGTTTTCAGATATCTTCTACCAATACAATGCTAGGAAGAAGGTAGATTTTCTCCCTGGAAACTAAACTAAATATAGTGCTATGAAGAAGGTAGATATATTTCCTGGAAACTATGCTAAATTTTAGAGAAACAACACAGGCATATCTATCATACTGAACATAATCAAACCTCAAGATCAGGAAGAGCCCGATCAGCTTGAAATTGGTAAAATGAATAACGAAGAAGTTTTTCTGGATCACCATCCTCACAGCGCAATTGATTCAACAGCATGTTGTAGCTCAAGTGAAAAGCACTGGATATAAGAAAAAACTTTATAATAAAAATATGGAACCCACAAAGATACAAAAACACATATGCTGGAGAGAGAAGAGTGCAGTGCAAGAATCTCAGAATATGTGAAAGAATAACAGCATCTTAAAAGCAAACAAAGCTATAGCATGTGCAAAAAGAATTCACAACAAGTGCAACCAAAAGATGTAAGCTTCAGAAGATTCAAAGTCATTTAAATTGGAAATTATTTTGTTAGCCATGTTGTCTGATTCCTCAAATGATCACATGCGTAAACCGAATACTAATACAAATGATACACCTATTGCTGTAATCCATGTGATCAGCAAGCAAAACCATGAAGACCAACACAATTTACAATCTACAAAGCCAACCTTCACCAAGCTATACCATCTTCAACTGATTTCACTATCAATTAAGTAAATTCAGGATACAAAGCAATCCATTAATACAGTTTGAGGCCAAAACCTATAAAAAGAATTAAATTTCACCTAGGGTTTCAGTATGCCCCTCAATGCTAAAGACCAAAACCACATTGCAAAGCCAGCATTAAGCAAGGCAGCCCATGCTCAACTAACCTCAAATCAATTGAACTAACTCAAGCTACAACCAACAAGCAATCTTAGTACCTTTCAAGTCAACTTCCAACCACTGAGGAACACACCGCAATCTTAATCTTTGACTAAAATAATGATCACACGCATATGATTCAAATTGAACTCCTCTATTTTACAGTTGAATTTTCAAGAGTACCCTGATCTCAAGAAGAGCTGTTTTTATGAAAATTACCGTCTCATGTATTCTTAAACTGCATATTAATTTATAATTAGGTTCTCTTATAAGGCCTACAAAGATCCGACGAAGTTTCAGCTACACTTGCAACAATAATTTAACAATGAATTTTCCATATATGAGCTGTAAAGTGTACAATATCAAAATGACAAAAGAGAATCAAACACTTTCATTATCTCTCCAATTAATTTCATGGGAAAATTATATTCAATAATCTGTTTTTTTGTTTATTATAGTTTAAACAACATTTTTACATGCTCCATTTGCCCCCTGCATTTTTCTGTTTTTAGCCCCCAAAAGACCTTGATATTATACTTCACTCCCACTGTAGATGAAGTTAGCATGAATAAACGATCTGCTAATGATGAGTTTTATCATTCTTTCAAGTTGTTCATGGACCAACTTTTTGTTGAACCTAAATGTGGACTTATGTGGACTTGTAGTTAGTGTCATTACCACAATAGGAAGATGATTGATGAATGATATAGTCCTTATGTTCACATCCTATGTTTTTGACATGCTCCATTTGACCTTTGTATTTTCCTTTTATTGCTCAAAAAACACACTCTGTTCTAGTTAAAAGTCTGAATATTCCTTCTTTTTGAAAAGAGAAACAGTTAAAGACAAAATATGCCCCTCCATAAATCTTAAGACCGTAAAACCTAAATGCTAGATAAACACATGGGCGTGTCTGTCATTTGATGTCTATGTCAAGTAAAAGATTAAATCACAAAGGTAATCTCCCATATATTATAATTTTTTTTATGTTAATCCTATAACATAAAGTATGAAACAATGATAGCCAGAAACACAAAGATTTAAGCACCACATGAATCAATAAACTTCAAACTGTATGAGCAACCAAGATCGATACCTGTTTAAACAATCAGCACTTCCTTTCAGCATCATTTTAGCAGTTGATGGCTCCATTTTCTCATCCACCATCAAAATGCAAATGCCACGCTGATCAATACCTCGACGGCCAGCTCGGCCACTCATTTGAATGTACTCTCCACTTGATATCCATCTGAATTTATCCCCATCAAATTTGCGTACATTGGTAAATACGACAGTTTTTGCAGGCATGTTCAAACCAATGCTAAAAGTTTCTGTGGCGAACAAACACTAAACAGGAAGTTTCAAATTCAGCAACAAATCAGACCTATATAATAAATTCTCAAATAGTACTGGATGCAAAATGAATTACTTTGGTATGACTCCTAAATTACTTGGCACCTAGAGCCCATCATTACCCTAGGCACTCCACTGGCCGACTAAGTGGACCCCTAGGCTCAAACTGCCTTAAAGACTGACCTAACATAAATGGGGCGCCTTGGTGGCTGCCCCACCTAAGGTGGCTGAATTGAACATAATTTTAAAGATTATCACTAATTTTTCGGTGGTTCCTATCAACCTATACCAAGAAGCTGAACAATCAATAGCTCAAAGATTCAGGATATGCATCTATACTTTTTGGCTACTGTGACCAAAAGATATCTAGAGTTATTGAAGGAAACAGAAATAAAGTAGAGGAAGATCAATTAGATGTTACGAATTTTGTACCTTGATGAGACCTTCTTGGAACAATATTTCGATCACTTCCTTTAAGATTGGAAGAAGGCCAGAATGGTGCACCCCAATTCCACGCTTTAGTAAGGGCAGCATATTAGAAACCTGTGGATGAAAAATGGGATAAATTATTCATATGTACAAATAAATTGATTGTTACTCATCTTGCCAACATTATCCACTTGTAACACAATAAATGGATTGTGAAAGTACTCATACAAAAGGGCATACTCTTATGGGTTACTCATTATATAAGAGAAGAGAATCTAAAGGATTGAAGGCAAATCAAAAGAAGAAAACTATAATCAAGAAGGCCTAGCTTGGAGTGGGAGTGTTGCGGGAGTAAGGTAAGGAAAGTGGCAAACGAGAGGAAGCCAAACCAACCAGGGCCAATTTATTGTCACCAAATCAAATAGTTTGGCAGAAAAAGAAGAAGAAACAGATCTATAATCCTTTGTTTTCTTTGGTGTCCACCTGATCATTTGGTTTTACCTCAAATCAAACATTTGTCCTTAATTCGATGACTTTCAGCCAGTTTAGTTGAAATCAAGGATGAAGAAATTACAATCCACTACTTATTCATGAGTTATTCAGTATATAAAGTATATTCTGTTAGTATTGCCATATTATTTCTTATTACTTAATAGAGGAAACAAGAAAAATAATCATAGGTAACAAACTTGTCCACATTATTATAAAATTCTTATATTTAACTGTATAAACTGTTAATTTGTGATAAGATATTAGAAACCAAGAGTTATCTATTAAAGAAGTGACCCCTCAACTTTGAGCTGTGATCCAATAACCCATATTACAGGGAGAAGTCTTAGATGATCATGAGACAACTCAACATTATTTCAGATAATGACTGCCTTACTTGCCCTGGCCCTGCCTTAGACAGAATAGGTCCTACGTAAGTCCCACCCAGATGATTGCATCAATTACTCTTATTATACTTTAGTATGTGGGTTGACCTTGAATTTGAACTCATTATAGATGCCGCTAGATTTGTAAATCCGAATAGCCTATTATGCTTCTTAGGCAAAAATTCCTATCATTTAAATAATAAATTCTGAGTGCCTGCTGCCAGAGGCTAGCACCAAGGCACTGCCTCTTATGGTATTTAAAACTTCAAATGACTCTTAACAGTTTCAAGAAACTCAAGAGAAAGGCAACCCAAATAGAAGTAATTTAGGGCGTGTTAGTGCAATATTTTACAATGACAAATTTGTCGACACAAAACACTAGTAATTATATTGCACTATCTAGAATTTTATATATGATCAAGTCACACTATTTATAGAAGACATGTACATGCAAATAAATCAAAGAATGAAACCAAAAGATCAAAATGTAGCATTCTTGTAGAAACAGTTAGAACCACCATAGTTTTGAAATATTTAGAATATTTAATAAAAAAATTAAAATATTTAGAAATATTTTTGGGTCTTCAGCATGTCAACCTTTAAATTTTGGTTTAGAATGTATTAAAATCTACAATATAATTTTTTGTTTTTAGATTATTTTTGTGAATAACATATTTTATTAAAGGTATAACAATAGTCAAATATAAATATTGTTCAACATATAATATAATCGAATACATTCATTAAAATTAATATTAATGATTGAAATTTTCATAATATGAGTAAATACTCTACAATAATATTTAACATATAATATTAATTGATAATAGGTCAATAATTAAATTATATAGTTGAATATAAAATGAAGAGAATGATTGAAGACTTTATTTGACAACAAAAGAATATTATATTAAATACTGTCAATAATCTCCAAAATTTATCCACTAATAGTATTGCTCATTATAACGTCTTATATAATTTTCATACAAATATAAATTTTATAATTATTCTATAATATAATATAGATATTGAATATGCATGAAAATGATTAACATCAGCATAGGAGCACCATAAACATATACAATTATGGATATGGAATATAATAAGAGTGTTGTGTCTCTGGTGAGTATGATTGATATGATAGTAATAATGATGAACTCATATTATCATGTGTGCTTCTCTTAATGTCTTGCTATCTATAGACTCGAGTCATTCTCCCATATAAGCTTGAGATGTTCATTTTTCTTTCTACTATCTCTAATAAATTCTATTTCGTGGTTGACTGATAAATATAGTAATTCTAATAAGAATATACATAATAAGAAAATGACTAAAGTTAATTGATGATGATTGATGGAAATAGAAAAATAAAACAAAAAATAGGCTTCATATGACATCATATTTCTTAAAAAATAATTAAATTGATTAAGAATGATTGATGAATAGAAAAAAGTTTAAAGAAATAGGATCATTAGGTACAGTTTGACATGAGGTATCATTAGCACACCCCATGCCAGGTGTCGTGCCATTGACAGAGTCATCATTGGTTTTGACTATAAGACGTATATGGAATATAAGCAGGTGCAAATCGCATTCAAATTGGTTCAAACTAATCAGCCAAAACTGAGGAGAGTTAAGAAGCACTTTTTCCTTTTATAGTTCACTAATACATATTACAAAGGTTTCTCCACACTTAAAAAAAGGACATCACAAGTATGCATTGCATACCTAGTGAAAATTACTTTTAAGCAAAAAATATGATTAAAATTTAGTGAAAATTGAGCAAGAACTTTTTTGTTAAAATGAGAAAGTTAGCTAAACTAGTTCTTTCTCCCCAAAGTAATTCTCATGTCAAAGTATGCATTCCATATCAATAAATATGCATTGCATACAAAATATGGTTAAAATCGAGCAAAACCTTTTGGTTTGAGTAGAAAGTAGGCAAAACTAGTTTTTCTCCTCAAAATAATTCTTATGTCAAATATGTATTGCATGCCTACAAATATACATCGTATATCTACAAGTTTATATTCAATCTCCACTTCTTAAATTGGAATAAGGAACACTTTAATTTGAATTTATATGTCAAATCAAAAGTCACACACACTACTAGAGATATTTGAGTCAATTCACAAAAGACAAGCAATTCCCACAATTTTTTAAAAAAACTTTTGGCTCAATTTTATATCACATCAAAGAAAATTACTACATTATTCTAGTTTACAACCAAACACCCTATTTCGCTAATTCAGATTAGAGTTATAATTTTAAGAGTAAAAAGTAAGAATAACTAAACTAGATTTCCCCTTAATCGACAACTAAATGCCACCTAAAGGAATCTAGACAAAAGAGTAATATACTCATGTCATTGGACCTCTATCGAAATCCACCAAAGAAATCCTACCAAGTGGGAGATTTCTCATACCTTTTTGTATATTCCCTTGAAAAATTTTCATCGGAAATGGATTTTCTATCCAAAATATTGCAATCTTCTTAGTAAACAATGTTTTAAGCAAGGACCAAAAAGAATAAGGGGCAAGGATCAATGGTCATGAAATTTAACAATTGGCAAAGGTAAAACAAAAACATGGAAAAACAAAGAGAAATCAAAGAGTGGTATATAGAACTACACAGAAAAAGTGTATGTAATCATACATAAGAATGCCAACGATACATTCTCAAATTAGTTATAATCAACCAAAGAACTACATCTTGCCTGAGGAAGCTTCTTGTCATCATCAGAAAGTATATCCATTGCACTCCAGAAAATTGTTTCAATATTTATTTTCTCCTCATCTTCATTTAAGTCCATTTTTGCCATCTAAAACCATAAAGACAGGAACATAATCAGTCCATCATTTGCCATGCACAATGCAAGGTCAGAAGAAATAAATAAAATAGATGGTTAAGACCGTGAAAGCAACAAAAAATAACATCGATACTCAAAACATTTAAAGATATTCATTAAGGCCTCATTTTCTTCAGGAATAAAGTCAATTCTAGAATAAATATTCTTCTCTATTATTCCAAAATGAGATCTTTATTCTAGGAATAACTATTTATGTTCACTTGTATTATAAAATAAAGGTATAATTACTTTTAATGTGATATAAAATAAAGGAAAAGATGAAAAAAATGTGTTTTATTTTTTATAAAATTACCATGAATATCCTTTGACTTGATATAAAGTAGATTGACGGGATAAATATTAAGTAAACTAATAATTGGATTAGTGTTTAATATAAGATGTAATTTTAATAAATAGTATTTATATTCTAAAATAGAGTTATTATGATATTTAGCTGTTATTTTGGAATAAGGAGTCGTATTACAAAATAAGAAAAAAATTATTTCTAAAATAAACGAAGGTTAAGAAGAACACTAGAGGAAAATTAAGTATGGCAGTGAGTCAATGACTGTGCTAGCTAAACCTTTTTTGGTCAGTAATATAATACATATTTCAAATACTCAAATTTTCTCCAACAGTTTTGCTAATATTATTATTGACTATATTTGTAATTAATAATTCATATACTCATAAGTTGTACAAACAACTATGCTTTAAATTATCTGGAACATGCTAGTTCATAAGAAAATCAAGAAACATCCAACTATCCAAGGAAAACTTATCTTTATTATTTTTCAGGAAAATGATGATCAGATATTATTTGAGACCAACATCAAATTCTTATTTAGTTAAACATTCTCAAGATAATGCCAATTGTGATTTTCAATGAATTAATTGCTTCCTATTATTGATATATAGAAGAGAATTATCTTGAAAAAAAAAAAAAGAATACCTGCATAGCAAGAAATTCACATTCCCTTTTGCTAAAGCTGAAAAGTATGACTGGATCATACTGGCGTTGAATTATCATTTTCACCATTTTAAATATGTCACTTTCCTCACTAGGTTTACCAGCCAATAATACCTTTTGCCACTTCCCATTTTCCCTTTTCTTATCTCCTTCACCAGCTGGAACTAGAGCATTTAAAGCTTTTTGAAAACTGTCCTCTCTAAACTTCCCCTTTTCATCCACGACCAAGTATAAGCCATCACCTCCAGAAGGAAAAATATAATGCTGAAGTGGTGTAGGTCGATAGTCAGTATACACTATGTGGCAAGGTTGCTGATGTACCTGAATACAAAAAGAAAGAGTAATCACATGAGAGACAGCTACTCTGCACAGTTGAAACATGTCTGAACAAATATGTATTCTTGCAGCTAAATTCACCAACAAGATTTTAAAAAGGCTTCAAACAAATGAAAAAGTTGAATGTTATAATAGCACGGTATTCCAAAAATGTTCAAAAGATCTTAAGTACAATACAACCTAAACACAATTGAATTTTCAAAAAGAATTGCAACAAAGGAGCCAGAATGAACCTTTGCGACCCAGTCAGCAAATTCCTTAGCATTAGGAACTGTAGCAGAGAGGAATACAAATCGAGAGTTCTTAGGAGCCATTACAATGCTTTCTTCCCAAACCACACCTCTCTCCCTATCACGCATGTAGTGCACTTCGTCAAATATGATCCAAGCCACCTCACGCATAATCTCTGATCCTTTATATTGCATACTACGCCAGATTTCAGTGGTCATAACCTGAAATTTCATTTTCAAAATCAAATCTAAATAACTAAGTTGCAGTCACCTCACTTAGGAATGTTCAGAACAAGATAAGAGAACTATTAATTATACCAGGCAAGAGGCGTTTGGCTCAATTGTCACATCCCCAGTCATCAGCCCAACATCTCCAAACTCTTCTTTAAATTCTCTGTACTTCTGATTGCTAAGCGCCTTAATAGGAGAGGTATAGATGACCCGTTGTTGGTCCCGTAAAGACATGGCTATAGCATACAATGCAACAACTGTCTTCCCTGCTGATGTGTGGGCCGAAACCTAAAGATACATCATAATACAAAATTATGACAGGTGTACAATGAATGATATGTGAAAAATGAAAAGGTCACTAAATTTTCAAGTTCTCATTTTCTCTAATCCCAGAAGAGATATTTAGAACTAAAACACTATTGGTACTAAATTAGCGATATATAACATAACAGGATATAAAAATGAAAGGAAAGAAGAGGAAGAAGAAGAAAATCAGCAGCAAAAATGAGGGAAAACAGTGATTCTTAACCTGTCAAGATTGTTTCAGAACAGCTTCAATAACTAGAAATAAGAAGGAAAAGAAGCATCTTTACGAGAAAACCCAATATATGACATCATAACAGGAGCTTAGCACCGAAAAGTATACACCTTCTCTTCCAATTTACATAAAAAAAAAAAAGACCAATACCACCAATTCCTCAGAGAGCAAACAAAGATTACGAGAGAAGGGCAGCATACCATGACCGATTCGCCATTGTCGAGGCACTTGATGGCTTCGGACTGGAAGGGATCGAGCTCGAAAGGGAAGTCCTTCGCTGGCTTCGTCTTCTCGCCGGAGGCGATAGCGCGGGGCGTCGCAGCCTGGACATAGCCCTCCGGGTAGGAGACGTCGTGGACGCAGGTCACGGGCCCGTCGATGCGCACCGGCTCCTCCTCCGCCCTCGCCGTCTTCTGTGGTTTGGCGAGCTCTGGGTTTTCGCTTTCTAAGGATTTGCGCTTCAGGGACTCCATAGTGGGATGAAACCCGAAGAGAGGAACTCGAAGGACGAGATTCGAGATCCCTAACTAGGGTTTTAGGGTTTACTTCGAAAGAAGAAAGGTAACCGCGAAACCCTAGCTAACGTTCCGCCGAAGCTACAACAGGAGACAGCTTTCTTAGCCAATAGAATAAAAGAGCTAGTTTGGTTTCCTGATCCAATGACGATAAGGACCCCGGTGGGATCTTCTGTTGAAAAACGAGTTTTATTTATAATATAGTCAGAATAAAGGTGTTATTTGTAAATTTTTGTTTATATTTATCAATTATGCTCTCGTAAATCACTGTAGTTTTTTTAAATTTTATAGTCCATCTCAGTTTGTTGTTCACGGAGTAGCATTATGGTTCTAATGGCCATGAGAGAATTCATTGAGGAGCAGCAGCAGGGATTTTGTGAATTGGGTATTGTGGAATTTGTTCATTCATTCTTTATTTTTTTTTCTTTTGGTACTTTGATTTGATATAATATTTATCTTGTTTTATGGTTATAAAAGTTAGTTCTTTTAGTGAAATTTGAGATACTTTGTCTTTGAGTGAGTGATGAATGATCCTGATTAAGGCTCCAATGTTATACAATTATTTATTAGAATTGTATTGTTCTAATTTTATTTGGGTATTTCATATAATTTCTAATTGTCAATCTCTGCACAGTAAACTTTTATTCCTAACAATGGTCAATTTTACAAACTTGCATTGTCTTCTTGGATTTAAGGAATTAATTTTTTTGGATGTTTATTAGTTGATTGAGCATGATGGTATAAGGAGATCATGCTGCATTGTAAGATCTGTTATAATATCTGAAACTCTGTTTATATATACCTCTCTTTTTGTGTGTTGCTGCAAGAGGGATCCAAACTTGGAGTAGTCTTAATTTTATGAATCCTAATTTGTTATAAGTTTTTCTTTTATATATTGTCAAATTATAACACCAAAAGTAGCAAGTAGCAATTTATTTTTTTTTCACTTTAAGTAATTTGACCTATAATGACATTTACTATTCCAACGGTCAAAAAAATGCTACTAATACAAGATTTTGTTGACATTTCCAACTGATTGTCGACGTAGGTACTGTTTAAGTGTCATTTTCTAAAATGACACTAATCAAACATCGCAATATCTATTATGTTATACTCGCAGGAGTGAGCCTAATTACTCCTAGGTTAGGAGCTCTTACATCTTACACATAGCCTCTGGCTATTTATCTATTTACTTTTATCATTTTTCTTACTTATTAGAGTGCTTTTACAATTTAGATCATATATTATTGTATTTGCTTTCTAGTCCTTTGCTTATATGTATAAGACATTTATTTATGTGGATTAGTCAGACTAAAACCAATTTGACCTGACTAATTGAGTCAAATTAGGTAACTATGTGGTGCTCACCATCATTAGAGATTATCAAATCATTATCTTTTCTCTCAATCTCTTGATCCCTCTCCACCTCCCCCTTCTTCTCATCCAAGTTGCAGACTACCACCGAGGCTTCCTTTCCCTTTCTTCCGACCCCTCTTATCCCTAAGGAACAAACCACTCTCTCCCTCCTTTTTTTCTCTTTGTATCGAACCCGTCTACCACAATTTCCCTAACCGCATTGTCACCATCACCCTAGCTAATCCATCATCACCACCATCATAGTTGCTAAGCTCATCCACAACCCCCATTCGAACTGGGACCATAACAATATCTTAGTTTTATCAATATTTATAAATATCAATAATGATCATATTTACACCACATAATTATCGACATTTTATAAATATTGGCAAAAGCTTAAAAAATATATAAGTGAGTTCATATTAGGTGTGGACAATAGTGAAATTTTTGTAAATGTTACTAGTTCTAAATAAAATGTCGTAGTAGCTTAGTTTTACCAACATTTTATAAATATTAGAATATTCTTAATGTAAATTCATTGGGTGGATATAAGTCAACTGAACCAAGATCCAGATCGCTATCCCGATTCGAAAAATGTAATTCTCCAAAAACTTCTAAAATTTTTCATTGCACACCTTCAGTTCCATTTATTTCTCTCAAATCTAGCAAACTAAATTCGACAATGAATTAAATGATATGAGTTTGGTGAAAAATAGTATGCGTGAGATTGTTGTAATACTATTTGGATTTCTTGATAGAAATAAAGAGAAGGATTATGTTATTAATATTCTCCTACTACTAAATACACTTCTTAAGCATGTTGTTTCCATCTTAAGTGCTCATAATACTTTGAAAGAATTCATCTAAGTACCACTCTACAATTAGGCTTATGTGGCTCAAACCATAATTATGATTCACTTCTATATTCTGCTAGTATGATTGTCTTTGAGTTCTTGTTAACTTGATGGCTTTAGAAAACTGTTAATTAAATCATAAATTCTCTTTTCTTTTCTTTTTGGTATGCAATGGGAAGTTCATAATGACAAATGTATGAAATTTTAGAAAAACATTTGGATTAATTGTTCTATTTGTGATCAGATATCCTCATTTGTTTAATGCAGTTTGGGATGAAGAGATAACTATATATGATTTGGCCTGAAAGAGGAGACTGGCGACTTAAATATAAAAGAATGTTATAAGAGAATCTTATATTAAAGGAACAACAGATGATTAATTTTGTGAATACCTAATGTACCTAAAGGGATAAGAGTAATGATCGAGTTAGATGGAGATGGGAAAGCAATAGTATCTTCACTGTTAAATCTCTCTATAGATTCCTTAATCATGGGGGTGTTATCTCTAAAAGCTTACCTTTAATTTTGAAAGTTGAAAATTCCTCTAAAAGTTAGAGCATTTTTGTAGTTGGCTTGCAATAATAGAATGTTGACTAGAGATAACCTACTTAAGAAAGACTGGACTGACAGCTCTACTTATATTTTTTATAAAAGAGATGATTCTGTGGATCACCTTTTCTTACTATGTAAATGTGGTGAAAAATTGCTACAGCAAATGATGAAGTATTGGGAAATTCAAAATAAGGTGAAATATGTGAAAGATTGGTTTCAAATGATCAATTTAAAAGTGGGGGGAGGGAGAGGAAAATTAGTTGTATAATTGGTTAACTGCAATAATGTGGATGGACTCTTTGGTTAGAAAGAAATAATAGAATTTTTAATAATTGTGCTACATCCGGGGAATCTTTCTCACATAATGTGACCTCCTTACTTTTCTATTAGGTATGGATTCAAGAAGAGGAGGTTGTAAAATAGGCTCGTTGACTGACGAATGCTTACTTACTAAACAAGGTGGTAGATTTGGAGAAAGATTGATGGTGCTGTTGTGGAGTTATCTTCTTGCTATTCCTTTTGCTACTTTGAAGCTGTTTAATTGATTTAGCTTTGCTTTGTGATACTTGTTTAGTTGGTTGTTAGTCTCGGTTGTATGTTTTGAGTAGCAGGTTTGCTACTTGTATGGTGTTAACTTGGTGATAATAGGGTTATTTTTGATAGGATGTATAGCTATTTTAGTTTACTCTGGTTGTGTTGTTAAAATGGCCTATAGGGTCAATATTTATTATATATTATATTCACTCTTTTTTGGGGACCGATTGTGTCACTAATTAAATTCCAATGGAAATAGAGGCTGCGGCTTGTTTGTCAAAAAGACTTTCATTTCTCTTTTGGGAAGCATTGAATCGATTACAAAAGAGAAAAAAAAGAAAATAGAAAAAAAAGAGATAAAAATGGAATCCTTTTAAAAAATTATTATTCCTCAATTTCTATCTTTTTTTGGAATTTACATCAAGTCACAAATTAATCGTATGCTCTGGACAAAAATTATTAGAATTTAATTTGAATTAATTTTAAGTATTAATTTATATAAATATTCATACATGAGGAGATTAACCGACCTAAAAAAACAAATAGAAGTCTTCTGTTTTCTTTATTACTCCTTTAAATGTGTTAGGAGTGTTTTAATTTTAACATTGACAATTTTGAAATATCTTAGAATTACTCTATTTTGTCACTTTGGATGGTTGCAGATTTTATCTGGTTATGTATGTGCGTATGCTCTAAGAATACTTTGTATTTTTCTTTAAAAATTTAATGAAATATATTTGTGAATTTATTGTTTATATGATTGTCGTTGTTATATGTATATAATTCTAGTGATATATAGTAGGAAGTAGTAATACTATGTTTGATTGCACTACATTGATGTGGTCCGGGTCCGATCCAACACATGGACATTAGACTTATTGCTTAAGTCACTTATTTAATTAAATATTTATTTAAGCATTTGGTTAAGTTAATTTCACTTATCTAGTGTTTTGATGGAGTTATATGTAGAGTCTATACAAAAAAGGGATTGATGGTTTGCTAGAATTTACTAATTAGTGCAAGCCTAACCCAATTAAGTTTTAATAATGTACACATACTAGCCAACCAAATTTTTAACAATGTTGGTGTAATCATTGATTACATGTAACTTATGATGCAAATATTCATGACAAATAATATAATGCATGCCCAAGTTAACCTGAGTGTAAGAGTTGATATCAAATAGATGGTAGATCTTATTCATGGTGCCAAAAGAAATGATGACTTCATTTCCACATTTAATTGAAACTCCACAACATCGGTGCAATACAAATTGGATACTTCATATGATTGCTAGTAGCAGCAGCAAAAGTCAACTCAATCTTCAAAACAAGTTTGTCTTGAAGTTATTAAACACTTCAAAAAATGCCACCTCTTCTCTTAAATCTAACTAATCACATTAATTTAAAACTAAACTTAGATTAACAAAAGATAATTTTGCCCCTCTATAAATTGTCTAAAATGATTCTAATGCTGTTATGGATATGATAGTACAAGAAAAGAAAACCTTATTATTGTAATCTATATTTATTCACCTTAACAACTATTTATTAGAAATATTTTATAAATATTCCATTAAAACTAATTATAATGATAATTCTGAAATAGTTAAAAGATTTCAGCTAGGATGACTACAATAATTCAAAAGTTTTTTGTAGCAATTATGCTGACAACTCTTTACTTTTCTTCTAAGATACCATCCTTGCTCAAAACTTATTCCTTCTTAAAAGTAAGACGATTGGAACTACTTAAGCTAGTTTTATCCCCTCCCAATCAAGCAGGAAGAGGATAAACTGAATGGCCTCTCATTGCACTTTTCAAAAGTAATACACATAGAATAACTTTAGAGCTACTCTATATCTTTAGAGGGCATATATAAATGGCAGTACATAGTCCCACTTAATATTTTTCATCTCCTTCAATCTAACCTCTAGAGAAAGAGAGAGAGAGAGAGAGATGGAAGGCATAGTTCTAAGTGCTGCAAAAGGCGCTGTGGGAACTCTTCTTGGGAAGCTAGGATCCCTCCTGACTCAAGAAGCTCAACTTCTTCAAGGTGTTCGAGACGAGATCCAATTCGTTAAAGACGAATTGGAGTGCATGAACGCCTTCCTCCAGAGCTATGAAAGGATGGAGGACCACAATGATCAAATCACAGTCTGGATGAAACAGGTGAGGGATATGGCGTACGACGCCGAGGACTGCATCGACGAATTCATACATCACATTGGCGAACCTTGCGGCCGCAGCTTCAAAGGCTTGCTAAGAAGAGGAACCCGCCTGCTAAGAACACTAAAAGCTCGCCGTCAGATTGCCGATTGCCGTCGACATCCAAAGCCTCAATGCCCGTGCTCTCCACATGAACAAGAGACGCTCAAGGTACGGCCAGTTAAAAGTTAGTACTAATAAAGGCACTACTAGCTTTGGTGCTACTTCCGGTGATCCGCAGTTTGTCCCTCGTCTACTTTCTCCTTATATCTTTGAACACGTGGGTATTGAAGGGCCCATTGGCGAGCTCGTCTCGTTGATGAAGGAGAATGTCCCTCAGCTCAAGCTCAAAGTGATCTTCATTGTTGGCTTCGGTGGCTTAGGAAAGACTACTCTTGCGTTGAAGGGGTATCAAAGCCCGGAGGCCAAGAGTGGACGCTTCGAATGCCGAGCTTTTGTTACGGTGTCACAGACATTCAAGATGAATAATCTTCTGATGGAAATACTAAGGCAAGTCAAGCCTGCTGAGAAAAGAATGGCAAATACGAGAGTCGAGCGACATAATCGAGAAGATCATCTAGATCTTAGAGGAATAAAAAGGTGGGGTCATCTAAGCATGGAAAGATGGGAACTTAAGCAACTCAAAAGAAAGCTAACGGATCACTTGAACGATAAGAGGTATTTGATAGTCTTGGATGATATATGGAATGTATCAACATGGAAAGATATTAGATCTGCATTGCCTGATAATAAAAAAAATACTAGAATTATTGTAACTACACGGAATGAAACTGTAGCTAACACCTGCAACCATTATGACCATGATTATATCTATAAAATGAAACCATTGTCTCAGCTGTCATCCAAGCAGTTGTTCTTCAAGAGAGTGTTTGGCTCTCTAATTAGGTGTCCTGCTGAATTAGAGGAACTATCAGATGCCATCTTGAAGAAATGCGGTGGTGTTCCTCTAGCCATTGTTAGCATTGGTGGCATTTTGGCTAGTAAGGATCCCAAGACAAAAGAAGAATGGGAGAAAGTGAATAATAGATTGAATTTCGAGTCGGAAACAAGTCTCACCCTCGAGAGAATGAGGAAAGTACTAACACTTAGTTGCAATGATTTGCCTTACCATCTCAAGGCATGCTTTCTTCACCTCTCTAATTTTCCCGGGAAATATGAAATTAATTGGTCGATGTTGCAGAGACGATGGGTGGTTGAAGGTTTTGTATGTGGACAGAGTGGATTGAGCGCCTCAGATGTCGCAGAGAGTTACTTTAATGAGTTCATTTGTAGGAGCATCATCCAACCTGTGAGAATTGGTCTCAGTGGCAAGGTGAGAAGTTTCAAGATTCATGACATGATGCTCCAGATTATTGTCTCTAAATCAATCGAGGAGAATTTCATATTTCTGCAAGGTGGAAACTACATGGCAATGCCCCTTGATAAGGTTCGTCGTTTATCCGTCCAAGGAGGGCTAAATCATAAACAAGCCTCGATCTCAGCTAGCACCATGACCTTATCTCATGTGCGTTCTCTAACCATGTTCGGGTCTGACGCATCACTTGTACTTACTTCTCTTGTTCCTCCGAGAGTGCTAAGGGTGTTGGATTTAACGAACTGTAGGGATCTTCAAAATTATCATCTAAAGAGTATTTGCAAGATTCTTCGGTTGAAGTACTTGAGCCTTCGGTGCACAAACATTGACGTGCTCCCAGAAGAAATTGGGAAGCTACAAGACTTAGAAACATTGGACATAAAGGATACATATATATCTAAGCTACCCACAGGGGTTGTCAAGCTCCAACAATTGAAGCATCTACTTTGCGGTTTCAGTAGCACTCCACGGTCGATGTTTAATCGTATGGTCTCTGTCTGTGCTCCTCAAGGGATTGGAAAAATGCCAAATCTGCAAAAACTATATAATGTAGAGTTCTCGAGCTCTACAGTGATGCAGGAGTTAGGCGAGCTGATGAATTTGAGAAAGCTAGGTATTAAGATAAATACAGAGGAAGGAATAGTCCCGACCCTTCACCACCTAAGCAGTTCTCTTAGTTCACTAACACTTTCAACAAAAGAGGCTGACATTTCACTTAACTTTTTGAATACTTTGTCCTCACCTCCACTACATATCCAGACCTTAAATCTGCAAGGCCATCTCTCTGTGTTGCCTAATTGGATTGTCTCACTTTGGAACGTCACTAAGATAACTCTGCAACATACTAGGTTACAAGCTGAAAATGATGCCCGAGTCTTAGAGGATCTACCTAGACTACAGTCTCTCTCACTGTTGGATTCATCATTCACTAGAGAAGGTCAGCTGTATGTCAAGCCAAATGGATTCCCAATGCTCAAGTTTCTACAACTCCGCTATTCCGAGATTTCTACGATAATTTTCAAGAAAGGGGCGGCACCTAAGTTGGAAAAATTCATTTGTATCGAGATTAGAATGAAGATCCGAGGCATTATACATCTCCCCAAAATCGAGGAAATTGGGGTTGGCAAAGATATGATGAATGCCGTGAGAAGAGTAGCTAGAACGAATCCAAACCATCTAAAAGTTACAGAGGCATCATAGAGTTCAACATGTTACCAACCAGTCTTAGTTGTTGTACCCGTCATGATTCTGTTTCCCTAAAACAATGCATGTAATGCATGCATGGACTTGCATGTTAATGTAAAGTATTGTAGTCAGTTGTATTAGTTCATTTTTTTTATGCATGAATCACAGATACTTTCCTTGTTCCTTGTCTCTTTGGAAGGCTTTTCACGTCTAATGGGTGTAAGTGAGTCATCAGTTGTAACAGTCTATAAAAATGGAGAAAAAAATGAATGCAAAGGCAAGAAATTTATCTCCAAGTAGCCATCGATAGTCTGGATTGTTAATAATTTGATTAATGAGCTTATATATTTAATAAAATGTATACAAGTCTGTCATTAATGTTAAGCCTATTTAAGTGATCTATAAGTTTAAATTTATTTTTGGGCTTTAGAAATATAATTACATTGATATGGTTCTAAATGTGTAGAAGCCCATGTCACAATTAATGGGCTTGTGACGATAAAGCTTAATGGGTTGTAATCCTTAAGGGATGTTTTAATAAAATATCAATTCAATTCCTATTCTCATTACGTGTGAAACTGAAAGGTGTGAAAAACTCATCCCTTAGAATTTCTCAACCATCTCCTTCATCTTCCTTCTTCCTTCTGGTATCAATGGCAATGTCTATCGATTCAGGTTAGTTTTTTATATTATTTGAATATCTTTAGAATTATATCTACATGATTTAACTGATCCTGTTTATTGGATTTATTGAAAGTTTTTCAATTAGTATCAGAGCGGTGTTGAATTATGTTTGATATAATTTTGAGAATTAAGATTGCCATTATTTTCTTCTTCTGAAATTTTGAAAATTACGGTTTATGATTCAGGATATATAAAAATAAATATTTTTTTTAAATTTTGGAAGACTAAAGCAATTGATTGGATCTGTTCATCCAATGGAGATATTTTTTGTTTTATATGGTTGTATGCAATTGGTAAAAGATTATATAAATCTTTTCATGTTTTAATGAATACTTTACTAAATTTTTAATCGGGATTCACATTCAGTATGGTCACGTGAATCCAATTTAGTGAATTCATGTTTCAAATTTTTTTTCTCACGGGCATGGATCACGGGATCGCTATGTGAGAAAAGTCGTTCCGCAGTCGCGTTATTTGTGATCGTCCGTTTCTTCGACTTCTGCTGCACCGGCGACTATAATTTAATTTACAGTGATTATTTAAGTTAATTCTTTCCATTATGGAAATTAAAGATTTTGTCCATAATTCTTTTGGATTTAAGGATTAACTCAAAATCATTTTAGAAAAATAATTCAAAATGGATTAGTTGAAACAATATGTTGCCAAAGTGACTGCTATTGTGTAGATTAGTCTGTTGTGAATAATTAATTAGTTATGTGTGTATGTAAATTCGTGAGGATATTAGTTGGCCCAAAGGATTAATATTTGGCCGAATTGTATATATAGATGTAGTGATAAACATGTGACGATTATGAGGTTTTTATGTAATTAGTAAATCTGTCCAAAGATAGAGTTATTAATTGACATGATTTATTATCAATGTTTAATCACTATGACAAGAATACCATTTACAATTAATATTACTGTCCAAAAGACTTGATATTAATGTTGTGCTAGGTATTTTTTATTTTTGGAATTAATTGTTTAACAATTGTGAGTTTTCTTTATTTTATGCAGCAAACTCAATATCTGTAAATGTTAACAACATCCCTGTACTTAATGGTATAAATTTTACGAAATGGAAAGAACACGTTATGATCGTGTTAGGCTGCATGGATCTTGACTATGCATTCAGGCATGATCGTCCTACAGATCTGAACAGTGAAAGCACTGCTGAGTAGAAAATTGTATTTGAGAAATAGGAGCGATCAAATCGCATGAGTCTTATGATCATGAAGCTGTCCATTCCGGAATCCATCAGAGGCTCAGTTCCTGAAGAGGAAAATGCCAAATCTTTTCTCAAATAGATAGCAGATCGATTCACTGCAAATGAAAAGGTCGAGACAAGCACTATTCTGACTAAGCTTGTCTCAATGCGGTATCGAGGAAAGGGAAGTATCCGTGAGTACATTATGGAGATGTCCAATCTCGTGATAAGACTTAAGACACTAAAGTTAGAGATGTCTGATGACATACTCATGCACTTAATCTTGATATCTCTTCCTACACAGTTCAATCAGTTTAAAATCAGTTATAACACACAAAAGGAAAAGTGGACTTTGAATGAACTTATAGCTCAGTGTGTGCAAGAGGAAGAGAGACTAAAGCATGAGACATCTGAGAGTGCTCATTTGGGATTCACCTCAGAGAACTTGAGCAAGAAAAGAAAGAGGACAAACAATAAAGATAAAAGTAAGAAAAATCCAGAAACAAAGAATTCATGTCATAAAGAGCAAAAGAAACAGAATCAAGAATTCAACTATTTTTTTTGCAAGAAAGCGGGTCATATGAAGAAAGATTGCCCCAAGTATGCCAAATGATGTGTAAAGAAAGGTAAGCTTCTCAAATTTGTCAGTTCAGAAATTAATTTAGCAATTGTGCCTAATGATACTTGGTGGTTGGATACTGGTGCTACCACTCACATAAGTGTTACTATGCAGGGTTGTCTCAGGAGCTGACATCCAACTGATGGTGAAAGATACATCTTTACAGAAAATGGCGAAAGGGCTGAAATAGAAGCTATATGTGTTTTTAGGCTTTGTTTAGGACCTAATGTATTTCTAGATTTGGAAAATACTTTTGTTGTACCGTCTTTTCGACGAAATTTGGTTTCTATTTCATGTTTGGACAAATTTGGTTAGACTTGTTTTGGTTGGTACAGGTTTTGGTTGGTACAGGTTCCTTGATTGATAAAATTTACATGTTAAACACCTTGACTTCTAATGACAACGAAATTATGCATACAAGTAACATAGATATAAAGCGAAAATTAACAAATAAAAATTCTTCTATGTTGTGGCATAGGCGCTTAGGGCATATATCAAAACAACGCCTAGAAAGGTTGATGTCATAAGGAATTCTTGAATCTCTTGATATGTCAGACTTTGATGTTTGCATAGAGTGTATTAAAGGGAAAACAACTGATAAACGAAATAAAGGTGTAAACATGTGCAATGACGTCTTAGTACTAATACATACAGATATATGTGGGCCATTTCCTAAAGCTTCATGGAATCGTCAAGCATACTTTATTACGATTATTCACACTATGGTTACTTGTACCTAATCTATGAGAAGTCACAATTCCCTAGACATGTTCAAGCTCTTCAAAGCTGAAGTTGAGAACCAACTAGGCAAGAAGATTAAAGCCGTGAAATCTGACCATGGTGGTGAATACTATGATAGATATGACGGATCAGGAGAACAATGTCCTGAGCCTTTTGCACAATACCTTGCTGAATGTGGTATTGTTCCTTAATATATTATGCCAGGAAAACCAAATCAAAATGGTGTAGCTGATCGACGAAATCGAATCTTAAAGGACATGGTAAGAAGCATGATGAGTCATTGTGGGGTGAGACAATAAAGACTGCACTTTACTTACTAAATAGAGTACCTAGTAAAGCAGTGACAAAAACCCCTTATGAGTTATGGACAGGCAAAAAGCCTAGTATTAGGCATTTACATATTTGGGGATGTTCAGCTAAGGCTAGGCCTTATAAGCCGAATGAAAGAAAATTGGACTCAAGAACTGTTAGCTGCTATTTTGTAGGTTATTCTGAAAGATCGAGAGGTTTCAAGTTCTATGACACCTCAAACAGGTCCTTTTTTGAAACGGGCAATGCCAAATTTATTGAGGATAGTGGGAGCATTAAAATAAGGAATATAGTCTTTAAAGAAAGTATCAACTTTCCTATTATAGACACTACTATTGCTATAGAAGGTGATCGGGTAACTATAACTGACACTGTCATTATAGCAAATCCAGATGATGTAGTGAACTTAGACATTATTGTGCTACCTTCAACCTAGTTGGGGGAAACATCCACTCAGGTTGAGGAATCACGTTCAGTGATAGTGGAAGCATTTCAACCATCTCAAATAGTAGTGCCTTTAGGGAGATCTACTAGAGAAAGGAGATCAACAATTTCTGATGATTATATTGTCTATCTCCAAGAACATGAGTTTGATACAGGATTGGAAGATGATCCTACATCTTTCAATCAAGTCAAATTATGTGCTAACTCTGAAAAGTGGATCGAAGCCATGAAAGAAGAGATGAAATCTATGGAATACAATGGCGTTTGGGACCTTATAGAATTGCCTGAAAGTACGAAACCGATTGGTTGCAAATGGGTTTTTAAAATTAAACGAGATTCAAAAGGCAACATCGAAAGGTATAAAGCACGTCTTGTTGCCAAAGGCTTCACTCAAAAGGAAGGCATTGATTACAAAGAAACTTTCTTACCTGTTTCAATGAAAGATTCTTTTAGAGTAATCATGGCACTTGTGGCTCATTATGACTTAGAGCTACATCAAATGGACGTAAAGACTACGTTTCTCAATGGAGACAATTTATATGGTGCAACTAGAGAACGTTGAATCTAAGGATTCAAAGCACGTAGTATATAAACTAAAGAAGTCCATTTATGGTTTAAAGTAGGCATCCGGTCAGTGGTACCGAAAATTTGATCAAGTGATTACTTCTTTCGGTTTTTAGGAGAACACTGTTGATCAATGTATATATCTCAAGTTTAGTGGGAGAAAGTTTATTATCCTAGTGCTTTATGTAGATGACATACTACTGGCAAGCAGTGATAAATGCTTATTGCATGACACCAAGAAATTTCTATTTGGTCACTTTGATATGAAGGATTTTGGTGATGCATCTTTTGCGTTGGGTATACAGATCTATCGTGATCGTTCAAGGTGTATACTTGGGTTATCACAAAAGGCTATATTCAAAAGGTGCTTAGTAGGTATGACATGCAAAACTGTGCACTTGGGGATACACCAGTTGCAAAGGGTGATAAATTTAGTTTACAACAATGCCCTAAAATTGAACTTGAGATAAAGAAAATAGAGAAATTCTTTTATGCTTCTGTTATAGGGAGTCTCATGTATGCTCAAGTATGTACGCGTCCGGATATAGCGCACATAATAGGGATATTGAGTAGATATCTGAGTAACCTTGGATTGGATTACTAGAAATCAGCAAAACGGGTTATGCGGTATTTGCAAAGAACGAAAGATTTTATGCTCACATATAGGAGATCTGATCATTTGGAGGTTGTTGGTTATTGGACTCTAACTTTGCTGGGTGCTTGGATAGCAGAAAATCTACTTCAGACTATGTTTCTATGCTAGCAGGAGGAGCTATTTCTTGAAAAAGTGTCAAACAAACACTTATAGCCACTTCTACTATGGAAGCAGAATTTATAACTTGCTATAAAGCATCCAACCATGGAATATGGCTGCGAAATTTTATCACTAGGCTGCAAATTGTTGATGGTATTGAAAAACCATTGAGGATCAATTGTGATAATAAAGCTGCTAAGTTATATTCCAAGAACAATCGTAGCTCGTCAAAGTCTAAACACATTGACATCAAGTTCTTAGATGTGAAAGAATGTGTTCGGAGTCTTCAGGTGTCAATTGAGCATATTAGCACAAACTTTATGATAGCTCACTCACGAAGGGTTTGCCACCCAAAGTGTTTCATGAGCATGTAGGTCGTATGTGAGTTCTCTTTTTGGACGATATTCCAAATTAGTGGGAGATTGTATTGCTTTTATGTTTGGATTATTTGACACATATCGAACATTAATATAGTTTTTGTTTATTGTATAGACTAAGGTTTAAGAATAATTTATATGTTCGTCTTGACAACTATGATTAAAAATCATGATTTACTATTGTTTGCATATAGTGCTTGTAAATATGATCGTTAGACCTTTTGGGTCATAAAGAGGATCAGTTGGAAATAGGCATGCAGAGATCATTTTTATGTAATTTCCATGCTACACATCCATATTTGATCTATGTCATTAATTACATTAGTATTGTGATTATTGATTTGGACTTGTTACAAATATAGTAGCAAAGACCACTTTAGTCCTATACTTGTTCAGTTAATGGACCAGATTGGTTCAAAGGATATTTCTATAATTGAATGGCATTTTTTGAGCTCAATACAGTTTTTTTTACCATGTGCATTATCCAGTAATATATGTAACCTAAGTAGGAGATTATTAATAATTTGATTAATGGGCTCATATGTTTAATAAAATGTATATGGGTCTGCCATTAATGTTAAGCCCACTTAAGTGATCTATAAGTTTAAATTTATTTTTGGGCTTTAGAAATATAATTACGTTGATATGGTTCTAAATGTGTAGAAACTCATGTCACAATTAATAGGCTTGTGACGATAAAGCTTATTGGGTTGTGATCCCTAAGGGAGGTTTTAATAAAATATCGATTCAGTTCCTATTCCAATTACGTGTGAAACTAAAAGGTGTGAAAAACTCATCCCTTAGAATTTCTCAACCATCTCCTTCATCTTCCTTCTTCCTTTTGGTATTAATGGCAATGTCTATCGATTCAGATTAGTTTTTTATATTATTTGAATATTTCTAGAATTATATCTACATGATTCAACTGATCCTGTTTATTGGATTTATTGAAAGTCTTTCATGGATGGGATCTCTTTAACAATCATATTATCTCCCTATCATCCTCCATTGATTGACCAAAGTAGAACTCGAAACCATTCCACCCTTGCAACGCCCTTTTTCTCGATCACAAATCTTGATCGTAACATAACCACAGTATTGGTAAACATGTGCTAGATAAATCTAATTAATGTTGTATATTTATTTTTCTTGCTGCCACTGTGCTTGAATTTCAATTTCACCATGGATGCTATCTCAAAACCTTGCTATTTGCTTCATAAAATTATAGACTATATAGATAATCGGATTTACATAATATTGTATGAAAAATTATTTGCTTCTACAGACAAAATTTAAAATTCAAATTAGAACTTAGTTGTAAGAGTTGGATTTAGGAGATTTGATTGAGGACGGTGAGAACTGTGATACTATTGTCTTTAAGATGTTGATGTATAAATTTCTGGTGAATCTAGGTTGTCAAAATAACTAGTGGCTCAAGCTCAAGCTGTGGCTTAGCTCAACCTCAATCCAAAATTATCTTAATAAACTCAAAAAATATTATTTATTAATACATATATATATATATACACACACACTACAATTTGCTGAATTTTTGGAAATCTAAAATTTAAATATATTTACAAATTTTCATAAAACTGAAAATTCAAACATAGAATCAAATTATTTGCATATCAAAATTCCATAAGATTGGACTTCGTGGATTTCTTCACTCGGACTTGATTGATTTTCTTTTGATTCAGTAGATTTTAATTTATTTTAATTTTTTATTGAGGTTTTCATTTTCTTTAGACTAGTTTATATTTTTAGTGTTTTTTATTTATTATTTTAAAAAAATTAAATAAAAATAGCAAAAATACTTTGAGATGAAAACTCACCTTTTTGAGTTACATTGATTGTCTATCTATTTTATCACCGTACCTTAATCTCACCTTAGAGATTATCATGTTTTATATTGCAATTGAAAAAACATGACCTAGAAGGGTTAGGAAAAGAAGTGATTTTGGGGCGGAGCAGATTTTGAAGCAATTTTGGGGCGATTTGTGTTAGTGTTGTGATCTAGAAGCCAATCATTTGATGATTGTATTCTAATTTTTGTTCAAGTAATTGAATGATCAATAGATCATTTTGTACTTTGAGTATTTTATTATTTATGGATTATTTGAGTTGCGGACTTAAATTGCAGAACTTTATAGTTGAAATTAGTAAATACTCTAAATAGTCCCTAATCTTGGTAATTAGTATGGAACACTAATTGGCTATTAAAAGATTTGTATGTTGATTAAATGATGATTATGTTCTACAAACCATGTGATAAAGAGTTATCAATTTAATCACATAAATACTTGTTTGAAACAGGGTATTGGACTGACCTTAAAATGAGACATTATATAGATTGTGTTTGTGTCATTAATGTTTCTTTTGTGTCTTAGAATTTTATAGTATGAAATGATTATTTTTCCTACATAAGAAATATGTATCTATAGGTATTATTATCCAACGTTGACCGCAATAGGTAGCTATACAAATAATGTCTCAATATGTATATCTTATGCAGAGGAAAAATATTTATCAAGATTACTGATGTCTCTCATATTTTAATATGAGTGATGATATCCCTTGGCCCCTTTAATGAAGTAATGATGTATGCATGTAATTATAATTAAGGAGTTAATCATAATTTACAGATTACTTTGAATGAAAGAATAAATTCGTAAGGATGGCACACTCCTACTTTGAATTTATTCATGATATCATGAGACATGAGAATTGACACAGACAAATGTTGCTTAAGGATTGTAACTGTATGATACATATTATGTGTCATTTAGGTAATTATAATGTATAATTTTAGATACCTCTTATAATATATAGAATTAGAAAGGAGTTTTAACTCTATTGCCAACATGACATAGATCGAATTGGGTCGCACAAAAAGAAATTTATTAGAAAGTACTTATTTAAGCATATCGTATGTTGATGCAAATTAGATAATTAAATTAATTATATATAATACTTATAATTTATTTAATCTACCACATAATGCTAGAATAAATGTCATGAGATGACAACCTTGATCCTAAAAAATTTCATTTGATATGGATGACATATCATATAAATTTGCATTTCAACGAAAGCATGAGACACAATTATTTGATATAATTATATGGCTATTGGGCTGAAATTTAAAATGCATAAATTAATTAATTAGAGCATAAATTAAGGCTCAATGGCAAAATGGTAATTAGGAGGAGCTCCTATCAAGAAAAGAATAAAAAGAAAATTCTAAGTTCTATTTTTTTTTTTGGCCTCAAAAGAATATTCCAAAAGTTAGGGAATATCCAATCAGATCATGCAAATTTAAATGACTAATTAGCTCTTTGTTATTTCATTTGAATAACTAATTGCATGAGGGAAAATTAGACATTTTAAACAATCCAATTAGCCCTAATTTATGCTTTAAATAGAGGTGAACTTTTTAGAAACTCTTCTTCTTCCCTTTTGGCCAAAATTTACCATATTTGGCTACCACTAATTTCGACGGTGTTTGAGCCAAAATAGTATACTACCTTTTTCTCATGTGTTGAGATCAAAACTCGACATAAATTTGAAATTGTTCAAGTGTGTGTGGAAGCATAAGATTGAGGATTAATTAATTAAGTATTCTCTAGCAAGAAGAAAGAGTAATTTTTAATTAATATCTTGGTGGATACTAAGTCATGCATCTAATTTGGTACAAAAGACGGTGCTTGGCCGATTATCAGCACCACCATTGGCAAAGGAGGTGAAGGAATTTAAATTTTACATCTCAAAGATCTTCTTTCTTGTTTAGAGATAAGAACATATGTATAAGATTTTATTTATTTATTTTGGTTTGAAATTAGTTGCATGTGTAGATCCTTTTGGAGTGAAATTTTTAAATTTTGTCCAATTAAAAACCATAAAAACTTTTAATTTGTTCTCCCTCATGTTTCTCAATAGCCTAAGGAGAGGATGCCTCCTTGAGGCCCCATCCAACTTCCAATTCTTCTCCTTCCCGTTGTGCCTTATGGTAGTTCCTCCCCTCCAGCTCCTAAGCTGGATGTTTCTATTCTTTTGAAATCTATCCCCGTTGAACTAGTTCAAGCGTTTATCTCTATTCCTACCCTTGATATTGGGTAACCAAGCATGACTTCTCCTTCATCGATAACTCATCTATTAGTACTCCCAATCTCGCTCGGTCCTAGGTCTGTGTGGCTAAGGGCACGTTGACTAGAGTCGCTAGTATTATCTCTGAGGAGCAGCTAACCAAGTTTAAGGCTTCCACCACCAATGTTCTCATTATTGACCATGTAATCCTCCACGAGAGTAGAGCGAAATAGAAAAATGCCTTGTCTCATAAGTTCCTAGGCCAAGCTCCTCCTTTGCACATTATTAGGTCTAAATTAATTCATCAATGGGGGTTGGCTAGCCTTATCACCATCATTGATAAATTGATAGAATTTTAAATCCAATTCAACAATGAGGAGGACATGATCACTATCCTCCCTCAAGGCCTATGGCTAGTCAAAGGGTTCTTCATCAACCTCACTAAATAGAAACCTGACTACATACCTTTGGAGGAACATTTCTCCAAAGCTCCTTTGTGGGCTTGGTTTATGGATTTCTCAAAAGAGTACTAGAAATTTCACATCCTTATAAATGTGGCGACCTAGTTAGTAGACCTTTAAGAATTGATGATACTATCATGCTGATAAGTAGAGGCTGCTATGCTAGGATTTGTGTGGAACTCAACCTAACCAAACCTATTAAACACAGCTTCCTACTTGGACCTAGCTAAACCTATTAAGTGGTTGCCTATGAAAATATACCATATGTTTGTTTTACTTGTGGGACAGAGAATTTTGGATTGTCCCTCGAGGAAAGCTCAAGCCCAAGAGAAGGCTGCCTTGCTGGAGGAGGCTTTGCCGGTTGTGAGTTGTGTGCCCATGGACACCTTTGACTCTTCTTCTATGTCTAAAAGTTCTAGCCAAGCGCTACTCAGTTCCTTTAAGCATATGTTAGACCCGTGGCCTTACCGGATTACCTCATTACAACTATATGTGCGATGGATGAGGACCAAGCCTATGGACCTTGGGTTCTTATCAATCAATGCTCGGCCAACGGCTCTAGGGTACTGCGAAGGTCGAGCCAGGATCAATGGTGCTCGGGGTTGTGACAACTGCTCAGTTGGGACTACTTGTAGGCTTGGGATCTAGTCGAGTCTAACTTGGGTTTGGACTCATCCTGATTGGACCCTAGCCAACGGGGTATAACTAAGTTAGGTTCAACAAACAAGTGTCAATCTGAATTCCAACACTGCCTCCTCGAGCCGTAAGGATAGGATTGCTATCCCTTTGAGCCATACCTTCCATGCTCACTTGTTAGGAAAAAGTGGCCAGCTGGCCTATAGTGTCACTCGAGATTTGAGCGGAATCTGAAGATGCAAGGATCTAAAAATATACTCTCCTATCAACACGTGGCACGATCTCTGGTGCTCATAAAAATAACTAAATTAATGACAGTTGGGGGATTCCAAATAGCTTACTCTAAACTATTGGATTAGATGGTTTAGAAAACTGACTTAGGTCTTAACCATCAGGGGGCTGGCTATATGGAGCTTGACCCTTTTAAAATTCCTCCTTCCTTGAGCATTGAAGAGAACCCGGAGATGATGGCAGCCCACCTTACGGCTGTGTAGAAGTAGGGGTGGCAATCTAGTCGGATTAAGTGGCTTCAAGTTGGGTCAACTTTTCCTTAATACGAATACTATCTAATTAATAAACGGGTTGTATTTAGTAGACATGAACACGACCCAATTATTAAAGAGGTAACATGACTCGACCCGCTTAACCCATTTAATAAATGAGTCGGGTAAACACGACACTTTAACATGACCCGCCTAATCCGTATACTTAACGGATCATATTAACTTGACACGTTAACACGACCCATCTGAGCCGTATACTTAAATGGGTAGTGTTAATTTGACAAGTTAGCATGACTCATCTATCCTGTTTAATAAATCTTATATAAAATTTAATATTTACTGATTTATTCTATATAAATTGTGTATTACACAAATAAAATAAACTATTTCCAACTCAAACAACAATTCTAATAGTAGCACCTTCCCTAAGCTTAAACGTAGCAATTGAGTTCTTCGCCTTCGTCTTCACTAGCCACTGCACGATAATCACAGTCAAATCCTTTATCGCAGCTTCCAACCCCTTAGAATTCTGCTCTGCATCACCTATTCCGCAGTTCACCACTATATTCTCTATCTTGGTACCTACCACCACCAAAAAATCATATCTTTGCCCAAAAACAAAAGAAACCCAAATGGCAAATTTGCATAAAGAGAAGCTACTAAAGCGAGGGAAAAAGATCAAACACCTTATGGACATTCTTGTACTTGAACTCCTCCATGAGGAGGGGATGACCTCTCGAGATAATTGGTCTTAAGACGATACACTTTCTCGGCTTCAGAGTGGTTAGAAAGCACAATGTTGGTAGATGCCAGCACTATCGGGGTGGCGGATACAATGGCCCTCATGGCTGAAGGCCGGATTCTTGGACTCACTCTGATCGAGGAGTGAGGAGTCAACAAGGGGAGAGGTTACAAAGTGGGAAGAGGAGAAGGACAAGCACATAGTCATGGTTGCGGTCGCCATCGAAGGCGAACTTTGTAGTAGAAGTAGAGAGGAAAAAGTAGAAGTGTGGGTGATAATTTTGAGTGTGGCGATGACAGGCAGTAGACAAGGAGCAGAGACGATAGCATTGTGGCAAGCGAATAAGGGGAGCAAAGATCCGGCAATAGGTGGAGACAAGGAGTGGAGGAGGCAACACTGCGGTAGGCAGCAGACGGTTGTGGCTAGAGAGACGGGGCAAATTTTTTCTCCTTTTGAAGGGTTGAGGTGGCTAGAAAGTGGAGAGATTGAGAAAGAGGGTTAGGTTAGGGTTTATATATATATATATATATATAAACGGGTTGGTGGGTTGAACTGACCCAACCTGATCTGACCTATATACTTAAATGTGTCAAAATGGGTTAATTGTATAAACTCAAACATGACCCATTTATTAAACGGGTACGGTGGGTTGACCCGTTTATGACTCGAACCCAATTATACTATACCCAAACCCGATTAAGAGTCGGGTTAATAGGACAAGTCAAAATTTGCCACCTCTAGCGAGGGAGTCAAAAAATAATAGAGGGACCAAGATCCTAAAGGAGGCCTGAAAATTTAGAAAACATATGAAGTTCCAATTGGTTCTACAAGCTTCGAAAGAGATCATTCAAAGGAAGAAGGGCATTGTACCCAAGTCTCATGCCAACTCAAAGAAACCTAATCTTCGACATGAAACTGAGGAAAGTACTTAACTTATTTTTTAATGCATATAATTTTTTGGAACTACCTTGGGGCTCTAAAAGGGCAATCTTGTTCGTACTTTGAAGATCTCAGTTTTTTTTCTATTAGAAACTAGAGTCAGTAGATCCAAGGTTAATATGATTGCTTGTATGCTTGGATATAGCTAGGAATTCTTTGCAGTCTCTAGCCGTGATCTTTTTTGAGGTATCATGATGATATGGAACTTGGCTAAGGTTATGGTGTCTATAATCCAATTGTCATCTCAAGCTATCCAAAGTATAGTAACCTCTAAATTTTCCAATTCCTCTTTGCTGGCGTTAGGTATTTATTCAAGTAATTCTTACTTAATTAGAAGAATTCCTCTAGGATGATTTAAAGTTCTTAGGATGTATTAATTTTTCATGGCTTTGTCCTAGTGATTTTAATATTCTACTTAGTGCTAATGAAAAAAAAAAGTGGCAAACCTTTCACCGTAGAGACTAGCAATAGGGAGTATGTTAATAGTATCAATTCTACTAATCTAGTCGATCTTGGGTTCTCGAGTCCCCTCTTTATCCTTCTGCTTGTGTCTCCCATCTTATTCATACTAGTTCAAACCATGCTTCTCTTTAGGTCTTCATCCTTTATGGTAAGCCTTTTGTTGGGTGGTCTTTTAGATTTGAACACTTTTGATTTGACTACCCTGCTGTCAAATATATTGTAGAATTAGCTTTTAGTTCTGCTCTTGCTTGTCGGCTCGGACTTTCCTTGTATTCCAAGCTTACCTTCCTTAGGCACAAGGTAGGCTTTTAGAACTAGCATGACCTCGGCAAAATTAAAAATCATAATGATGCCCTTAATCAGCAAATTGCTTCTCTTAAGCAAACTGATCTTGTGGGGAAACCTTATCACCCTTCTTAGCCTAATCTTAACTAGCTTTACCAAAAGCATACTGCTTTGCTTTGTTAGGTGGAGGTCAAGTGGCAAACTAAGACTAGAGATAGATGGATCCACTCAGGGGATAAAAATTCTCACTACTTTCATCTCACGACTATGATTAAGTGTAGGCATAATGCTATCCACTCCTTATTACTTGGTTATGGCAACCGTGTTAGTGATTTTGAAGCAATTAATCAAGTTTTTATTTTATTGTAATATTTGAAATAGTTAGTATGATGTTACTATAACTAATTGGAACTAAGAGGGTCTAATGCCTATCTCTAAATGACTACTACGATGATTTGACTGTGCTCTTTCTCTAAAAGGGAGATTAGAAATGTTTTATAAAGTATGCCACTTGATAAATCTCCTAGCCTCGATAGATTTTATGTCAAATTTTTGAAAACTGATTGGAAGCACATTAGTGAGGACTTGTGCATGGCTACTTTCAACTTAGTGGTAAGTTTTCTTTTTTGTGGAACCAAACCTTTATTGCTCTAATTCCTGAGAAACCCAACCCTACTAGGGTTTTTGAATTCCACCCTATCTCCTTTTGTAGTATGACCTATTGTCTCCTTACCAAACTTCTAGTTGACTGGCTAAAGTCTTTGTTGGAACAGATCATAACCCCTTAACAGTTTGCCTTCATCAAAGGTCAGTATATTGGAGATAATATCCTGTTGGTTCAGAAAATGGTGCATTCTCTAAAACATAAGCATTCTCTTAAACCTTACATGATTATTAAATTTGATATGGAGAAGGCTTATGATCATTTGAACAGGTTGTCTATCCTCATAACTATGGAGCAAATGAACTTTTCCTCTAGGTTGATTGAATGGATTAAAAATTATATTTCTACTGTTAACTATACATTTCTAGTTAATAGCACTTAGACAAAGTGGATCAATGGCAAGTGTGGCATTTGTCAAGGTGATCTTCTATCACCTTATTTATTTATTTTAGTTTCTCAAATGTTACCATTGATGTTCAATAAGAAAATCAATGATGGTAGCCTGATGGAGTTTCTTATGAGCCTTACTACTAATGAGTGTCATCTAATATATGTTGATAATCTTATCATTATTATCAAGACTTTTGTTAACAATTACAATGTTATTAAGGAGATCTTAGATTGCTATGGGTCTATTTCAAACAAAAAAACTAATTTAGCTAAATTTGTTTTTTATGTTCCCTTCTAGACCAGCTTTATTACTAGTAGAAATATTAGAAATGCTCTGAACAATTCTCGCGGGTGCTTCCCTTTTAAATATTTTGAGATTGAAATTTTACTTTCTAGACTACTTATTAGGGATTGTAATAATATTATTAATAGGCTTAACGCCAAACTTGTTGAATGGAGGAAATATTTTCTATCCCAAACTGGGAGGCTAATCCTTATTAATTTTACTATTTATACTCTCCCTAGCTACAATTTATGTAATTCTATGATTCCCCTCAAGCAAGTTGAGGATATCAATAAAAAATCTAATGCCTTCTTATGGGCAAATAGGGATAGAAATGGCAATAATCTTGTTACCAAGAATAATATCAATTTGCCCAAAGATCATGGGAGCCTGAAGATCATGAACCTTAAGGCTATCTCGGATGGCTTTTATGAATCCAAAAGTTTCTAATATACTTAATAATAAAACTCTACTTTGGGTTAGTATAGTAAATTTAGCCATTGGGGCAAGAATACTAGAACTTGTAGCTTATCTAGCATGTACGAACATATTATGTCTACTATTCCTAGCTTGAGAGATGGCTATATTAAAAATATTAGTGATAGTAACACCTCATCTATTCCCTTAGTTATTTTTTGTGCCACTTTCTCTAAAATCAACTTACTTTAACATGGATAACATAAGAAAGTGGCTAGACATATCGGTGAATGACATATCGAGAGGCTCTTGCATTGGTTCAATCAAATCATGACCGAGTAGGTTCGCCTCATTAAGCTTCCTCACGACCTTGGCTGTGATTCTTAAGTGTGGGCAGTAAACCCTAGAGAGTGTATATCTTTTTGGTGGAGAATTCCTAGCTTGATGTGAAGGCTAATCCTAAATGGGAGATTATTTGGAAACTGTCGACTATTCTAAGAATTAAAATATTTTTATGGAAGATTACTTGAAACTGTCTGTCAACTAAGGCAAGACATTTCAGGTAAGGTATGCCTATGATCCTCTTTATAATAGTTGTGGCAAGGATCTTAAAAACACGACGCATATTTTCTTAGATTGTATCTATGCTTAGTAGATTTGAAATCTTAACATGGCTATTTTCGATATCCATCTCTCTTTCAATTGTAATTGGTTGGATAGCAACTGATCAAGTGACAGGGGAAATTTATTGAAAGAAAAGCAAAAAAATGACCTCTTGCACTTATTGCAAATTCTTTCTAACAATTATGAAAGTATATAAATCTTGTCAACTTCAAGTCACATCAATTTTTCTCCTATAATTGTTAGTGAAATATTAGACTATGACAATAGATTACTTTAACTACAATACTCTAACTCTCAATCAAATAGATTCCTCCATCTCTCATTAGGTGGTCCACTCCTTTGCACCCTTGGGTTATTCTCAACTATAATGGATTATTTGAATTGATCATTGATAAAAATAGAAGAGGCTGGCTTTTTAGAGATATTGATGCTTATATGTTTTTTGGGAAGTGGTGCTCCTATTAATTGTGAGAATACTTTGATTGCTGAAGCTTGGGCCTTAGGGGAGGCACTAGAACAAGCAGGAAGATTACAATTTTGGGGCACCTTGCCTTCTTTAATGAATTTGAGTGTATCAATGGTAAGTCTAAATTTCACTAAAGTTATCCTTAATGTCAAGTAAATTACATAATATCTATATTTGATCATATTAAATTGACCATTAACCTTATTGCAATTGCATGTAGGAGAAAATATTTAATTTGTAATAATCCAACTTATTAATCACTTAATTAATGGTATCACCCTAAAGGGGGTGCTGATGAATCTTCTTTTCTAAGGCATAATTGTCTAATTTTTATACCAAACTCCCTAGCAAGTATAGCAATTTTTAAAATAAAATGATTAGGTCTAATATGTCCTAAAACACCACAATAATTACATATAGGTATAAATCTAGATCTTCTTTATCTCAATAGACTTTCTAAATTAAAATATAGTTTATTTATCATTGTAAACATGAAGTATAGGATGTACCATTTTGACTTGATGGGGCATCTCAAGCTTAGATTACTTTGATGCTTTGATTTCAAGTCCTCGATCACCTATAGGTTCAAAAATATATTTTGCATTAGAATGGAAATCTACATTAAATTAATCAAGTGCACTTTTAGCATTTTTCAATTCAGAATTAAGACATTAACTTTCTCAACTAAACTTTCTCTAAAAGAAATTTTATCTTGCAAATTAACTAATAAAATCTTAATTTTATCCGGTAATAAAGAATCTTTAGAAATTAAATTTTGAGAGATAAAAAGTGACTTATCTAACTATGGTATTCATAACATTGAATCACTATCCTTAATTTTTGCTCTCAAACTTATTGCTCGATCTACTTTTAGAAGTTTCTTTAATTATTTTTATAAACTCCTTTGTCAACCCAAGATTAATATCATTACCATCATCTAACTCTAAGAAAACACGTATCTTGGTTTTCCAAGATTAATACATAGATCAACCTAAGAAGGGAGGTTTAATATTGGATAGGTTTTCTCTCAAAATTTTTATCTAATCCCTTGATTTTTTTAATGTGGAAAACCCTAAACCTAGATAAAAATTATAGATCATTTTCACTAGAAACAAAACAAATCAACCACTAATAATATGCAAATACAAGAATCACTTATATACCACATGCTAATCCCACAAGTATATTTGAAGTTCTCTTGCTCACTAGGACCCGTGACTAAAACTCATGATGAATTGTTTTAAGTGGTTGATCCACAAATTTCAATGACTTTTAAGATCGAATGACCTATCTTGATAACCTTCAAGAAAGCAACTCACTCCGAGGAAAAAAGTAGCAACAATCAAGAAGAAATTTTTAAAAATATACTCTCTATAATATCTTGTGATCATCATGAAAGCTTCGATGAAACTCTTATAGATCTCTAAATCTCTTCAATTAGTATTTTTTTTCTCAACCTATAGTGATTTATATATCCATAACGAAAACCACCATAAAATCTCTTTTAAGTTGGACTCGAATAGGTTATCTTCGGCTCGAGCGTTCCTAGAATTTCATACTCTTTCAAAAGCGTCCAACTACTCAAGGATCCTTTCAAATGGCCAAGTAATTAGTTGGATACAAAGTGGGCTATTAAACACCTTTGAGTTTTTTTTTTTCATACTACTTCAAACATCGTAACACTGTTTGAATACTTCAAAGACAACCTTTATACTATCTAAAATATTATAAAATTATTCGAACACTCATCTAGTGATTCAAAAGATATCTTTAAATCATTCCGGCTTTTGTAAAATGTGTAATTCATAAATATCCAAATCTTTCATAATCATGCTCATATAAAATATTCTAAATACATCTAAATAAGTTCTTTTTTTTACACAAATCACCGTTACAAAAATCTAACATTAACACTACTTTTACTCATTTTTCACTTTCTGAGTTAAGTTTAATTTTCATAGTTTAAGTAGTATTTGATTTTTCTAGTCTTAGTAACCACTTTTTTAGAAAGTATTTTATTGCAAGGATCAACTTATTAAACGTTGTTTGGGAGATCAATTTATCAATCACTTTTCAAAAATATATTTTAATTATAAAGAAAAAAGATTTTCTAATACATTGGCATAATTAATAAATCTAATAGAATTGCTATCTCAGATAATAATTTTTCACATGGCGTTGATGAAAACGTAGGTTTCGATAATAATTTTCGACATGCCAATTTTTAGGAAACCAACTTACATCAATATGGATATTAGGTTTGGTACTAAGAAAGTGGCTAAATTAATTCACCAGGGGATGTGGCATATTAATAGATTTTATCTCTAGTTTGGGCCTCCCTTGTCCAATGCCTTTGCTACCTTCTTGTTGAATGAACATAAGTTGGACAAATGGGTTTGAATTTCAAATCTTAAAGGCCTGCTCTCGACCAAGTTTTGGCCTGCTTATTGTTTCTTATGTAATGAGCAGAACCAGGAGAGTGATGATCAAATCCCCTGGAAACTCCTCTGAGAAACCCTTATTGCTCCTCATATTCGCACCTTTTGCAGAAGATGGCTTAGGGGAGGTTGCCTACCAAAGATAAAATCTACAAATTTGATAAATCTTAAAACCTTACATGCACAATATGCAACTGTGATGTAGAGAATGCTGGACATCTTCAAACCTTTGAGGCATCCAAACAAAATAGTGGTATTGAGTGGGTATTTTATAACTCTAATGGACTGGTTGTAAATGCAGGGGCTAAACCAACAAATGTGTTGAACGCGCTCCAAGCAGAAGCTATGGCACTAAAAGAGGCATTGAAGATCGCTAGTAATTTGGTCATCACTCACCTCGACATAGAATCAGATTTGGAGCTACTAGTTTTCCTATGCAAACATGATCATTCTCCATGGCAAATGACCAAGGTGATTGAAGAGTGTAAAGAACCTTAAAAACTTCCAACATATTTCCTTACGTCATATTTTCCGGGAAGCCAATCAGGCTAGTAATTGGTTGGCTAATTTTGCTCGGATGCCTCTGTCTAAATTTGTGGCCTCAACTAGGCGAGAATTTCCTTAAGCATAGGACCATTTTAAGTAATGATAGACTAAAATATCTTTATCGCATGGCCGTATGTAATTATTTTTGGGCGGTTGCTTTGCCATCTTAATAAAGTTTTATTTTAGAAAAAGAAAATGTAGGTAGTTTCAAAATTATTTGGCAGCAGAAAAATAATTTGGTAGAAACTCCTTTACACTATAAACATAATATTTTTAAAGAATATAAAGATAATTATAACATTTATTTTTAGTGGTAAATATAAAAAAAGATACCTTCCATTATTAGAAAACATCTATTATGATGTAAGAAAAAAATAATTTATTGAGCAAAGAAAAATAGTTAAATACACTTAAACTCTCCAAACTAAACTAATGAACTGGGACCATTAAACTCTCTTATCAACCAAACATAAAACGGTTGCTCATTTTTTATATGGATCGCTTTATTTATTTATTTTTTTACACATTTACGCTTTTAATTATATAAATTTTCTTAAATGCTCACTTTATTAGTTATTTATTAATTTTTCATTAAAAATGTAAAGGGATTAATATTTAATCCCCAGTCACTTGGAACAAAGATAATTATAAAATATATGTTCTAATTTTTAATATCTGAAGAACAAAACTAATATCAATAGACTATTCTATTATTTAATTAAATATTAGTATAAGAAATAATAATTATATTTAATATGATATAAAATAAATATTACAAAATTAAAAAATAATAAGTTTATATTAAATATTGGCTGCTTTATACCAAATAAGCGAAATACCCCCTAATTAGATGTGAAGCAGTAGTAATAATGTATTTTTTATCTAAAATTATAATACTTTTATCCGACATAGCATATAATGTGTAACAATGCCGCACTAAACCATATAACTACTATATAGTACGTGACAGTACGAATATGAAAACATATAATGCATGACAATATAAACATATAACTATATAAAACATGGCAGTGCGAAATTATGCAATTATTGTAACTGCAAACTTATGTCCTCTATACTGCCTTATATGATTCAGGCATGCAAACGCATCAGTCCATTATGGTATTGAAGAAATGGCTAAAGAAAAAATTACATGGCATCCGCAAAAGAAAGAGACCAAATTCTGGATGATAAAAACAATCAGAATAACATCATTCTGGAACGAAAAAAAATGACCTGAGCAACAAAATGATAAGATTCAAATATACTAACAAGGTAAAGACGTGCACTAATTGTAATAGGGTCGAACAAAGTTAAGAATGCCACAAAAAGAAAAAGAAAAAAATTGCAATACTCCAACAAAAGCAAGGCGCTCGTCAGTTAACTGCATTTGGGACTGCTTACACTGTATGGATCTCTCTTAAGCTGTAACGGAAACAAACACCTGATTAATGCCAATTCTGCATCTGTTGGGCATTATCCATCTCAGATTGAATCTCTTCCTCCTCTGTGATCCTCTGCAACAGGCTGCCTCTAGTGTTGCAGCACAATCATTCACCTCACACTGCCTTGCAGATGCAAGGCTACTGCATGGCTACAAGCAGCTCAATGTTAGCCCACACAAAGAACAGTGCACCATTGTCATCAGTCATTGATGTTTTCGACATTAGAGTATGCCTTCCCTTCTCTGGGTAGGATACATCAATATATTGCAACTTCCTAAATTAAAACATCATTAAACTACTAAATGCTCAACACCAGTGGAACAAATTAGCCGATCAAAGGTTCTCATTGTACATGATATAGACACAAAGGCATTAAGAAGAGGAAAATTAAATAGAAAAACAAAGATAACAGATACATAAAGCAATTGTACTGTTGTTAATCTCCAAGGATGTTCCTTTTCTTGGAAGTGTTCATGTACGGCCTTATGACCCACTCATTTTGGGCTTCATTTTGGTCCACTGTTCCAAGTTTAACCTGACACCAGAGAACCAGAATAGACATTGATGTCATTTGACAAGAACTAAATAAAGATAGGAAGCTTACAGATCTAAACACACTAGTAAGTATTGAAAATTTTGAAGCAAATTAATGAGATATGTTTGCACACCTGATAAAGCCGCAACTCAAAGCGAGGTCCGACCTCTTTCAGTTCAATTGATTTAGGGCCCCCGTGCTTTTCATATACATGATGCCTTTCAGTTTGAAAAATAAAGGTGCCACAATAAGATGTAGATACACCACTGGAACTAATAATGTACCAAATATAGCCCCAGTAGATCAAGAGAATGAAAAAATATCACTTCTAACAGAGGCAACTCAAATCATTGATGTCAGGCATATATGATATGTTTTGGAATGCATATACAGAAACATGCACATATAGTTCCTCAGGCGCACGACATAGGACATAAGCTGCATCGAGATAACATAGCACAATGCTTATGACTTGCAAAAGAAAATTAAGAATAGAGAATCACCTACTAAATCATCACATAAAGATGATTAAATAAGTCTTTCGTAAATAAGTAACCCACTAATTGAAACCTATTCTATCTTTCAAACTAAAAATTTACAAAAGTACCCTTTCCCACCAATATAACACTACCCCTATACCATCTAATTCTGCCTAATAAGTAGATTTATCACATTGAGTCAGTCTATTGAAGCACAACATTTGGCTATAGAGGTCCATGGAAGGTGGTCATGGCCGAATTGGATCAAGATCGGCCACAGCCAATCTTGATTGAACTCTAATCCCAATCACATGACTGGTTTCAATCGATGAGCACTGAAACTACGCAAAATTGAGGGCAGTGGGGAGGGCGGGTGTGCATTCTACCCTTTTAAATTTTCAAACTTCATATGAGAGTACCAATTTTTAAAATTTTAGGAGTTTCGTACATTTTATAATATTTTCTAAGTGACCAAGCCTGATCCTCATGATTCCAAGATTCGGCCTAGTATCAACCGATACCCAATCCATTTCGAGTTGAGATTGGCCGTATCAACCAGAATTGACTGCAGTCAAGAGAAAGGGAAAGAGGGAGAGTAAGAAAAGAAAGGGAAAGAGAGGAGAGAGAGATAGAAAGAGAGCTCATCGGAGGGAGTGAGAGAAAAAGAGAAAATAGCTCATCCGAGCTCATTGAAGAAGAATTGGAGAGGGAGAGACCAATGGAGAAGGGAGCTGATAAGGGAGAGGGATAGTAGGAGAGAGAGAGAGGAGAGAGAATCAGCGAGGGAGAGATCGAGAGAAGCAAGTCGATGAGGAAGAGAGAGTTAATGAGAGAGGAGAGTCGGTGAGGGAGAGGTAATGGGAGAAAGAGGTAATTAGAGAGTTAATAAAAGAGAGAGTTAGTGGGAGGGAGAGAGAGTTAGTAGGAGAGAAAACTAATAAGAGAGAGTTGGAGAGAAAATTAATAAGAGAATTAGCGAAGGAGAGAGTAAGGATTTTTCTTTCTATTTGTATGAGGGAGAGTGTGAGTGATAGAAAGAGAGATAAAAATTAAAAAATAATTTTTTTTTAGATGTATATATAATATTTATATCTTATTATTATTATTTTTAAAAAAATTTAGAATTCTTCTGTATAATACAAACTGATATGTATCATTTTTTGGAACAACCAATCCCGATCTCAATTAACGTTGCTGATCATTATCCTGATCCTGATTCAAACCACAACACTCGAAACCTTAATCAAGTCGACTTAATAGGCTAAAGGAATAATGGACATTTTTCATCTCCAATTACATTTGATCAAACATGAGAGTTAGCCTCTGTTAGTCTCATACATAGTAGGGTTCTTTTCATACATTAATAGCAAAAACATATAAGCTAATTGGTCAAGTCCATCATGTATAGTGTTAAATACTACATTTCCTATAAAGTAGTATCACTGTTAATTGGTAAGATTGTAAAATATGATTTGCCATATATTATTTAGCTGTGCCTACCCATTTATTGTCTCATTACAAAGAAATTATTTTTTATAAGACTATTAACATGTACTTTAATTGTACATTTTATTTCTAAATTTATTGCTAGATTGCTCATGGCTTTTGCATACTCTATATACTTTTTTAGCTAAATCTAAACATTTATTACCTTCCCACTAATAAAAGTGTATACTTGAATTATATATTTTATTTTTTAAACTTTTGATCACTTATGATTTTGCATTTATGGCGTGCTAGACACCTGCATGCGGAAGGGACCTTTTCTTCTTAAAAAAATGGTGCCTCAAAGCATGAGGCTCCCCACCTATGCAATGCCAAAAGAGAATATGCACCTAGGGGCGACTCTAGACCATTGCACTATTTGAGGAACATAACTTTTAATCAGTTATAGAATTGAGTCCTCTATATGGTGACCTGCTTTCACCAAACAAGGACAAGTAGCAAAAATTTTAAAAATCTATTTTTTAAGTAGCACTAAATATTTTGCCAACAACTCCTAACGAGTTTACTATGGTTCAAGCTTACAGAAACTTCATAAAGTGGTCTATTTCAAATTTTGAACATAATATAGCATAAGAACAAATCCGTATCACAATATCAACATAGTAAAAAGAAAGCTTGTTCAACATATAGACATGATTAGATGTCTCTATGTATTCATTAGATGTATCTTCTCAAGAGTTCATCTTTTAGCTTTTATATTCTAAAAGTTCGATAGATCATTGCATTTGAATACTTGCTAAACCCAAAAAACCAAAAAAGCTTTGTTCAGCAGAAAGAAATATTAGGATGTCTCTATGTACTGATTAATAGATCTGAATACTTTTCATTTCCTAATTTCACTCCAAGTATGTTCTAGGAGATAAGAAATTGCTAGATGTCTAGATGCTGAACTGAATCGATTTCAATGAAACTGATATAAATTGCTATAAAGTATAAACCAAACTTTCTCCCAAGAAAATTTGTAACTTCTAAAGTTAACTTACATAACTAGCATAAAATGTCCATTGTATTTCATTCTAGCATCAAGCATGAATCTCTTTTATAATGGAAAAGGAGAAATTTGTACATCTATAAAGTAGTGGCATATACATAGTCACCTGAATGAGATGTAATCAGATCGATTGGCAAAAGTGATTATGCGTTTAGAATCTGGCTTTGGTACTGGGAACAGATGTTTGAGAATATTAGCAGTTCTTTGACCAAGCTGCAATGATTCATAAATAAAGTACAGTGAGATATATGCAGTAGAAAATATTCAGATTAATTATTTCTGATATTAACAATTAAAAATTAGCATAATAAAAGAAGAGTGAAACATGCCAGATCTGATCTAATGCACAGTCTATATATAAGTGAATCAATGAGTTGGGATCAAAACTCCAACTGAATGAAGTCATCTTTGCTAGCCTTTTCCTGCATCCTTTTCTAATTGATGAATCCATAGTGATTTACAATCAAGCAAGATGAAATAGTATTAAAGGTCTAGGAGGGATCATAGGTTCCTAAAAAAGGTTTTCAGATACGGACTTTTAACATCTTTAATAGGCCAGTCTGTGTAATATATTAACAAATATCACCTTTACTGCTGGCAGGAAAATAAGTTATGCTGAAAAAAGTTGCAGCAGAAAGTGCAGGGATGAAGTAGGATAACAGCAGTAGGAGAGAGAAGAAAGGGATTGAGAGAATTTTAGCATGGGAGGCCAGATGCATCACACTTCATATCCATAAGCTGCTAAAGAATGTAAGATAAAATCCAACCTTGTAATTTCCTCATTCACTTTGGAATCAAGGCACATGCAGCTGAAGAAAGAGAGGTGATAACTGAGTAAAGACAGGGGAAACGAGACTTGTTTTCCTATCAGCTGTTTTACATTGGTCTAGTTTCATGGAGAAACGATGAGCTGTTACAGATCATCAAGATACTTAATGCGAATGCATATCCTACTAGTATCACTACTACTAATCCGCATATCTACCTCTAGTAGATTTTTGTTGATTCAAGTACCTGATTATAGTAAGTATAGCAACTTATTAAATTATCAAAAAGTTACAGATTTTCTGGCTCTGCTATTAGGATATTAGCTTCATAAGCAGTAAGCTATTTCCAAGATAAGGCATTCGTCTACTTTGGCATACTCAATCTTACTGCATATTAGAAAGCTTTTAGTGCTATCACACTTAAAATTGAACAATCCATCAAAACTAATTTTGATTTGGTAAGCACCTTACTAGAAAAGTTGTCAAGTATTAAGTGGGGATAAGCTTCAGACATTGTTCCCATGGCCTTCCTGTCCTTAATATCATGTCTTGTCACCTGGCAACAAAAAAATCATGTCATATTCCAAGAAAGTCAGACAACATCCAGCAGAAAACAAGATATTCCACTTACCACATTGAGTAACCCAAAATATGCAGTTGGACCAAATGGCAAATGGCAGACAATTAAACCATCCGGCTCACCACGATGTTCATGCACCAAAATAACGTCAGTGAACTCATGCGCACGACAAGATTCAATTATTTCTGAGATGACCTACAAAGCACTAACCAATATCAGTTACATTTGAGAGAAACAAAATCAAACATGAAAAAATGTAAATAGAATGCACGCTACATGCTGGAAATTTACTAGACAAGAAATATAGTGTTGCATTATGATCTACTAATGGCGACATATATGAGAGAGAATAGAGAGCAAAGTGTTAATGGTACATACAGAATAAATGACATTAAGAACAAAACAGTTCTATGAAAAGCCTGCAAACGAAGTCAAATTGAACTTTAGACTATTGGATTGGCATATTCTGGTCATATGTAAGAAGTGTGGTTAACAAAAATTTAAAGGCCTCAAGTCAAAACCAGTTCATACTTAAATTTCAAAAGCTAGAGAAGCTAAGATCACTTATAATAAAGCTCTAACATGCTTCTTGAACTTGGGTTATTTCTAGTCCAAGAAAGCTTAAACTAGCTAGCCATTGACATAAGCCTCTGAGCATAAGTTAATAAATCTGTCCACTTGCATCAATAAATAAAAATGTATGGTGTATTGATATTAACTCTTTTATCAGACCACCAAGTTTGCAAATAAATATATCATATATTTCATCCACAATATATAAAAACAAGAACCATTAGTCTCAAATATCTTAATCAGCTACATGAATTAACTACATCCATTCATCTATACATGCATAAGTTTGCATCAAAATAAGCGCCATCATGTTTCTCACTTTCTCTTCCTCTCACATCCATTCTAATATTCTCCTCACTCAAAACTTACTCATGAGTACTAGTGCAAAACCAATGGTCATGCCGATTGTCAGTTGGCATGGCAATCCCTTGACATGCCCCTACGTGCCACTAGCACACCATTGACACATTCTTAGTGTATTTAAAGATATTTTTGGATCATTGGCATGTTAATCTTTAGCTTTTTATTTAAATTTATGTATTAAAACCTACATTAGAGCCTTTTTTTCTTTAGATTATTTTTGTAAATGATCTATTTTACTAGAAATATAGCAATAATCAAATAGAAACATTATTCAATATGACTGAATATATTTATTAAAACTAATATTAATGATTGAATACTTTACAATATGTTCAATACTCTATAATATGACTGAAATAAATATAAGTAAAAAAAAAAATAGGCTCCACATAAAATATCATGTTTGAAACGATAAGAGAAAGGCCCCTATAGAGTATTTTACATTTACATCTCTAATGAATCTATTGGATTAATAAAATCTGTTTCAAAACCTCAGTGACCCATCATGTACCCGTGTCGATCGACACGAGGCGGCATGGCAAGTGCTAGTCTGCACAGCCGTCATTGGTGCAAAACTCTATGTGCACACCCATACATACATATATGATACATCTAATGCACTTGCCTACAAATCAATGCAGAATGCATTAACAAGCAAGAAGAGCAATAGAACATGTGTAAACTATAAAAACTAGTCAAAGCTATCAATCTAATAATAAGGAATTCTCCAAAGCTACACAAAAGGAAAATATCCTAAGTGCATTTGCATGCACACTCTCGTATCACCTTATAGATCTAAACTTTATCAATGTGCAATTGATCCCCACTACCTGCAACTATCATTTCGTCCGTGGTTCCCAAAATCAATCAATCCAAATCTAGATTAGCCCTTAACAATCCTAATAATGACTAGTTTCGATCTAGGATCAACCGATCTTACTTAATCATACGAGTCAAGACTCAAACAAAATTAAATAATTTTAAGAATCAAGTCGAATCTAAAATATATCCAACCTATGAGTCATTAGTAATTGATGCCCTTAATTGTTTTCTTATTAAGTTTTCATTTCTTTACCATTTATCTCTTGCAAACACTCTCCTCCAACCCCTCACATTTCACCAAGCTCATCTCAATTGATTCGATGAGTCCCTCTGCCTCCTCTCTTTCTAACTTGCTCTTTAACACCCCTTTTATTAGCACTACAGAACACAATAAAAAATGATATATATCTCTTCACTATTGTTATGTAGTAAAATTAGCAAGCATAAATATTTGCTAAATTGAAATCAGAATTCTTTATAATTTTGAGTAAATTTTTTCTTTAGTTTTTAGACTTCATATATGACTAATTTTTAATTTCATATATTTTTGTTATTTTGTCTAATTTTTAAAAACTTTCCTATATTTTTAAATAATATTTAAAATTTTACATAACTAAAAATAGTCCGATCTGTTACGAACGATAGATAACAGTAGATATATATCATTTTCTCTAGCAGTTGATTCTAATCCCGATACCAAATTTCAAAACCTTAATTTCAACTCGCCAGTTTTTTTTTTAGGAAACAAAAGATGATTTCATTTACTTAATCACCAAAATTCACCCCATTTACATCATAGCATAAAAAACACAGAAGAGGAGCAAGAAGAGCCCCAACTCAAGTATAGCCATATCCAAAATTCTTACCCATATTGGTCAGCCAATTAGCAAATTTATTGGCTTCTCAATACACATGATTAACTTTACCATTTTGAAATCGTTGTATTATGAGTAAAATGTCATCCACTAGCTTTAATAGACCATGGCTATTTATGGCCCCTAAACCTAATACAAGGATCTTAGAATTATTCCACTCACCAAATCTCGGGTCCACAATTCAAGCTTTAAATTCTTCCTCAAACATTGTTTATTTGTTTTACAGGGAAACTCTGAAAGATAAACAGATTTGAGTTTCTAAATCCTAGTTTTCAACCTTTTGATTGTAATAAGAATGTATCAATAAATTAGTATTGTTGAGACAAAATGTTAGACATACTTTATAAAATGTTCGCATATTATTATGAATTTAGCTCCTGAAAAATACAGAGGAATTATCATCTGTTAAGACAATACTGCAAGCTAATTTTCTACTCTACTACGAATTAATCTATACTAATAAAGTAATTGTACAAAATATTTGCAGCAAAATAGGCTATTGAATGCAATTGTTAGGCTAATTCTGTTAATCAAATAATCTTTACAACTTAATCGCATAGAGCCATAATACCTGACCACCACGATTCATTCTTGTCGAGTTAGGAAAAACAATTTTTAGTTCCTGAAAAAAACAATACAAGAGTGATAACAAGGACTAAGGAACTTGAATAGCCGCACAAAGAATTAACTATGTAATTTGTATCAAAAGAGAAGCTGCTAATTTACCTTGACAAATTGAGTTAGAGGTGCACTTGGATTACGAGATGTGGTCAACAGTATTTTGGGATCCCTATCTGATGCATTTGCATACTCATCATCTATGTGACTTCTTGGTACTACATATTCAATCACCAAAATATTGGCAGTGTTACAACAGATAACCAACATGTAAAGATAAACATAGTACAAATTGCATGTTTTTGATATACCAATATGTCATTATCCACAGAGTATAAAACAAAAAGTAAACTGCCAGCATTAGTGCAATCTATCTTCCTCATTTTATGCAGTTAAGATCACCATATAGGACGCACTACATGAAACAAGCAGCAAAAGAATTGCACCATCAGAGCTGGATTATCATATCAGATAACAAACTCAGTTACAATAGCTTTTAACATTTGAATGAACTAAAAAACTTCAGACATCAGTTTGCAGAATTTTCATATCAATTTATTTAATATTTTCTCTAAACAGAATTGATGACTCAACAGCATTGAGAAGTGCACTCACTAGCAATACCTACAGATGAATGTTATCACTTGACAATTATATAAAACATCCATCTATCTTCCCTTTCTGAAATTACTGTAAGTTCCCAGATAATTGATGCAGACCTAGGTAAAGGGATGTGAAAATACAGTAATAGGAGATAATTTCTGTGTAATTTAGTTCCCAGCCTAAGAAACAAATTCTTTAAACAAAATCCTATGCATATTTCACAATTATGCTGTAACAGAAAACAATGAGAAAATGGCAAGAAAAATATATTACTCACAAGGTCATATATAGAATAAAAAAAGTAGGTTGTGGGAGAGAATTTTTGAAAGGACAGTTAGAGTGAACTTCACCATTTCTTGCTCTCGTCCTAGACCTCTACCAGGTTCCAAACCCTGTTGAAGCATTTCCTCTTTTCCTCAATCCGACTTTGAGCATGTCCTTGATTAAACATGCAGAAGAAGATACAACTACTCCTAAATTTCCGTGAAAATAAATCAGCCTATAACAGAGGAGCCGGAGAGAGGAAACATTAAGGGTGACAGAAGCTGACTGCGACATTCTTCCTATCAAAGTAATGCCAAATCAAAACTAATATCCGATTACTAAAAATTCAGCAACATTACGCCATTAATTTTGATGCAACGATTACATCAGAAGATCGGTCGCAACCAAACATGATTAAAATTGGATCTTACTTTCCACGAGAAACATCACACCAGAAACAAACCCTCTTGCATCGGACACTCTACCATCAAATTTCAAATTTTTTGCTTCTTTTATAAGAAAAAAAAAAATTTAACTCGAATTAGTTCTCCAACCCTGAAACTTCTGACGAAAAATCAAGTAAAGAATCACATAATCTCAAGTTACAAATATCGAAGAAAAAGAAAAAAGAGAGAATCCAACCAGCAGTGTGCTCGTCCTCGAGATCGATTTCTTGTCGGAGAGTCGCCTCTTCGTTCCTGAGCTCGGTGGGGATCGGCTTTCCCTCTTGCAACATCGATCAAAGGAGACTCCTTCACGTCAGAATCGAAGCTAGAGAGACTAAAACGACAGGGTTTTGGATGAGAAAAGACAAAGAACAGAGTGTACCTTCGAGGGCTTCGCGAATCTTGCGCTTCTTCTCGTAGTACTCGCGCTCCTTGCCTTCCAAGCTTTTCCGGTAGAGGTACTCCCTCCTCAGTCGCGTGTTCCGCCGCAACATTGTTCTCTCTCTAATCTACAATCGCGATTCTAGGGAAGAGCTCTCCTTTCTTCTCCCGCTCTCACAATCCGGTATAAAGAAACCTAGCCGCAACTCGTAAAACCCTAAACCTGGGGTTTTTCTCAAATACAAGTCCAATCCATATTAAATTATGACCTCGTTTTTATTTATTTCTTTTAAAAAGTCCTTAAGCCAAATTTCAATTCAAAGTGGATCAGTCCATTATTTATAGGATTTTTTCTTTACAAGACTGGCCAAGTAATGAACAGTTTGGTTATTTTCTTGAGTATCTCTTTGATGTCAGATAGTAAGACAAGAGTAACACCCAATGGTGCATCATTACAGTGATCTAGGTATTTATATATGTAGACTTTGGTATTATGCAATACAATTGTAATAAAAATACTAATGCCACCACCAACTCCTTTTTCTTTTTTTCCATGTTGCATTAATCCAGTAATAAGATTTCTATCAACCAGGGGTTTTTCTTCATGTTTCGTTGTGTAAGTGAGCAATCTTCAATTTTCAGAGCTCTAGCAAGTTTGTCTATCTAACTAAGGGCTTTGACTAGGGGTTGGCTCACTCCTTTGGAAGACGAAGTTGTTGCGTGTTTTTAGATAATTCACATTATTATGAAAGCGTAACTAAGCTGCTCTTTAGAAATATTAGCATTATAGTGCAAGACCTATTCAGCGAGACTACCATGAAAGTCAAGTTTAGAGTAGTCCTAAATCACCAGCAAACCAAACTGCTACGTAATAACTACATTGAAAGATTAGATGCTCAACATTTTTGACTTAGCTATTATAGAGAGGGTAAGCGTTGTTAACATGTGGGATCCTTCGGCTGAGAGTAGCAAAAACTAGAAGAGTGTCTGCTACACAGCACCAAATAAAAGTTTTTATTCTTGGTATAATGATAGTGGCCTTTTAGATAGTCTTCTATAGTCGTTTTGTATCTTGGCTAGAGGGCGAAGCGCCCTAATCCTCTTCCGCTAGGATAATTCTTGCAGACTTAAAGAACTTACCACTCATAATAGTTGTCCAGATTATCTTGTCTTGCCTAATCAATGACACTAGGCTTATGAAGATGTTGGAGATGCACCTTGCCACTTTGATGGAAGTGGGTGTTAATGAGCTTCATGTTCAAAGAGGTTTCTTGTATGTTTAGGAGATTAGCTATTCTTTAAATGTTGTAAGAAATGTTGTAGCTATTGAGATCGATACTTAGAACCCAAGAGTCTTTAGAAATTGATGTCGACTATTCATTCTCAATCATGGATATTATTGCTCTTCTTAAATAACTCTTAATTCTAATGATATAGCTCCACACCTATGAGGTTGAAGTTCTTCTGCTTGCTGTCTAAAGAGAATTTTTTGGGTTGTGTTTGGCCTTCAATAAGTCGGCACATATGTTTTCTTCTTCCGTCAAGAGTCTCCAAGTTAGTTTGAGAATCAAGGTTTAGTCATCTAGTTTGAGTCATCTCCTGTCTTTAATGGTCTATAAAAACTTTCTAATGCTTAAGGCACAACCTTGGCTTTTCTCTAGTGCTTTTCTATCAAAAGTCTCTCATTAAAGCGTCCAAATATTTGAACAAGACCTTTGGAAAAAGAGACACTTAAAATGAAGTATATAGGAATACTATTAAGGACTAATTTTATTAGGACTAGTCCTTCCACATTGAAAAAATATCTTGCCTTCTAGCCCGCTAACCTTGCTTTGAATTTATCTACAACAAAATTGTAAGCTATAATTTTTTTTTAATCTTAGGAGCACAAGTTCCCGAGACACTCCTCCTAACTTTCTAGCAATTTGACTTTCAAAGTGAAAATTATTTGGGTTTTGCTACTTTGCTTAACCTGATTACTTAAGAAGATGTCACTTTTTTATAGTTGATTTCTTGTCAAAAAATTGAGATTTTTGATCTAGTAGGAGAAAGAGGATATTGTCTCGCATGATGAAAAGGAAGAGATAGATAATCCTATAGATGGTTCGAAAAAGATCTTCCACAGATCCATTAACATTTATAGCCATGCTTGTTGTACTCGATATCATGTATTGATCTTAGAATCTAATATAATATATGTATATCTTGATATCACAATTATCAATCTCAACTTTGAATATCATCCACTATATTAGACCATAGTATCCAGTCCAAACTTGATACCTATATTGCTACAATGTCATATGCTATGATATCTTAGTAATAATTATACTCTATTATATGTTAATGGTATATTAATCATAGTTGTATCCTGTTATTTTTAAAAGTATAACCATCAGCTACAGTCATACTCTACTATACAAGAGTATGTCCAGTATTAGTTCAGACTAGATAGTGCTCTAGCAATTACTTTATTTTTATGATTTCATAATTTTCTTCTAAATGTTAGATCATATGTATTATCTAATACTATAACAAATCATGCAACTTAAGAATTTAAGTGATATAAAGAAGTCGAAAAAAACGTAGTCATGCATTCTCAAATAATATATCCATCATATACATGTTGATACTAGATATCAACTCGACAAATAAAATATGCATAAGATTTAGCTTCGGTTATATATTAAATAACTAGATTTATAGTTTATATTTAATTCTGATGATATTAATATGTTACTACCATAAATTATATTAACTCATCCGTATCCTAGCTTTGGTAGTTATAAAGTAAGCATATAATGATTATACTATTTTTTTTATAAAAACATAAAATGCTAATATACATATGAGATATTCCCTTTTCATCCCCCTGAAGTACCATCATTTTCTATAATGATCCTCTAAACTATTTTTTAGTATACAATAATCTCCCGAACTATTAAAAATATCTCACCTTTCCTCTTCTTTTAGGTTTTTATTAACTATTTTTATCTATAAGTTGTCATGTGATAGTCACGTGATAAAGATATGATATATTTACCTCTCTTATGCATGTGCTAGTCATATGCAACTCAAAATAAAATTTTATATTGACCAAAATTGAGAGACAATTTGCTCATATCTTTAATTCTATCTACATCATTAAAGGTGGTTATTTTGATAGTCCAAGGGGTCAATGTGTTTCAAAAAATAGTTTATGAGTCATTATGGAATATGATGGCACTTGGTGAAAGAAAATTATCCTTGTACATATAGTAAAAAGAATTTTACAAATCACACATTATATATAACCTACTTTGTGACTTACATTGCATTTTTGAAGATTATTTAAGTCAACTCTCCCATTTTTTCTATAATTTTTATTTAACATTCTAAGTAAAATGAATGGTACCAGCAAAGAAATATTTTATTATAATGTACTAAATAATTTATAACATATCTAAATTACTCATATTTTCTTCATCCTCTATTCTCTCCCATCTTCCTTATATTCTCATCACCTCAACATGCCCAAGCTAGATGTTTTGATCCCCAAATCTGAGTTAGTCAAGATCGACTCACTCCATCTTCTCCGGCAAACCCCTAGTTGGAACAAGAATAGGTAGAAGTTGAGAAAGGAAAGAATAAGACGAGGAGGAGGAATAAAAAAACAGAAGAAGAAGAAGAAGAAGAAGAAGAAGAAGAAGAAGGGGTATTTATTAATTTGAACAACATCAGTTAATCAAAAATAATATTAGGTGTTAAAAAAAATTATTGAGAAAATAGAGGCGTCAGGTTATAAAATTTTTAAAGATGGGATATGAATTACAAACTAGGTAAAATGTAGGGTGTGATTTATAAAATTTCGTATATCAAAATACAAGTACATACAATATCTAGTTATAAATTAATTATTTTATGATTATACTCTTACTTATCTAATCACCGGTTATAAATAAAATAATCATTATCTATTCATGATCATGTAAATAATAAATTTCAATGTTTAGTATTTCATTTTATACAAAATAGTGTATAATAAGATGATATATATATATATATACATGAAAACAAATTCATTCTTAGCATTGTTGTAGTAAAGGGGGAGAAGGAAGAAGAAGAAGAAGAAGAAGAAGAAGAAGAAGAAGAAGAAGAAGAAGAAGTAGAAGAAAGACAAGGGAAAGGAAGGAGGAAAAGCTGGGCTGATAGGGAGGGTCTCGATCACTACTGGCTAGCTAGCGGCTACCCTCTCGTTGATGGCTTGGTTCTGACGAACTCGAGCTTGAGCGAGAGAGAGAGAGAGAGAGAGAGAGAGAGGAGAAGAAAAGAGATGATCTCACTTATAAGTGGATAGGCTTAGCGGAGATGATCAGAATAGGTCGGAGTTGGCAAAGAGAGAAGAGAAAGAGAGAAAGAGTACAACAAAGAGAACATAATGAGACATAAAGAGAAGAACGAGCAAGAGAAAGAGAGAGGGAGGGGGAGGGTAGAACTACAATAATGGTGGGTGTGGGCGTTGTTGTGCCTAACAGAACAAATTTATTAGAGAATGCGTGGGCATAAAGCCAGCCACACTATGGTTGACCATGTGCCATATAAAAAAAAATTTAGGCTTGAGTTGTTATAATGACCACCTATTATGTTTGACACTAGACCCACCAGCCATCACCAATATTCACCGACACAAACACTACTAAATAAGGGTATATCCTAGCAGCAGCATCCCTTTTCTATTATCTAACAACAATTAATCGATTATTTGCCATTCCAGACTAAAGACCTTTATTTAAGGAACCCAAAGCTAGAAATTGATTCATTCATCAAAGTGATAACTCAAAAACATTCAAGTTTTAACTTAAAAGAGTTCTCTAATTTATCACAAAGTTTATGTTCCATTATTGAGTGATGAGATATTGTAAACATATCCAACTTCTTGTACCACACTTGAGGATGATCCAAATGCATTAAAATGAGCTGCATTATTTGTCGACATTTATCACTATTGATGTACTCACATTTGAGAATTGATCTATGGCTCAAGTGCTTGTGAAAGAGAGATCTTTTTCATAAGAATAGTTAATTATTCGATTCATTTTCAAAATGTTATATAACACAATGACAATATTGTTAGAAGAGATTGTAAATAAGATTTATTTCTATTGTTTAATGCAATAAAATTGATTAACTTTTAGCGCATTGTAGTTTTTTCTCTTTATGCACGATTTTCTATGTTAAAAACATGTATTATGGTGTGTTAGTTATGCTTCCTGGTTTTTTACTTATACTTGGTTTTTTCATTTTACATTCTTAGCTTTTCCTCTCTGACTTGAGTTTGATTTTCATAGTTAGAATAGTATTCGAATTTTTATCTCTTAGTTTCGATTTTCAAAATTACATTCTTACTCCGTTTTTCTAAATATAATAGGATTCAGTTTTCTAAACTAATTCAAATTTAATTTTTAATATTTATCTAGATTTATATTTTTATATCTCTAAACTTAGTCTCTCCTAAAAGTAGCCCAAATCTATTTTCTACCTTCCTAAATGAAAACCTGATTGTCTCCTTATTTTATTTTCTTAATGTCTTTGAATGTAACAAATGTTTTTAACATAAATGGCTTTGGAAAGAAATCTATGTTTTCTGTTTGCTTCCTTTACAAATTAATCATCCCCAGAAAACTTAGTATATTTCTTTATCTATTAGATTACTTTATTATTATTATTTTTATGTTGTTGCAAACTAGGATTAGGTTTCCAGACTAATAGGTTGCCAATGCCTTTTTGTTTTATTTTGAATAAAATAAGGATCTAAATATTAATGATCAAACTGTTGTGAAAAAATGGATTGGAAAATAATTGTTTTAGATTTTTCAGAAAAATATAAAACTATATCAAAAAAATAAACTTGTTAAGAGAATTCATTTTGACATGAGATCTAAATCTATTCTAGAAGAGTGGACCTACAATTTTAATTAATCTATTAATGACATATATACTTTCAATAAGAAAAAGAAGAAGAAAGATTTCCTACTAGAGAAGGAAGAAGAAAATAAAATGCCCATTTAGAAAATTTGTATATAACACTCTGTTTCACTATTTATAAATCGATGTGCAAAAAATATCATACTATTAGATTTATTAATCAAACTTAACTAAATTTCTGAGTTAAATTAACTATACTAAAAAGCTTATAAAAATATCCTCAACCGTACTATACTAAGGGCATTATAGTAATTTTAAAATAAGAGTATTTTAATAATTTTAAAATAAAATATTACAGTGTTACTTTAAATTTAATTCGGAATGTTTTCTACGTATATTTGCTAAATAATAAGATTTAATTTGCAAATAATCTTATCAAATTTAATTCGGAATATTCTGTACACACATTCATTAAATAATAAGATTTAATTTGCAGATAATAAAAATATACTATGCTAAGGGCATTATAGTAATTTTAGAATAAGAGTATTTTAATAATTTTAAAAATAAAATATCTCTATTAATGAAATATTTTAATAGTGTTTAAATTTAATTCGGAATGTTTTCCACGTATATTCGCTAAATAATAAGATTTTGTTAGTTCAAATTTAATTCAAAATATTTTTATAGACATATTTACTAAATATATAATTTGTAGATTATAAAAATATACTATGCAAATTTTCTATAAAAAAGAGGCGGTCCGATCAAAGTCCACTCTTTGAGCCATATTGGGCCTGGGTCGTATGGGCCCGTTATCCTTCAACTGTTGTGAGCGGGAGGTGATCGCTGCTCTGTGAAGCCAGCCTCACGCTTTGCCCTCCTCTTTAGGGGACACATGGCATGAGCCTCCGCCCAAGTCAAATGACCCATCTCAACAATTTGGAACGGGCGAGCCAGCTAAAGAGTAACCAAGACCCGACCCGCCGAGCGAGGCAGCTCGTCCACGCCTCTTAAAGCCCCCACTTAGGTTACAAGCTCAAGTTACTGAACTCGGCAACCGAGGATGTGAGGCTTTAACATATAAATCGGAAGAAAATTTTAAAACTAAGCGATGTGGGACTAACTATCAAACTGGGATTAGGAAATGGATTGGAAAAATAATTGTTTTTTATTTTTTTCGAAAATGTAGAACTAGTAATTCAGAAAAAGTATTAGCCAAGAAAATTCCATTTGAAAGTGGTAGCAAATAATAGAACTTCCCTTAGATTAGTATAGCATCTAAATTTATTCGGGTAGAGTGGATGGACAAGGTTTACTTAATCCATTTAATTACATATGGATTTTCCATAATATTAAGGAGAAGAAAAAAGAAGATAAATTTCTAAGGCAAAGAAGAAAAATAGAAAAGTGCACATTGAGGGCATGTATGTCAAATAAAATATAGGGATATTTCTTTTTTGTTTATTCTTTTCTGAACTATCGTCATTTTCTACGAACTATATTTTTAGTACATAATGACCCCCTAATATAAGAGTTAATATCATTGTAAAAAATAGTAATAGTTGAGGGAGTGAAAATAGAATTATTCCGCCCTCCGAAAGATTAGATTTTCTTCTTCACCGTACTAATCTTACTTAAAATTGATAAGTTATAACTTAATACTAAAGCTTTACTTTTTAATTTTAGTTTGTTGTTGGTTTAAATCAGGATATTGAAAGGCAGCCGAGGGTGGGGCAGTCATCCCACTTCTTAGCTCCTACCTAGAAGGCAACCGCTAAGGCACCTCTAACATTTTTAATATATAAAAAATAATTATAAATATTTTAATAATAATTTATAATTGAAAAAATTACAAATTAACCATCACATCTGGTATATATAACATATTGAGCACACGTCTCTTTTCTTTTCTTTCTTCTATCGTTTGTCTCTTGCAACCATTGTTCTCCTTCTTTTCTTCTCGCCCTGATTACATGTATAAATTATTAAAAAATAGTATATATATATTTTTTATTCCAACATTATTACAATAGAAACAAGAGAGCAACAACTATTCAAAAAGCCCATTTATTGCACTGGTCTCAAAAACTCAATTATCATATAAAGTGATGTACAAATTAATAGAAAATTTTAAATTAAAAAGGAGAAAATAATATATTTCATGTCATGTTGTGATCTATCCTCCTCTTAAACCTTTCAAGATGATTGACTGTGAGATATGGATTTATCTAGGAAATGCCAATCTACTATTAGATCTACACTTCTAAATAGTTCTAACTATCATTATTTGAGAGCTAGAATGAGGTTCTCCTTAAAATCAATCAATAGTAGTTATTTATGATTATTCTCCGTCTACTTAGTTGAGTCTGAGTTCCAACTAGCCTGATCTCCGAATTATAGAAATTTATAGTCTACATAGTTTTAGATAAATAATGAGAAAATATTCATAATATGATATAAAATTAGAGAGATTAATTCAGTAACGACGTGGTCTACATTTTTTTATATTTAGATTTTGTTCATATTAAGTTATGTCTTAGACGAAACTGGGATCTAATGAAAGAAAGATATTCAGTATCCATGAACTTGCCCTTACATAAAATTGCACTAAAACTACCTGAACTTTTTTTTGTTTATATTAACACTATCCAATCTATTTATATCTAGGCCACTGATCTAGCCTCTTGGACATTGTTTAAACTATTATTTTTCCAAGTCTAAACGCTAATAGTTGGTTTTCTCATGATCTTTGCAGTAGCTCTTCCTCACGTGACTTAACATGTCAGAGAATAGTGGAGAGGAATTATAGAAACATATAGACATGTATGCAAATATGTAGGCATATATATATATATCAGCATATTTACAAGTTTTGATAAGATTTGAAGTATTTAATTCAGCGCATTTACAATGCTTTTATAGTGTGTTGGCAGCGCATTAATAAACATTCGAACGCACACTAAAAAGTTCACAGCATGTTCACACATACAGAAGTGTAGTTTTGGTCGTTCGAATGCACTTGGAGACCGTTCGGATGTAAGGAACTTGCAAATTCTAGGGCTTGGTGAGACTTGATTTGACTTAAATTTGATTTTATCTTTATAAGGTATATAATGGTTGGAAAACCTTAACACTAGAGGAGGTCGAACATTAATTAGAAAAGAAACTTATCTCTAAGAGGTATTTATCTTATCTCTAAAATATATAAAAATATGTTTAATCTAATTCTAAAAGGTGTTGTTGATCATTATCTAGAGATCATCTTTTAAAGATCATTAGAGATTACTTCTCTACTTTATAAAACATGCTGAATTTTCATCTCAACGCATCTATACCAGATCTAGAATAGCTACGTCTTAAGGGTCATTAAGATGAAAAGATCAATCTCGAGGATTACTGAGTTTTAAAAATCTATCACGGGAAGTAGTGTATTGTTGGGTCTAACAGGTTGGTACACATTGAATTATGGGAGTTGACGAGTGATTTGTAACATTCTTATTAACTACTATATGTTTTAGTGATTAGTTACGATCTGAATTTGGACATAATTTTTTTTTATCCGGTTTGAGATTTTTTCACATATAAAGTTTTGTGTTTGCGATTGTTCTTTCACATTTTATTTTTTTGCATATTATTATCAATAACATGTGATAGATCCTATCTCCTAGGGTGATATGTTTTTCAATTAGAATCATAGTATACCTAAAGATTTATGTAAGTTTATTTTTTTTTCAATTAGTATCAGACTAGTGTCACTGACTAAGTCTTTGAGATAAACAAAGATCGTGTGGCACTCAACTTTCAAGTAGCAAAGTTAAGTCAGCCGTTCGCTTCCCAAGCGATGCACCTGTTTTGGATTGCGACAAAGCAAAGACAAGCAAAATACAATGTTTGGCAAACAAGTTTGCGATTCTCTATTAATTGGAAAAGAAGTTACAAGACATGCCAACAACAAGAAATTTAAAGGGGCAGGATAGCCATCGAGGGCAAAATGAACACCATTGAACCAATGGCACTTCGGTTGCGAAGCTGGCTCACTTAATGCTTCTCGATAGTTCTCCTATACTACTAAGTATGAGCATCCCCATTTCTGCAACCCGGGGGGGGGGGGGGGGGGGGGTTCAAAGGTCTTGTGGGGCGTTACGTTTTGAAAGTAAGCCCCATTTGAGTTTTGGCCTATGAGTTTTATAGGCACGTGCGGGGAAAAACCCAAACTAGTGTTGCGACGATACTAATATTGCGATCCCAAGGTTGCTTCGCAAGGAGCTTTTGAAGAAAACTAAACGACACTCAAAAACATGCAAAAGATACGGGGTTGGCATCCCATTTACATACTCAAAAAGCGAAAAATACAATAGGACCGACATTGCGAACAAAACGGTCCTAACAGACTCTCCCACTTAGACTCTCGGCGTCCTCGTCGAGGTGATCTTCGGCTGCTACCAAGTGATGCTTGACTTCATCTTGACGTGCTCGCCAAGTTCTTCTTCTGGTAGGCTTGAACCTTGTCTTCTTCATGCCTCAGAGTTTCTTCAAGTTCCCAACTAGCTTCAGACATTGGAAGATTCTTCCACTTGACCAAGCATTTGATCTCAGTAGCTCCATTGGGTAGAGTCCGCACTCTGTCCGCTAAGATGGTGTCAACCTGCCTTTCAAGCGACGCCATTGTGGGGTTTGGCCTGCTTGACATATTGCGAAAAGGGTCTTCGCGATCGGCATGATACTGTTTGAGGCAACTCACATGGAAAGCCGGATGGATTTTAAGCCAAGAGGGGAGTTGCACTCGGTAGGACACATTGCCCACCTTGTTGACGACAGGAAAGGGGCTTTCATATTTGCGAGCAAGTCCGTTGTGCACCTTGCGAAAGAACTTGAGCGATACCGCTTGAAGCTTGACCAGCACCAAATCGCCTTTCTTAAAGTCTCGCGGCCTTTTATTCTTGTTCGCCCACTTCTTCATCTTTTGTGCAGCCTTCTCAAGATAGGCTTTGGCAATCTCCACATTCCGATGCCACCCTTTGGCAAAATGATATGCTGAAGGGTTGCTGCTTCTGTAACCCACCACCAAGGTATGCGGTGTGGAAGGTTGTTGTCCCATGATAACTTCGAAGGGGCTTTTGGTAGATGCAGAGCTCCGCTGCAAGTTATACGAGAATTGGGCAACGTCAAGTAACTTGACCCAATCTCGCTGATTGGCACTAACAAAGTGCCGCAAGTATTGCTCAAGAAGAGCATTTATTCTCTTCGTTTGGCCATCAGTTTGGGGGTGAAGGCTTGTGGAGAAGAAGAGTTTTGACCGCAAGAGTTTGAACAACTCCGTCCAAATTTGACCCAAGAACCGAGGATCCCTATCGCTCACGATATTTTGTGGAACTCCCCAATACTTGGCCACATGCCTTAGGAACAAACGAGCTGCTTCATTAGCGGTGCAATGCAGCGAAGCCGGTATGAAAATTGCATACTTTGAGAACCGATCCACTACCACCAACACTGAGCCAATGTCCCCGACCTTTGGCAAGCTCGAAATGAAGTCCAAAGAGACACTTTCCCATGGCCGCTTAGGAACAGGGAGCGGTTCCAACAACCCACAAGGCTTCGTGCGCTCCACCTTGTCTTGTTGGCAAATGAGACAAGTGCACATGTACTCTTCGACGTCTTCCCCCATCTTTGGCCAATAATACGCTCTTTCCACAAGAGCCAAGGTCCGATGTACGCCCGGATGACCTGCCCACAAGGTGTCATGACACTCTTTGAGCAGTTCTCTTCGCAAATTGTTCACCCGAGGCACGTACACACGGTTTCCTTTTGTCATGATGAATCCCTCCTAGACCCAAAACCGTCGCGTCTTGCCTTCATCTACAAGCTTCTTGAGGGTCTCCGCGAATCTTCTTCAAAAGCGATGCTTGTATTTGGCTTATACTCTCATTTGCCACAGCTTTGAGAGTAGCCAATTCCGCCTTGCGGCTTAAATCATCCGCAACTTGATTTGTTCGACCTGGTTTGTATTCCAAAACTATGTCGAATTCCGCCAAGAAGTCTTGCCATCTTGCTTGCTTTTGAGAGAGCTTCTTTTGAGTTTGAAAGTAACTCAAAGCCACATTGTCGGTCTTCACAACAAAGCGAGACCCAAGGAGATAATGCCTCCAAACACAAAGGCAATGCACGACCGCCGTCATCTCCTTTTCATGCACCGTATACCTCCACTCCGTATTATTCAACTTGCGGCTTTCATAGGCAACCGAATGTCCTTCTTGCATAAGAACTCCTCCGATGGCATAATCTGAAGCATCTGTGTGAACTTCAAATGGAAAGGAGTAGTTTGGCAACTGCAATACGGGTTCCTCCATCACCGCTCTCTTCAAATCAGCAAAGGCCTCTTGACATTTGCTAGACCACTCCGATGAGCGGTCCTTCTTCAGCAAATCAGTCAGCGGCGCAGCCCTCCGCGAGTAGCTTGCAATGAACCGCCGATAATAGTTGACAAGCCCTAAGAATGAACGAAGTTCTGTCACCTTCGAAGGGGCTTGCCAATCATGAATGGCACAAACTTTTTCCTTGTCCATGCGAATGTATCCTCCGCCAACTTGGTGTTCAAGGAACATGATTTCCTCTTGTGCAAAATAGCACTTCTCATTCTTCACAAAGAGGGAGTGTTCCTTAGCACTTTGAAGATGGCTTTGAGATGTTGGATGTGCTCTTCCAACGTCTTATTGTACGCCACGATGTCATTGAGGTAGACCACCACGAACTTGTCAAGATACTCATGGAACAGCTGGTTCATGAGTGTACAGAAAGTCGTAGGGGCATTCGTCAAACCAAATGGCATCACCAAGAATTCGAATGCGCCATAACGTGTCACACACGTTGTCTTTGCTTCATCACCTTCCGCAACTCTGACTTGCCAATACCCCGACCTCAAGTCCAATTTGGAGAAGTACCGTGCTCCTCCAAGTTGATCAAACAAGTCCGCAATGAGAGGGATTGGGTACTTGTTTTTTATCATCACTTTGTTTAAGGCGCGATAGTCTACACATAGTCGTAGACTCTCATCATGCTTCTTTTGAAATAGCACCGGTGCCCCAAACGGTGCCTTTGAGCTGCGAATCAACCCGCCTTTAAGCAACTCATCAAGTTGCTTCCGAAGTTCCGCCAACTCCGGAGGAGACATGCGATATTGTGCACGGGCTGGAGGCTTTGTCCCTGGCTCCAACTCGATCTTGTGATCCACCACTCACCGAGGAGGCAAGGTCTTTGGCAATTTGGGCGACATGACATCCCCAAACTCCTTCAAAACCCTTGCGACCCCAAGAGGAATTGGGCCATTCTCCAAAGGATTTGCCTCTAGCTTCAAGGCCGCCAAGAATGTTTGCTCACCCTTCTTGACACCCTTCTTCAACTGAAGTGCTGAAAGTTGCTTTGTCTCCTTTGTCATCGTCTTCACCGTCGGGACGACACAAGGGGACTCATCCCCCATCATGCATAGAGCATTGAAAAACGGCATAGGCACTCCTCTCGCCGTTTGCAGAAATTTCATCCCAAGAATGACTTGGAAGTCATCCAAAGAAATCGCCATGAAGTTGGCCTTGCCCCTCCAAGACCTAACCACAACATGTACGTCCTTTGCTTGCCCGACGATTGGTTGAGACTTCGAATTCACCGCCTTCATTCGACTTGAGTCCTTTGAAAGGAGCAACCCAAGTCGTTGTGCTTCATGGTCCGCTATGAAGTTGTGAGTGGCACCAGTGTCAACCAACGCCTTCGTCGACTTTCCATTGAGCTCAATGTCGACGAACATTAGCTCATTTGGCTTTCGATTCTTTGAAGGCAAAGACTTCCGCTTCTCCCCCACTTGAGCCTTGAGTGCATTTAGAAGCCGCAATGCCCCCATGCCAGGCCCTTCGTTGACTTCTCATCGTTGCTCTCCGAACTTTGCTCTTGGGCTTGCACTACATTAAGCGACTTCCTTTGCGGGCAATTCTTCACAAAATGTGGCCCTCCGCATAGGAAACACCCCTTCTCGGGACTCTTGCTCAGTTTCGCACCCTTTTGCCAAGACCCCTTTTTCTCGCTTTGCATCACCCCTTTGCCTTTCGGCCTTTGGGGCTTTGTATTGCTCGTCGAAGGCTTCTTCTTTGGATTTTCAGGTGCTGAATAATCCGTCAAGCGCTCCGCCACAGCTTGGGCCACCGCTAAGTCAGGAATGTCCCGACGTCGCAACTCGATTTGTGCCCAAGGTTTCAAGCCTTCCAAGAAGTGAAAAAGCTTATCCTTCTCCGACATGTCCCGAATGTCCAACATGAGCGTCGAGAATTGCTTGACATATTCTCGAATCGACCCCGTCTGTGTGAGATGTCGCAAACTCCGTCTTGCGATAAACTCCACATTTTCAGGAAGGAACTATACCTTCAGCTCCCTCTTCAGATCCTCCCAAGTATTGATGTTGCAGCAGCCACCTTGGATGTCCTCATAATGAGTCCGCCACCATAGCTTGGCATCCCCATCAAGGTACATCGTTGCGAAGGTGACTTTGGTTTCTTCCGAGTCCGGTCGCACCACCCACAGTATTGCTCAACATCGAAAAGAAAGCTCTCCAACTCTTTGGCATCCCTCGCGCCCTTGTAGCAGCGTGGTTCTAGCACTCTAACCTTTCCAGAATGTCCCTCTGCGTGTGCGGCGGGTTGCATGGTGCTCATGGCTCTCGTGAGTACCGTCACCCTTGTAGAGAGGTGCGCTAGCTGCTCTTTGAGATGTTGGACAGCTTCCCAAGCGATGCACCTGTTTTGGATTGCGACAAAGCAAAGACAAGCAAAATATAATATTTGGCAAACAAGTTTGCGATTCTCTATTAATTGGAAAAGAAGTTACAAGAGATGCCAACGATAAGAAATTTAAAGGGGCAGGATAGCCATCGAGGGCAAAATGAACACCATTGAACCAGTGGCACTTCGGTTGCGAAGCTGGCTCACTTAATGCTTCTCGATAATTCTCCTATACTACTAAGTATAAGCATCCCCAATTCTGCAACTCGGGGGGGTTCAAAGGTCTTGTGGGGCGTTACGTTTTGAAAGTAAGCCCCATTTGGGTTTTGGCCCATGAGTTTTATAGGCACGTGCGGGGAAAAACCCAAACTAGTGTTGCGACGACACTAATATTGCGATCCTAAGGTCGCTTCGCAAGGAGCTGTTGAAGGAAACCAAAAGACGCTCAAAAACATGCAAAAGACATGGGGTTGGCATCCCATTTACGTACTCAAAAAGCAAAAAATACAATAGGACCGACATTGCGAACAAAACGGTCCTAACAGACTAGGCTCTCTTATCTTAGAGAGATTTTTTAGGAGATAGGTTTTTCTATCGAACAATCATCATTTTCTATTAGATCACCTCCTATTGTTGAATTAAGATCATATGTATCTTTACTTATCTTTTGTTACTTTTATCTTTCATACTATTGTTTTTACTTGTTCTTAGATTGGTGTATGTGTTATGTAGGAATGCAATACTAAAATTTTCAAACTTGTGTATATGCTTATCTAAGATTAATTATAATATTTGTAATTTCAAAAATTTTGTCACAAATTCCCAAAGGGGAAGCTGTTAAGTTTTCAATGTTTGCAAATGTGTATAAAATGTTTAAGTATTTTTATACATGTATATGAGTATATATACAAGTTTTAATAAGATTTGGTTTGAAGCATTTAAATTAGCGCATTCGTAGGTGTTTGAATGCACTGTGGAAAGTTCGTAGTGCGTTCGCACATACAGAAGTACAATTTTGGTTGTTCAAACGTAGCCACAGAACTTGCAAATTTTAGAGCTTGGTAAGATTTGATTTGACTTAAATGTTACTTTATCTTTATAATGTATATAAGATTTGAGAAGCCTTAACCCTAGAGGTCGGTTATTGATTAGAAAAATATTTGACTTATCTAAGAGATATTTACTTAAGTTGTATTTATCTTATCTCTAGGAGGTATTTATCTTTTCTCTATGAGATACTTATCTTATCTCTAAGAGGGTAATAAAAGGGTTTAATCTAAACCTAAATGGTGTTGTTGATTATTATTTATCGAACATTATTTAGAGATCATCTTTTGAAGGACATTAGATATCACTTCTTTACTTTACATGAAATGTGATGAATTATTTTTATCTCAATGCATTCATATTAGATCTAGAATAACTATGTCTCGAGGGTTAGTAAGCGAAAAAATCAACTTCAAGGATAATAGAGATTTAAAAATATATCACAAGAAGCAATGCGTTACGAGGTTTAGCAAGCAAGATTGGTACTAATTGAGTCTTGGGAATCAAAGAGTGATAATGTAAGCTTCTTATTAACTGCTACTAGATTTAGTGATTAGTTATATTCAAAGTTAGATCCATAATTTTTTACTCGGGTTAGAATTTTTCCACGTAAAAAGTTTGTATTTGAGATTGTTTTTTTCACACACTATTATTATTGATAGCGTGTAATAGATATTATCACTTATGACGATTATTATATTTTTTAATTGGTATCATAGCATACCTAAAGATTTACGTAATTTTATTTTTTTCCAACTATTCCTGAAATTATAGGTAGAAGTTTTAAGAAATTCTATCTTAATTGTATCCTTTAATCATTCTCTCCTTTCCTTTTTAGTCCTTTTTTATTTTGATTCTGGTCAGCTTAAATTGATGAATTAAATATTAACTATATATTAAAAAATAATTATTTATTTATAAAAATAGTCTATGTGATATTCAAACAAGATGTATGCCAGATACAAATAGATTTGAACATTGTCCAATACAGAGGTTAAACACTTGATGATCATAAAAATAATGATTATGAGATAAGAGTTATAGCTCTAGCAATTTATGATAAAGGTTAGGGCATCCTTTGAAATATGCTTTATGATGAGGAAGCTATAAATATGGTCATTTGATTAAGGTTTTTAGTTTGATGGCCATAAATAGCAACTCATATATAGTGTTCTAAGATAAAAGCCAAAATTTACCAAAAGTAATCCAAAAAAATAAATGTCTAGAATACCGGACGTAACAACAATCCTCTAGAATATATGTCTATAACATAATAAAGATATAGATAAATATTTAGGGCAACGTAATTAATCCAATCATAAAATACAAAAAAGAAAAATAAACAAAAATTTAACTAGTCCTCGTGTGCTCCTACACGACCTTAATATTATCTAATGATTTGAAAAATTTCACTAATATGTGATGATATAAAAGCTCAACAAGACATTAGATTAAGGACCTTAGTCATAAGGCTATCTTCATACTCATATATATATATATATATGAGTGCTACACATAATTTATGAGTGAAAAAGGGTATTGACGAACTATTTGATGGTAGGTCCACTTGTATCGTCTAACATCATGCATGACATGATCAATATACTTTAAGTGCATATATTGTTTAAAGCATGTAATCAATCATCATTAAAAAAAAAATAGCATACAAATACTAACAATAAAAGCATGAATATAAATGTTATAATAATGCTACAATGTCAAAGTATTAGCATCATCATAATATATCTACACTGCCCTTATATTATAGAGAAGTTATTTATTTGAAGTGTATTTGACTGCTGCAATTCTCTTCAGTTTTTTATTTCTTTTATATCTCGAGATATTCCTCGTATGGTAGAGGATCTACCAATAAGGTAATAGTAATTGAATCATGGGTATGAATCTAACCTAGAACTAAATAATTTAATATGTCATAGAATTGTCTTTATGGATTTAGGTACATTTAAATGCATTGTAAGAAAAAATAGTAATAGCATATATTAATGAGTTAAATAATTTACTTTTACCTAAAATGTATGAATGCAGGATGGGCTCATCCCAACCCAACTCGCAGTCTTCTCCCTCAAGTGGGAGATAACTACTACTACAAAACAATGACTGATAGGGTATTGCTTACGGTCACGAGATAGGCAAACCATCAAAGGAAGGGGACAAAACACCTATTGACACCTCTAAAAGAAAAAAGGGGACCTTCAGTGGTCAACAGGCCGGTGGCCAAGGAGACTCTACAACCACCAACCAAGATAGGACATCACCAAAGGGAGTAAAGATAACAATGACAATAAGAACCACACCCTAAAACATGTTTAAAAGTCGGGTTAACTTTTGCCAACCCTTATCAATACCACCAATAAGACCAAATATGCCAACAGACTCACAATGGGAACAAGAAAAAGTGCATGAGGTGGTGACTCAATGTGAGTGAAGAGAGGGGTTCATCTTGACGAGGAGAGGCTTGACAACTAGGAGAGTCAAACCATTAAATCTTGGATAAAATAGGCCTAAGAAACTATGCCAAAAAGAAAAAGGATCGAGAGGAGTGCACACCGCTATAGATTTGCAAACTTAGGCGGCCAGTAATAAAAGGAAGGTTGCTGCTCCGTCAATGACATGGAGAAATCTAATATGGTCATTATAGCCATGAGAACTCCAAACAATGATATATATAACTTTGTCTAGCACAGGAGAATGTGATAAACTAGAGCAAATAGCCAAAGTCATCGACAAGAGTTAGGAAACCGATGGTCAAAAGTTACATGGTATAGCCTCCCACACACACCTTGGGTATCGACAACAAGATGGCAGTGAGGCAAAGCTTCCCTAATGGTCAGAGACTGATATGAAGTTTACAAAATAAAAAAGGAAAAGACTACAAATGCAACCAAACTAAAATTAACTTAAAGGGCAAGAAGGGGACTTGCCAACGATTTGAAAGCAAGGTCAACTTACTCTAGCGCCTTGTATCAGGGAAAGAGAAGAAAAAGAAGATAAGGTAGTTTTGTTAAGATTGGCACATGCAATCAGGTTTTCACGTGTTAATTAAGCAATTAATCCTTATATATGCACTACAAATTACAACTGTTAGTCCTAATAAAATATAAAAAAAAAATATAATTACCTATACAAATATATAATCTTATTTAAAGTGATATATGTATTTTTGTCATGTAGCCACTTTCTTATGACAATTATTGGCATCAATGAATCACATTGATTTCAACATTTATGCCATTTGTTACTTATAGATTATTAAGTAATTGCACATTGGTTGAACTATGGAAAATTAAGTTCTAAAGTTTGAAATGTATGATATATAGTAGATTAAATTCATGCCAAAATATGTAGGGTTAAATCATAACTAGCCATATTCTATTTTCTATCTCCAAAAAAGTAATCAATATTCTAAGAGCTTTTTAACTTGTGCAGCTTTGAAAGAAATCAATGTTTCTTGTTTATTTCCTTTACAAATTAATCACCCCTTGAAAACTTAGGATATTTATTTTTCTATTTGATTATTTTTTAATTATCTATTAGGTTCCTGGACTACTAATATGTTGCTGATGCCTTTTTATTTATTTATTTATTTATTTATTTTAACAAAATAAGGATCTAAATAATAATGATGCAAGTTTATTCTATCAAACTGTTGTAAAAGATGGATTGGAAATAAATCATTTTTTTTTTCAAAAAATGTAGAACTAGTCATTTAAAATCCTTCCTTTCTTTTTAAGAAGATTCTTTTGGACAAAAGTAATAGAAAGTGGTAGCAAATAATGGAACTTCATTAGATTAGTATAGCATCTATATTTATTCTGGAAGAGTGGATGCACGAGTTTGGATTAACAGATAGATTTTTAATAACACAGAGAACAAAAGGAAGAAGATAAATTTCCTATTAGAAGAAGTGGACATTGAGTGCATGCAAACCAAATATATTATATTCATTCGAGATGATTATATTTTCGCCCTCTTCGTACTAATCTTACATAAAATTAAGAGTTAATTATGCTAACACCTTGTGAAGTATATCCAGTTTTCACGAAGAATCCCTAAACTCTTTTATGTTATAATATCATTCCTAAACTTTACAAAAAATTTAATGTTATCCTGTTAGTATACCATCAGATAAATTAGGGAAGTCAACTTATATGGCAGTCATTTCAGATGTAAAAAGAAAACTTTAATGCCCTTATTGAAGGGAAGATAACTTAATTTTTTGACATAGAACCTATATAATGCATAGATATTATTTTCTGAAATAATTATGTATAGTAGCAACACATTTGACATACAATCTATATAATTTTATAAGTATTGTATTTGGATTCCATAAATACTGAATCTAGATTCTATAGATACAAATGCAAACTCATATATGTCAACAAGTAAAGTGCATACTTGAGCGATAGAACAATAATAAAGAATTATGAAATATTTTTAGACTTTATTTTAATGGATTCCCCCGGTATAAAAAAAGGGGGCGGTCTGATCGAAGTCCAACTCTTTGCGCCATATTGGGCCTGGGTCGCATGGGCCCGTTATCCTTCCACTGTAGTGAGCGGGAGGTGATCGCTGCTCTGTGAAGCCAGCCTCACGCTTTGCCCTCCACTTTAGGGGACACGTGGCCTGAGCCTTCGCACAAGTCACGTGACCCAAGCTCGACAACTTGGAACGGGCGAGCCAGCTAAAGAGCAAACCCAGACCCGACTCGCCGAGTGAGGCAGATCATCCACGCCACCTTGAAGCCCCCACATGGGTTACAAGCAAACGCTACTAAGCTCGGCGATCGAGGAAGTGTAGAGGTAATATATAAAGCCAACCAAATAGGTCCATTTGCCGATGTGGGACTAATGCGCGGAGCCACAAAAAATAAAGGGACGGTCTGATCAAGTCCACTCTTTGAGCCACATATTGGGCCTGAGTCGCACTGGCTCATCATCCCGTTATCCTTGGCACTGTTGCGTGAGCTGGAGGTGATTTTTAACTCGCTTCTTTTTGAAGCCCCCACATGGGTTACAAGCAAACGCTACTAAGCTCGGCGATCGAGGAAGTGTAGAGGTAATATATAAAGCCAACCAAATAGGTCCATTTGCCGATGTGGGACTAATGCGCGGAGCCACAAAAAATAAAGGGACGGTCTGATCAAGCCAGAGCCACATATTGGGCCTGAGTCGCACTGGCTCATCATCCCGTTATCCCGTGATTTTTAACGCTTCTTTTTGAGCCAGCCTCACGCTTAGCCCTCCGCTTCTGTTTGAAGCCAGACCCGCGGCGCCTGAGCCTTTTTCTTCGCTCAAGTCGTCACGTGACTCCAGCTCAACAACAATTTGGAAAGGGGCGACAAAGCTCGAGCGAACCCAGACCCACCAAACTCGCCGAGAGAGACGAGATCATCCACGTCGCTTTGATACCCCCACATGAGTTACAAGCCCACGTTACCGAGCTCGGCGATCAAGCGAGTGCAACGGTAATATTTAAAGCAAAATGAAATAGAATACTAGCCGATGTTGGACTAAAGATAGTGCACAAGAAGTCGTCTAATTAAATGTGTGGAAGTTTTTTTTGTTTATATATTTTACATAATAAGAACTAGAAACCTTATCTTTGATACTTGCATTAGTTCACAACTCGACAAGCTCAAGTTGTTCGAAAAGGATAATTTTATATTTTTTATATTTTGATATGATTCTAATGGAAACAAGAGCACAGCTAAATAAAAAAAAAAGTGTTTTATTTTTCTATTGATATAATGTTTTATAAAATTAACACCGAAAATTTTTAAAATATTTTGACTTTTTCTAAATTATAACATAGTTACTTTTTTTTAGAAAATTTTATAAATCACACCCTATATTTTATTAATTTTGTAATTCACAGGCCACCTTTGAGGGTTTTGTAATTCAACCCCTACTTTTTTCTTATAATTCTCAGGATGTTAAGTAAAAGTTATAAAGAAAAAGTGGGAGTAGGATTATATAATCATCAGAGACAGGTGTGGATGGCAAAATATGTAAAATTTAATGAGTGATTTATGAACTATCCTAATTTTTAACAAAATATTCCTAATAGATCATTATTAAAAATAATAAATAATATAAATAACTAAAATATCCCTTTTTAAGTGTAGAGTGTAATATTAACAAGTTTTGCCTCATATAAAATAAAATATATTTTATTGTAAAATAATACAAGATAGTTTTAAATCAGTTTTAATAATATATGCAAGGGCGAATGGTCTTTTATTCTTTATTTTTTTTATCTAATTTATGTTTTAATTATTATTAGTTAGGTTTAACTAATATAATAGAATGATATATTTAAGAGAGTATAATGATTTTGGTCACATTTATGATATTCTAAAAAATATAGTGATAATTATAATATTTAGAAAATGATTTACATTTCCTTCCTCATTATACTAATTTTACTGAGAATTAGAAAATGCCAGAATTGAGTGTAATAAATTCACCGCCATCGACATACTTGCATTTGAGGATTGACCCATCGCTCGAGTTGTTGCAAAAGAGAGATATATTTTTTTATCAAAAGGAAAGTTAATTATTTGATTAATCTTCAAGAGGTTATTTAAGTACTCAGTATTGAAATACAGAGAGACACAATAATAATAAGTTTTATTTTTATTACTCGGTGCATCTATACTTATCTCTTTTTCTCTATGCGAGGTTTTTCATATTAAAAAATGTGTCGCGGTGTGTTAGTTGTATTTTATTTTTTTTACTCATAGTTAGCTTTTTAGTTTCCTAATTGGAATTTTTTTGTCTCACCACATGAGTTCATAAGACTAGTATTAGAATCTCCAACTCATACCTAGTTTTGATTTTCAAATCTATACCTTAATATGTTTTTTTTCTAAACATAATAGAAATTGGTCTTCCTAAACCAATTCCAATTTAATCCTTTAATATATTATAATTGCCACTAAATTTTTTAAAATATCAGAATTACCACTGCAATATTTCAGACTCTTTTTAAAACTATCATTATGGTTAATTTTTAATAGAAGATTCCAAAGGGATTATTATTAAAGTTAACAGAAACATAAATAACTAAAATATCTCCTCTTTTTTTTTTAAGTTAGATTGTAAAATATTATAATAGTCTTTAGAGTCATTTCTAATCTTAATAAATCATAAGAAACTAGAAGTGCCAAATGACAAAAATCAATATACTTTGATACATACATACAGTAATAGAATATAAATCCTAATAGTACACATAAAATATTTAAGAGAATAAATAATTTTGTTATCTTTACTTTATTTCAAAATTCAATTAATCTAATCTATTGAGCCAACCCAAGCTAAACAATTTGCCAACAAATTAATTTTAAAAAAAAATTATTTAAGAGCTCAAAGGCTAGATATTGGGCTAAACAAATGACTAACCCGGCATTGGTATAAAGGCACTTAAGCTTTACTAACTTTTTAGCTAACAAATATAGCTATTTAATCTAAGCTCTAAGTTGTTGTGTTGTTAGGCTATTGTTCTTAGCTATCGCATCGTTAAGTTGTTTCTCCAAATCAATACACACTGTTGAGCCATTAAGCTGAGGTGAATTGACTTGCTAAGCTAAGCTACCAACACCAACATAATTTGTAGGTAATAAATTTGTTTGGATGTGGACTTAAACTTGTGACCTCCTAGGTCATAAGTGGGTACTCTCCTAACTTTTTAAAGTTGGACGGTGGTTGCAGTTGAACTTGAAGTTGTGACCTCTAGGTCACATTTTCTTTTATTTGGGGTGAGATGTGTTACATTCTTAGTTATATGAATTTGCTACAACTATGACAACTATTTGACGTCGGTTGCTATCTACTTGATTATCGTTTGTAGTTGTAAAACTTTCCAACATATTAAGCTTATGGCGATTCCTTGTAAATGGTTTTATCTGTATTGTTTCGAAGATATGCGATTATTAATCCACTTTCCTAATCTAGTAGTTAAATTGGTCAATTATGCTAAAATTTTCATAAGACTATTAGAATTAAGATGCATCCGTAAAAAACATTCCTATTGGAATTCGGAGCTTGAAATAAATCAGGCTTGGGATGACATTGCTTCGAGCCTAATTAAATGAAGCAAGGCTTCAATTGCGCAATTGATTCTTTATGACACACTACTAATTTTTTTTGTAGCAAGGGATATATCTTAAACTGATTTGATAGCAAAGTCAAAAGGAAGTTTGTTTTTAGATGTTATACAAGAAAAACTTAAGCAAAGCCATCCAAGTAATCATCCTCATGCTCAATATTGAAGCATTCTATAGTTTGTATAATAACTATCATTACATCATTAAAGTGGACTGATATATAGTGATGATACAAGACAATGATCTCATCGACACTCAGCATGCACACCTTATTCTGAGTAGAAAAGCTCATCAACGGTGTTTTAACCCGGTAGTTTGATCTAAAATCTATGCATGGTAGCATGCTTCGGCCTCGGTTAGCTCCAACCCTGCGGTACTGTCATCTGCTGCCATTGCACGACGATCCTTGTAAACGTACCACCTTGCGGCCACCAAGTAGAATGCGAAATTCACTAGGCATAATATAGCTAGCAACCAGTAGAAATTGTATAGTTTCCCGTTATTTAAATTATCAGCAAGCCACGCTCCATGGCCTCCTTTCTCCGTGACGTTATGGACGATGGAAACTAGTGCCGTGCTAACGAAAAACCCTAATGATAGTGTGCTAAGGAATAGGCCAGTGCTCATAGTTTTCATACCCTTGGGACACTCTCTTAGGAAAAAGTCCAATTGGCCTATGTAAGTAAATGCCTCACCCGCCCCAACTAAGAAAAATTGTGGCACTAACCAAAACACACTTAATGGAACAGTAGAATCCTTGTTGGTGGTCGTGAGGCCTGCTTGGGATGCCACATGGAGTCGCTTGATCTCGGTGAGAGCAGCAATTACCATTGCAAGGCAAGAAAGAATAAGGCCGATGCCTATGCGCTGAAGCGGTGTGAGGCCGTGGGGATTACCAGAAAGGCGACGGACAATGGGAACGATGATGCGGTCATAGATAGGGACGGTTATGAGGATTGAGCCGACGAAGAAGACGGTGAGGGAGCCAGCCGGGATTTGGAACGATGAGCCAATGTAGCGGTTCATGGTGGTGGCCTGAGAGACTGAGAAGGTGGTCATCTGAGCATAGACAGTCCAGAACATAATTGTGGTAGCCCAAATTGGAAGCATTCTTGTTACATTCTTCACCTCCTCTACGTCTGTCAGGGTTGATAATTGCCATTTGCTCGGGTTTGTGGTTGGATTATCATTGATTGCAGCATGGTCTAGGAAACTGCAATAGAATTAGAGAACATATGATCAAGAAATTACTCTAAAATTTTCTTATTGTGGAGTATATATCAAACATAATAACTTTTTCTTAGAAATTGTGTTTGGTTTTCTGTCTCGGCCCAGGTTGCTCTTGTCTCAGCTCCATCCAGTGGGCTTCGTACATCCAGTCCAAGGGAATTAACTTTTGTTGTTTTTGCATGCGACTACCTACTCTAGACTTATTGACAAAAACCTACTCTGTTTCACATATTTGTAAATTGGCTCCTCTTTAAAGGTTATATTTGCAAAAATTCACCTCCGCTGGTATATAATAAAATAATATTTATATTTACAAGGTGCGTGAGAAAAAATATATATTATACTTAAAATGTTTCTTATGAGCTAAACACCTAAAACCTATATACCCAATTAGGTGGTTATATGCAATAAAAACCCTAGACTTTTTTGACAGGTCAAATCAGAGCATGGAGACCTATGACTCAGGGTTTACCAAATAGCAACAACTTGTTTGACTTTGGACTAGACCACCGCACGGCAGCTCAAATTATAACAATTGTACACTTTTTATAGTCTTTTAGCGAGAGAAAGGGATAGAGAGAGAGAGAGAGAGAGAGAGAGAGAGAGAGTATACCTGAATTGCTTGGAATGGGGCAGCCTTTGCTTCCCGCCGGCGACCGGTGCGACATCCACGTCGTACAACAACGCCGGGTCTGTCGGCAGCTCGAGCCGCCTCTTCCTCCACGCCGCCAGCACCACCGCGGCGATCTGCGTCAGCGGGCTCCCGACGAGCTTCTTGAATCGGTACTTCCTCGTCCCCGACAGGAAGACCGCGAGCCCGACGACGATAGAGACCGCGCAGGCGCCGTACCCCCATCGCCTCCCAAGGTCGTCCTGGACGTAGACGAGCACCGTCACGGCCAGCAGGGAGCCGAGGCTGATGAAGAAGAAGAACCAGTTGAAGAACCGCATCATCTTCTTCTTCTCCCCCCTGTCGGACTCGTCGAACTGGTCGGAGCCGAACCCCGACACGCTCGATTTCAGACCCCCCGTCCCGAGCGCCGTCAAGTAGAGAGCGAGGTATAGAAGCCCGAGCTGCGACCCGGACGCGCGCACGCAGGCCGCTGTCGACCCGCACGCCGGGGGACGCAGACCGGGTGCCGCGGTCGATATGGTGAGGATCGTCACCCCCTACATAGAATTTTTATTCAATCCATCTATTGATGATGATGTGAGGGCGACGACAATTATGCTGGAATTGGTAGGCTTACCGTGGCCTGCACGGCGGCGAAGATGGCGATGGTGAGGTAGCGACCAAGGAAGGTGTCCGCCACGAAGCCGCCGAGGAGGCAGAGCATGAACGACGTGCCCATGAAGTTGGTCACAACGTTCGCCGCCTCCGCATTGCCGAGGTGCATCGTCCCTGTCAGGTACGTCACCAGGTTCACCGCGATCCCCAGCGTCGTCAGCCTCTCGTTCAATTCCACCCCTGCCCGCACGAATTTCAAAGCACCCACTCAAGATTAAAAAAAAAGAAAAGAAAGACAGACACACACCTAACACTAACTTATACCTTATAAACCAACAATACTACTATTACTACTACTACTACTACTATTACTAATAATAATAATATATAATAACGGCTACCTAGGATCATGGCGGCGCTGGCCCAGCCGCCGGTCTGGGATCGGGCGGCGGGACGGCCTTTGTAGTCCCAGGCATCGGTGACGATCTTTCTCGGACCGTCCGTTTCTGGGAGGCCTACCATCTTATGACTACGCTGAGTGTGTGTGTGTGTGTGTGTGTGTGTGTGTGTTATGGTCTTATGGACGAGAGAATAATTTGTGTGAGCTGAATAGAGAGAGAGAGAGAGAGAGAGAGAGAGAGGAGAGAAGTAATCTTATGTGGGTGAGGGGAGGGGCGAGGAGCAGGGGTGGTTTATATAATATAATAGTGGGTGAGGGAGAAGGGTAATTTGGTCCGTATCTATTAGTCTTGTGGGGGGCCCTTCGCAGTGAAGTATAAAATTCTGTGCTCTGGATCAGGACTCATGACAAGTGGCATTCATATATATATATATATATATATGCTAACTTAATTTCATGTGAATATTTTCTTTTCCTTTTTCTTTTTCAGGACAAGTCCCTCGTCTTATAAAACCTTTTGGATTTTGATTGTTTGATGCCCATTTCCATGGGTTATCCCTTGAGCCAGCCATTTGCACTAGAATAGTCTAAAATGTATTGACTATTTTTACACAATATATTGATAGTGTAAAGAGAGTGATCCTGTATTAACTTTAATCATTTGATTAGATGGTGTGAGTGTAATAATATATATATAGTTTGTAAATGGAAACTATTCTTGTAGTAATATATATCTGGTGAAATAGTTATGAGGGGGAGGATTGATCCTTGTTTAGCTAGGATGCCTAGTGGGATAACTTATTCGAATTTAGGCTGTGAAAGTTAAATATTCTAATGATTCTTTGGGAAATGCTTGTGATTTTATTCTTTCATCCTCATAAATAGGAGAGGTGATGCAATGAAGAGATTGACAGATTGCCCTTTTGGTGGAATAAGTATCTAATTGACTATGCACTGCAGTGTGATAGTAATAAAGAATTAAACCCTCAAAGCAACTCACCCCCATAGAAAAGATCTACTAGCTACTGTAACTTGATGGGTATTAATTAAGGTTAAAAAACCAAGTAGATAAATGGATTAAAAGGTTGAAATGAGCAGCCAAGAGAGAATCCAATCTCGATGGCAGGCAACATATTACACATCTATCTATTAATGTACATGCAATCATTTGCAAGTGGCATAGAATAAGAACTATCAACTGCTCATCAATAAACTGCAGGACGATGGTTTGGATGGTAGAGGATCTTCCGCTGAAAGGAGAAAAAAAGGTGGGGGAGAGAAGACATCAAGATGTGGAACATTGTACAGAGGTCACTTACTAACATATGATGTAGGGTGGTGGTAGGGCAGTCCATTGTACCCAACAAGCCTTAGTGGCAACCTCACTTAAAGGCAATAGTGGCATGACAAACACAAAAAGAAAGGCATATAAAGGAGCAACGTACATCTATCTCTTGAGCTCATTAGCAAGCATATAAGAGCATCTCTACTGACCTAAAATGTTCCTCATGCACCAGTTGCGTTGCAGCGAAGGACAATGCAGCATCAAAAATCTTTCAGTGAGATGGTCCAGGATCATTCGATTCGCATCTCGATCGGAATGAACAATGGGTCGGATCGGGAACGGGTCGCTTTCGAGTCGCGGTTCGGATTTAGATTCGTGTTAATCCTGTCGGTTTGGCGAGGAGAATTAGCATTAGGTCTTGTGGATTGGGACCACCAGAATTGAGAGAAAGAACATTGAAGATGATAGAGACTTGAGGTAGGAGTAATGCCACTACTCGCTAGATTACTCCTGGTTTCAATGTTCAACACCCAATAGGTGGGATTGTAGCTAAGTAACCACTCTAAACAGTGAAATGGAACTGCTTTTGTCCTTCCTTGCAAGGAAAAGCTAGGGCAACATCACTTTGAAGCTTTTATTGTAATCAATTCAATCTTTGTCATGGGAATTAATGGTGTTTGATCATCATCAGGGCCAGGAATGCTCATCTTTCATTCATCTACTACTTAAAAAGATACATTTTTCTCTACAGCTTCTTCTGTAGCTTTCAAGTGTAAACCAACAACCTCAGTTTTTCTTTTTTCCAAGCATGAAACCCTCACCCTAACCCTACCCCATTATCACCTTTTATCTGCTTAGCCAATTGGAACCCTGCTAAGTTGGCTTAAGTGGATGCTGTGATGTACATATATAGTTAAAAGGAGAAGGCCAGTTCCTTGTTTAAAACACCAGCTTGGTAGGATAAAGAGAATCTTTATCAGGTTAAAATGGAATCCATAATTAAGTGCTGTCACTTTTCCTTCTATTAATATCAATTTTTTCCTCACACATACTTATGTCTATGCAACAAGTTACTCAAACTCTTCTATGGTATTTTAGTACTTTCAAAATTATGATTAATTAATTTTTTAGAGAAATTTGCATATAACACCTTATCTTTTAATAAAATTATGATTTACAACCTATATTTTTACTATTTGTAAATCGAGACTCTACTATTAGATCAGTTAAGTTAAGTTAAGTATACTAAAAAATTTATAAAAATATCCTTAACTAAGTCATACTAAGGGTATTTTAGTCATTTTAGAAATAAAATATCTATAGGAATTTTTTTTTCATATATTTACTAAATCATAAGACTCAATTTATAAATAATGAAAATATAAATTACGTTAAAAAAGAAGGATGTTATATGTAAATTTTCCTGATTTTTAATACAGTAATATTATGTCGCTACGATACGTTTTTAATTAAATATTTTTTTTAAAAAAAATTCTATAATATATTATTTTTTTGGAAAATTTTCCTCTACTTTAACATTATTATCCTGAAAATTAAGCATGTGTTTATAAATGAGTTTACGTCTTTTGGTAGCTGGGAGATCTTCTAAGACTATATTTATGTAGCTCATGTTAGAAAGTAACTTTGAACTCCTTGATGTGGCCCTTATAAAGTGTATACATACTGCATTATATATACATTCAAAGTTCACATGCAAATAGTTCTTCTTAGCCTTTACCTCATGGACTATATGACCTATCATTTGCACCTTTTGACGCTTTGCTCATTATACATCTACTTATAATAGACTTATATTCTACTGGACTTTGTCACACACTGTTACAAATAAATGAAATTTGTCTGGAAGCAAATGGATTTTGTCACACACTGTTATTGAGATCCACATTCTATTTGGAAGTAGGTCCATAGAAATATTTTCACTCATCACTAAAGCAACCTAAGAGTGGTGCAAGATGATTCCACTATGCTGAATGTGCAATGGAGGATTATGATTGATTACAAAAAGTTTGAAGATTGTTTGGTGAGATACCTTAAGTTAACTATCAAATGACCATACTACCATTATAATCATCATATTATACTATATTTTTATACGGGTAATTAAGTCCTTTTATATTTAGGGTTATCGAGCCAAATCACATAGGGTGCACTATAATTTATTTTTCAAATTTATATGTGAGAGCATATTTTTTATTATTATTTAATAGTACGAAGATTAGATATAAGCTGAACAAAGGGTAAATCCTCGTTTGATACAAAAACACTTTTACCCTACCAAATTTTAGTTAACATATAAGTCGTTGCGCCACCAAATTATCGCTCTAAATTAAATTATTCCTCTAAGCCAACAAACTACCGAACTGTCAAACTACAACAACTAAATAGTTTATTGATAAGAAATTTAAATAGAGTTATAGTCAAATTTGCGACCTTCCTAGGTCACAAGTGAGGGTGGTCCTAACTTTCTATTGAGAGTGGTTGGAGAGACTCTTTTGAAACTATCCTTACTATCCCTATTTTTCTTATGATAACTGTGTGCAATAAAAAGCTTTCATCCTTTTTTGTATGTTTATGTGTGATTAGCATGTGTATTTCACATGCATAGTGTTGTGATTGAGCATTGCTTATTCTACTCTTGCTTTTTGACATTTGCTAGCTTCATCCAATCATTCTGGAATCCAAGCCAAAGTTATATTCCAGCTTAATTATCCCTTGAGAGAGGACAAAAGCATAGGTATGATTTGTTTCAAATGCCAAAGGTTATCTATAATATTAATTCTAACTGGTTTAACAAATGTAAAGGCACTGATTGAAGCCACTCAATTTTATTCTCAATCATTTGTTTATTACTTTGATTACTTGAATATGAGATTCCCAAATATAATAACTACATTAAACTATCTCTTGGATATATTACAAATAGCCTGCAGATATCTTGTCTATCTCTTAAATTGTTCTCAGATATAAATAAACTCTATGCTCCATTCACTGTGAACCCTCCATGGTAACAAATTATTCTTAATAACGTGGCAATTTTATACTGAAAAGTAGATGGCATGAGAATTTAAGATAAACAGGTATAATAGTTAGTTATTTGATATTTTAGTTGATGTGCTGATCAAGGGACAAAGAGAATTAGTTGTGCATTTATTAAACTCTAGATTATTTGTTTATCAGAGAAATAAAATTAAAAAAAATCCTCTTAAATGTGTCATAAAAAATATCTTGTGAAGATATCTGATTTTTTTTTACATATATACTAAAATTGAAAAAAAAAAAAAACACGGTATGCTGTAGATGATATATTGATTAGAAAGCTTCGCAATTTATCTTTTGTTTTACGACTTAAGGCACAATCTCGCCTAACTCTATCATCGCGTACTTAAAAAACCCATATTGTCGATCATTTGTTATAATGCATCCATTCAAATAACTGTATATCGTTCTAGATCGAAACGACTTATTTTTTGAAAAGTTTGCTTTTTTGTCGAATTAGGGTTTCAAAGTATGCTATATAGTTTTATAGCTAGCTAGGATTGTGACATTGATATATTTGATTAGAGACTCAGGTAGAATTAACAGATTATATATAGTACAATTTGATCATGTACTAATCATCAAAATCAATCAATGAATTTGAAGTTTATCAAATCTTTCTCAATGCTTTCTCTCATTGTCTTTCTTCTCTTTTCATGAAAGCATCCAAACTATTGTTTGTATTCCGTAGAATATGATGCTTCTCGCACTTTCTAAATATATATATATATATATATTTAATTAATTCACCATTTGCAAAATGTCCATCTAAACTCCTAATCAATGGATTAGGGGCATGCTTTGCTTCCATCATACAGTGCTTTGCTTTTCCATAGCTTCCTCAAAAATAGCTTGGAAGCATACATTCTCTTTATTCCCCAAGAGAAGATAAATATATAAATATAAAACTAGGAATAGATTTAAATCTCTCTTTCTGTCTGATTTTTCCTCATTCCCTTGTTCTTATGATGCTCTTTGAAGCAATGAGGTGTGCCATCTTCTCCTTTTTGTACACCTAGCTGTATGGCTTAGGGTTTGAGAGAATTTCTTTTTTAATTTTTTTTTGCTTTAGGACACCTTTATGTGGCATCTTAAAGGACAATTATGAATCTAAGTATAAATGACTATAACATCCTTATGATATTAATAATAGTTTAATTTCGATCCAACATTGACATTGATATCGACATTATAACATTACAACATTGCGTTAATAATCTACCTAGAGCTTAGTTTCTATCCGGGCCGACGTTATGTGGGTTCCTTTCGAACGGTCTTCTCCGATCGTGCTTGAATACAAAAAACGAAGAATAGTTAGATGTGATGGATATAATCAAAGTCATCGGGTGTGCACATCAAACGGCCGCCCAGACCCACCCGCACGAGGTCTGCTAAGACTCAGTTCCATTCTCATAATCTGCTAATTAAACTGGCATATGTTTAAAATTATGCATTCAGCATTGCCCGAGTGCAACTCACTATCAACCTTCCTGCTAGATAACTATGTTGTCGATGGCTATCCAACACTCTTTTGGGTGCCAAACGGGACAACAACGGCCGACATATTATATTTACTTTCCTTCTCAACTGAGGAAAAATTGAAGAAAGGAGGAGGAGGAGAAGGAGAAGAAGGAGTAATCAATCAATTATGTTTCTCTTTCTTTCTCGTTTGTCCAAAAGAAAGTGGTCAAAAATGTCTCCAGTTTAAGCTCCATCTACTGGAAAGGGAAGCTTCTTCTTCGTCTTCTTCTATCATCTTCTATCATCTTCTTCTATCATCTTCTATCTTCTGGCTATGTCCTTGTCTTTTTCTTTGGTGCCAAAGCCAAAGTAGTAAAAGATGGATGTGAGGATGGGATTGGAAGTCAGAAGCATCCCACTAATGACAATAACTCTCTTGTCTAAGTGAACTGGTTGATGACTACATCCTAATGATGGAGAAGTGCATTGATAAAATGCCCAGAAAAGAAAAATCTCCTCCCACCCAATTTGAGGTAGATTCAATTCATAGGTAGCATGCTGTTTCTTTTATGCCTTGATGCTTTGGATTTATTATATGAACAAAATCCCTGGAGTACCATGGAGTGGCAAAGGTTGAGAATTCTTGCTCTACTTTGGTTGGATTTCAGATTAAAAAATTAGAGGTAGTGGGTAGTGGGTAATCACACGAATGGTGTGGTCTATATTGTTTTCCCCTAATTAATTAATGATCATGATCATGATTTTGAAAATACTATCATGTCAGTTAAATCTTAATAATCACCATTAAAAAGAGCCTTTTTTTAAATAGTTAAAGAGACCTTTTTTTATGCAAGAAAATTAAAAATTAACCATAACGACAACTCTAAATGAATTAAAGAATTAAAGTCCGCGGTATTATTTAAGATATTACACTTAAAATTAATCACTTAATAGTTAAGAGAGTCTATGATTCATGAAAAATAAATGAAAGAATTTGTAAACCTTAAAAGATATCACACTCCAAATCATGCTATGAAGAGAAGTTAGTCAAATTTCCCTATCAACTCCTCTCAACAAGTAATGTGGAAGTCCAAAACATTTATTTACATGACAAGCACATGTTATGATAAATGACTAAGTATGCTCAAAGGAAGAAAGCAAGTCAAATTATTTAGAGACTACACCTAGAAATTGGATTGTTAGACGTTATTTGGAAATCACCATCACCACACTATAAGTTTACATTGCTGATGAATGGCCATGAATTCTAATATGCATCTAAAAAGAGACTAAAACTAAGCACAACCCACATGAGTCATATGTGGGATAAATTTATTTAATTTGGCTAGATGAGAACTTATATTGGTATGAGCTATTATAGTCTTTGTTTGTAAACTAATATAGTGGTGTAATTATTACGACTTAAGATGACGCGAAAACTAGCGATGTTTTGGTGAATAATTAAAATATTTTTTATAATAGATGTATGAGGAGAAAAGAGAAAGATAGCGATTGAAATGATAATTAAATAAAGTGATGTTTTTTTTCAAATATAAAATAACAGTTAGTAATGTTTAAAAAAGGCGAAGCGAGAGAAGTAGGTGTTAGTTAACTAACATTAAGATAAATGATTATTTTTTATTATACTATCATTTAGAAACTTTTACTAGAATAAGGTTTTTTTATGAGTTAAATATATTTTATCCCCTAAACTTACATCTAAAATTATATTAATTTTTTTAAAAACTAGTCTCTATACTTATGATTAAAATAATATCTTTAATTTTTCAGCTAACCTTACCAAAAGTACATTAAGTACCAAAATACTCATAATTCACCCCTACTTTAATGCCTCTTGTTTTTTTCACCAACGGCACCACACCTTCATAGGAAACCACCCTGCTCTCTATCATACTCCTCTCCCTCTCATGGGAGGAAGGAGGAAGGTGGCGAGGTGGAGAGTGAAGAGAGGTGAGAAAGAAGAGCAATTGTTTCTTTATTATTATATTTTGGTGTAAGGAAGGAGACGGGGATATTTTGGTCCATAAAATATAAGAAATTGAAGGGAAAACTAATTTTAGAAATTATTTGGGTAGGCTAGTCAAGTTGGATCGAAAATTTGACGGTCTCACTTTAGTCATAAGTATATAAACTGATTAGAGACATTTTTAAGTGCAGAAGGTAAAACTAATTTTCAGCATAAATACAAAGAGGTAAAATATATTTAATTTTTTTTATTAAGATTTGTGTCCGACCCTCTTGCACTCGGATAAAACTCTCTCCGCTTGCTTACTGAATTTGAACTACTTGCGAACAATCTAATAAATCTAATATGATAAACTCTTATATAAGACATGCAAGCTCTTACGGTGGAGTCATGATAATACTTTCTTAGTCGGATCATAGTGCAAACGATATATATATTTCTCTTACAAGTATGTAGAAAGAATCTTATTGATGATCTAAGAGGAAGCAATTAAATTTTTAATAAATTAAAGTGCTTCCAAACAATATCAGATTTGCAATCTAGAATAGTAGAAGAGCATCTGAAGCATCATCCCCCACGAGTCCATTATTTTTTCTTATTCCTATTTATTTTTCTTCCCTAGTAGAAATTAACTAAGAAAGATATGCGTGATGATGATCTCACTATGCATGCACACATATTACTTAATAAACGATTCATCAAACTCTTTATATATTAGTAGTACGATTAAGAAGCATATACATCTATGTACCTAAAACAAGGATAATAATATCTAGCAATATCTCATATTGTATCACTAGATGACATGGTTATGTGTCACATTGTTCAGCCTACATGATGCAACTTACTTCACAAATACTAATGTTTATCTAAATAACATGGTCTCACGTACCTAAGATATCGATAAAATTATTTTAGTTTACTAATCTTTTAAGCTAGATAATTTTAAATTAAATTTTATTTTGTTTGTTTATGTACATACATAGTTTTTGCATGAATACTTAATTTACCTCTCGTCGTTATAATTTCATCGTTAACATCCATACCGTTCTACTAAGATCTAACGTATAACGGTAAAAATGTAAGATAAATAATATCGATTTTTGAGAGGTATACATGTAAATTAATCCGATAGTTAGATGACATTCTTGGGGTACATTTAAGGGTACCTGTCTCAAAACCCCAGTGAGAGAAAGGGTTATCATATAGGCTATCACTAGTTGCAAAGTCAACTTAGATTTCCATTAGTAATATCTCTCCATCATCGTTTTATCATCATCAACAACATAATCCAAGGAGAGAGACAATAGTAGACAAGTGGGTCAGATGAAGACTTATGTGTCCTACTCAGTGACACCATCCAATAATGGAGACCCTTGTTCTAAACCACCATTAATTACTCCATAATGGATGAGAGAGAGAGGAAGAAGACATCATTGCAATACGTGGAAGTTGGTCATTAGTTAGGTTGTTTTATTTCTCAACTCTTATATATATATATATATGTATATAAACAAACACTTTTTGAAGATTTATTTTATTTTATCTCCAACTCCAGCCATCTCCTTGTGTTCAAATTCAACTCACTAGATGCCACAAGAGTTGGGAAGAGCTTATCTATCCATTAAAGAATAGTGAGATTACCTAAGTTGAGGGGGGCAAAGACTTGGACAAAATTAGGGTGCATTAATGAAACATTTATTTGTGTAAAGCTCTTATGAAATAATTAAGGAGAAGAGGGTGGAGTATATTAAGCCATGCAGGGTGACGAGAGTAAGTCTTTTTATAAACGCCAAGTGTCGTAGGGTTGAAAACTTATAAATGAGAAATAATAAATACCATGAAAATATTATGAGGGTTTACTTTAAATCTGGTTCGGCACATACCTGACATGCCTATGCATGTCAGTATGATAGTTTTGATCATACTCGCTCAAATTTTACGTCCTAGATTTTGGGGTAGAATCTCAAATCCAATTAGGGTTCGGTGCGTGTCCACATGTATATGTTGGTTTGATGATTCTAAACTCACTTGTCCAAATCCTATGTCCCAAATTTTATGGCCCATGGACACTTAATCTATGGTGCTCCTTCAAATCTATGGTCTAATTATTTCTCTAACTTCAAAGCATTTAAAACTAACATAGTCATGGCAAAAAGACCTAGCTAATTTTTTTCTTTCTAAAATGAGATAATGTTCACTCCATTCGTTCCATTGGGTCATAATTGTGCTCATCTCCATCAATTAATACAAATAGTTTTTGACCAACAAAGTAAAACTTATAATTTTTGGAGAACTTTTTATATAATTACATATATATATATATTATATTTGTGTTACTGATCATTTATTCAGTTTCTGTTTTCTTTTTTTCATTTGATGATTGTAGTTACTTTAGTTACACTTGTTATAATTCTCGGTTAGATAGATTAATGGAAGATTATTTTTTTTAGTGGTAAAAGAAAGAGAAAATAGTCGAACGATTAAAAAAAAAGAAGTGTAAATGACAATATTTATTTGTAAATTTTAGGAAATTTATAGGTAAAGTTTATTTAGCCTTTTGCAACAATAGTGTCATATTTATTTCCTGGAAGGTTGTCATCTGCTACTGTGAATTAGGATGATACCAAAATATTTTGCTTAAATTTACTCGAATTAAGAGTGAACCACCTATAAATGATGTGCATTAACTATAGTTATGAAAATAACATTTTGTGCAAAAATATAGGATGAGCTTGGGCTTGCAAAACATCTAAATAACTACGGGCTGAGTGAGACCTAATTCAATCTAACTTGTGCTTCAGCTTGATTCAAACCCGACTCGACAAACAATGATCGAATCTAGATTTTAGGAACCATACATGAGAAAATAAAAAGTGACCGTTAGAGTCTTTTCTCCTCCCCATTTCTCTTGTTTTCTCCTTCAGGTTATTGTGACAAATAAAATGAGCAGTAAGCTAAGTTGGAAAGATTTGAATTACTTCACCCTTTGAACTATTTGGCATGCAACTTATACCTTAGCTTCTACCTACCTCTTTCTTCCTCCTTTTATCATATTTAGGAAAGAATGTGATGAAATAATGTGAGGATAACTTTAGGGCTTAGAATGCACAATTGAAGCTTCCTCTCCCATGATATTAGGGTTAAACCTAATAAGTAAGCTCGTTGTGAGCATAATTTCAACCCGATTCTTCGTCTTATGATTAGGTTACAGGCCCATAATCTGGTTATGATTAGTTTACAGGCCCATAATCTATCCAAATAGAAGAAAACAAATACTATAATTTGTAACTTTTCTAACAATATACATTTTGGTAATTATTGTTATAGTTATTGTTAGTATCTACACTTTTATTTTTGACACATACCCCCTAAATTATTAAAGAACTATCTCAAAACAGGTAATTCCATTAGATTTTCGTTACCTTTTCTAAGAGCTATTAATAAGATAGATAAATTACAAGTATATTTGTTGATAATCTGATATAACTTGTGGTTACTCCTAAAAGTAAAGTTTTGAGTTAATTACACTTAAAAACCCCTGAACTATTACTTTTTTATATACCTCTTCGACATTTATTTTTGTGTGCTACGTAGACTCCTTGAACTATTAAGAATATCTCAAACGCTCGTTCTATTAGAGTTTTATTATTTTTATCTATAAATTTTTACGTACAAGTCATATAAGTAGCTATATGATATGTTTATCCTTATATTTTGTACGAAAGAATAGAGAAATTTTAGCTTATACTAAAATACATATAATTTTTTAAAGGAGGTATCTTGGAGTAGTGAAGATCTGATCAGAAATAGTGTTAATAAGAATAATTATTAGCAAATGAAGCAAGAATTCCAAATAAAACCTAGTTGGGAGGTGGATATGTTGATAACTTGACTTAAATTGTGAGAAGTTAGTGGGCTGGACCTGGACATCCTAAGGCCCATCTTCACATACAAAATAATGGCCACGATTAATTTAGCAATTCTCAAGGGTCATTTGCACAAAAATTTAATGGGATAATTATATTTAATCCTCTAAACTATCCCAGTTTTTCATATACATAAGGATATTCAATCTAACAATATTGGGAATTTTACAAGTCACACCCTATATTTCATCTATTTATAATCCACATCCCGTCTTTAAGAATTTTATAATCCGATCTCTCATTTTTTTTCTTATATTTTTTATTTAATACTTTATGTTACTTTTGGACATCACTAGCAAAGAAATATTTTGTTATAATATATTTAATAATTTATAAAATATCTAAATCATCCTTACCTTCTTTATCCTCTCATTCTCTTTCTTTTTCCCCCTCACGATCACCTCCTCATCATGCCCAAGCCAAACGTTTTCAAATCTGAGTCAATTGAGATGCACTCACTTTATCTTAGAAGAAGAAGAAGAAGATGATGATGATGATGATGATGATAAGGAAGACTAGAGAAGGTGGTGGCGGCGGCAATGGCGATAAAAAGAGGAGGTGGTTGGGGGAAGATGTTAGAGAGGTAGAGAGGGGCGGTGGGGTTAGTTTAGTAATTTTGTTAATATCAGTTAGTTAAAATAATATTAGTATGTTAAATAAAAATTATAGAAACAAATGATGAAATGGAATATAAAATTCATAAAGACGCAGTGTGAATCATAAAATATATAATATATAGGGTGTAATTTGTAAAATCTCTTACAAAATTAATCAAGTCTAACTAATACACCACTGGATTACTATTGTTATATATATATAGAGAGAGAGAGAGAGAGAGAGAAGATTATGAATTAAACACCAGTAAGGGATTCATTAAGATAAGAAAATTTGAGTTAGGGTAATAATTACATGTGCACCAACATATTAAATTCAAGAAAAGCAAAAAAATATATTATATTTTCAACAAAAGGAGGGGTTGCAATTTAATTATTATTATAAAAGAAGAAAATAAATCCTAAGAATTTGACTGCTTTTTAATTTGGAACAAGGTGAGGGAGATAAATTCAGACATCCTAAGGAGAATGTAGATGATATGGAACATGATATTTCTAATCATGTCATGCATAGCCGAACATCAACTACCGAAAATACTACCGCTCTCTATATATAATTAGATTTCATCAAATAAAAAGAAAAATATGAGAAAAAAATATTCTCAAGAGAAATAAAAACTAATGGGCCAATAGAGACGAATCTACTAAGTAATAAATAGAGTATATCAACTCAAATATCTCAAATAGGTCAATATGTATTCGAGCAACTCCACTTGTACAACCCAGTATAAGAAATACATGATGACAAATTGCAAGAAAGTTCCTATCAAAAGTATTAGAGAAGATAATATCAAATTGAAAGGATTTACTCCATCATAGAATCTTGACTACCAAAATCGGTGCAGATGTTGAATGTCAACTAAAAGCCTAGTAGAAGCTCTTCTTATACTAAAAGCCCAGTGTTATGAACCATATATAGATCAATTTGGATGTAAGAAAAATTATGATATTTTATATGTTGTAGCCTTGTGAGTTAGAATTCTAATTATTTTAGTTTCACGTGAATCCGGCATTGAGGTGAAAAGTTATAAATGAAATAGTGGAGGAAGGTCGAAATATGCTAGAATAGTAAATATCTGACATTGTGGCGGTCGTCGAAGGGCAGCGAATGGATAAGGGTGGTAGCTAGGGTTTAAAAGATCAGAAGGCTTCTACGGTTATGATCTACTCTTAGAAAAATAAGGATAATCTAATGGCTATATAAAAAAAGATTAAAATAATAATTTGGCTAAATTCATATTCATTCAATGATAATAATCAATTCATGACCACTCCTATTTATACGAGTAGAGTCCTAGTGGATTGGATCCACATACAAATTATCTGATTTATTTAAAATTTAAAATAATAAGATAAAGCTAATTAACTAACTTGACTTAACTTAACCCATATGTTTAGATCGTAACAATTTACCACGCTTCCGACACATTGTCCTCAAAGTGACTACTCTCTTGCATCCTTATACTCGTATAGTTGATCGTCCCGATCATTGTATTTTGGTTCATCCTCTTCGAGTCTGCTTGGGAACATAACGTGGGTTGGCTGGCGCTTGTATTTATAACCGACGATAAATTAGTCATTATAGTAAAAATATAAGTCTTTCCTTCTATACTCCTCTAAGTTATTAGGTACAAATGGTGCGAGATCATCTGACAATTGGGCTGAGCTGTCTGCACCAGTTGGGTCAGGGTAGGTGTGGTCTCTACACTAGCCATTGGCTTAAGCCGTCTTTCTTCTCCTTGTGGATCTGGTTCAACCGATCCAATTTAGATTTTATTAAAATAGCTAAGAAGAATGCCTCATCAGAAGTAGTGGGCCTCAAAGCCTTGACCTCAGCCTGAATGTCTAGCTTAAGCCCATTAATAAAGGTATTCTTCAGGGTTGAGTGAGACTTGTTAGTGACCTAATTGCATATCCGCTTGAACGGTTGTTGATTGAATCAACTGAGTTAACATGGCATGAAAGTCATCATACTAAGTCGGAGCGAACAAAGCACAAATCACATCCATAAAGTCTTACCAAGATTTAGATGGTTAAGTTTGCTCAGCCGACTAGTACCACATAATTACCACATTCTCTAAGTAGAATGAAGCTAATTGGACCTTCTAATGGTTAGGCATGCCATGGTACATGAAAAGCTGCTCGCTAGATAGGTTTAGTTTAGTGGATCTTCTCTACAAAATTTTAGAAAATCAAGCTTGAATGTTCAAGCTCAGATCCCAAAATATGGTCTATTGTCGTGGGCTAGTGACCTCGTGGTCAAGGCTGGTCATGTGGGTCATGAGCCCACAGGTCTGGCTCATGTCGTGCTGGGCTGCATGCAAGTTTGGCTCAATCTGACGGCGCGAGCCCATTGGATTGTTCTACCAATCATCCTTAGGCTCGACGTCATGCAGATAGGTCCCAAACTAGTTCCCACGAGGTGGTCGAACCGGTTCGCGTTGTCTTAGGAATCATAAAAAACCTAACCCTAACCCTAGGGCTAAATTTGGAATTTGACCTAAGGGGGTGCCACAGGTTTCACGGGGGGCGTTGGCTGTTGGGTTATGTTAGGTTTTTTATTTGTTGGCAATTTTGTACAAAATATTCTAAGTGTATTCTTTCATATATTTGAGCTTTACACAAGTCTAGAATATCACTGGTGTGAAGAATTTCAAGATCATTGGAGAAAAGCCGTCGCGTTCTCACCGCGTTCACAAACGCATTCGAATGCGAAATCTGCGTTCACACAGACAGAGAGCCGCGTTCACAAGCGCGTTCGAACGCGGGCAGCGCGTTCGAACGCGGGCACTGCGTTCACACAGACCGAGAGCAGCGTTCACAAACGCGTTCGAACGCAACCTGAAGAATTCAAGCTGTCGCGTTCGAACGCACTTGGGCCCGTTCGAACGCACGTGAGATTAAGTTAGGCCGTTCGAACGCACTCGGGCCGCGTTCGAACGCACCTATGAAGTTTGCAATTTATTGGATTTTCGTGAGTACGAATATGACTTGGATTTGGCTCTATCTTGGAGATCATATATAAGGATAGTGTTGCCCTAACCTAGGGCGTTGAAGAGGATTATTCAAGAAGACTTTTTGGAGGCTACATCGATTCTTCAACAAACAAGGCCCTTCGCATCTACAAATCTTAATCTTTCATTTTAAGGGCTATCTAGACGAAAGATCAATCTCGAGAGCTACTGAGATTGGACTTCAATCACAAGAAGCTGTGAATCGTGGGTTCTAGCGATCAAGACTGAGAGGAACAAAGTCGTTTGGATCGACGGGTTGTTTTGTGAGTCAGTCTTGTAACTGCTACTATCATAGTGATTGGTTTTGATCCGAGTTTGGATCCGTGGTTTTTTTCCGTTTGGGTTTTCCACGTTAAAATCTTGGCGTTCATCTCTACTTTTGTTTTTAATATTTCTTCCGACTTTTACTTAAGCGAACGAGAAATATCATTGCCTAGAGGTTAGATACATACGTGTGTCTAGGGATTTATTTTTTCAGGTTAGGTTGTGGGTCACCAATAGTAAGTTATCGATTGGTCCTCGCAGCGGTGGAACACTAGCATGCGGCAATTGGGGGAGATTATTCTTCATGGGTTGGGCTAGTTGCACAAGCCACCATGGCGCAACTTCAGTGGTCCCCATTGGTCATGGTGGCTGCAATTAGTACCCTTGGCCCTATTGTAGTGGAGTTTTGGTGGTGGGACGAATGATGGGTGGTGCTCTAGCAAGGTGGGCTCGGGGAAGGCTATAGTGTAGAAGGGTGTCATGCACGGCCATCAGATGCTCGCCGACAGTTGTGGAGTCCACCACTGGCTTATAGTCGGCCAATGGAGGCCAACCGTGGTTGCAAGAATGCCAGCCCGGAGGTCGTGTGGTTGGGGTTCACTATAGTGGATAGAATCATCACGAGAGGTTTATCAATCGTCTCCTACAACTAGCGTCAGCCTAGATTGAGTGTAGGGTCCTATGGAAGGGACTAGCATTTGCAGCTTGGGCTGGTGGGGCTTGAATAACCATCGGTATAAATCTAGTGTTTATAGCCCTAGCTTTCATTACGGGTGGAGAAGATGACCTCGCCCCCTCCTCGACCTGTCACTTTGGCATTTCTGTGATGGTAGTCTGGGTTTGTGGTGGTGGGAGGGTCTAAGGTTTGGATCGCCTTCTCGATCCTTTCGGAGTTCTTATTTGTTGACTCTATTAATGTCTTCACCCACGTAATTGTCTCATCACCGGTGGTTGTCGACAGTAGTGGCAGCAGCGGGGAAATACCTATAAGAATAGAGATAAGTTTCTAGTCCTCCAAGGTTACTTTTTTCTTGTTCATCTCCTTCAACTGTGTTAACTGTGGGCTGAAGAACATCAACTCTGATACCAATGTTACAAACTAAATTTGGAACAATATGGGCATAAGAAAATTGTGATATTTTATGTGTGGTAGGCTCATGAGTTAGGATTCCAATGATTCTAACTTCATGTTAATCCAATATCGAGATGAAATATTATAAATAAAATAGTGGAGGAAGGTCAAAATTGGGTGAATTGTAAATCTCCGATGTTGCGGCGGTTATCGAAAAATAGCGGATGACCAAAGGTGGTGGTGAACGACCGTAGGGTAGGATGGCTGCAGAAGAAAGATGGTGACTAGAGTTCGAAAGATTAGAAGGCTTCTATGGTTACGATTTACTCCTAAAAAGAGAAGGACAATATAACAGCTATATAAAAGATAAAGACAAAAAAAATAATAATTTGGCAAAATTCACATGCATCCAATGATAATAATCAACTCATTACCAATCCTATTAATAGGTGTAAAGTCCTAGCAAATCAGACCCATATGCAAATAATTTTATTTATTTAAAATTTAAAATAATAAGATAAAGCTAACTAACTAACTTGACTCAACTTGACCTAACCCATGTGGTCGGATCGTAATACTCGGTAGAATCTCAATTAGCAAAATAAGTAACATAACAACAGCAACGAGAGCAAAAACATCGATATTAAAGCAAGGTTCACAACTCCCGCTGCTTCTATAACTCCCACAATGTCTCCTTTGATTACTACAATTGCCACCTCCTCTTAAGTGATGTGCACCTTCGCCACCCCGAGGATGCCGTTGCAGCTAAGCTGCGCAGGGAGGCTAAGGAAGACCTCTTGGTCAGGAGGGATGCTGTGGAATCCTTTGGCAAGGAGGGAGATGGGGTGGATGAGGCGCTGGTCACAGAGTAGCCGATGGCCTAAGATGTGTATCCCTTGCGACGGTCGAGGACCAAAAACCTCGACACCAAAAGATCGGCGTGCTCGGGAATATCCCTAGATTGCAATGAGTTCTCCTCGGCAGTAAGAAGACTCTTGAAGATAAGATCACTTTTGACATCACTCCACTAGAAGTGGTCAAACTTCGGCACAAGTATTGTGAAACACCCAAACCTCTAAATACACGTGGAAACCGCGTGGGTAAATCCCCCCACGCGGTGTATCACATGACCTGTCAGTACAAGGATTTCACAAGGCACACAACAGCACAATTTCACCATAAATAAACTCAATTAAAAGAGTCCGGATACAAGTCCACAGGCCACAACAAGCCCTCCAAATATACATCCAAAATACTAAGTTAAAGTCCAAAAAGATACAACGTCATCATCATACCCTCGCAGGGGCTTAATACAACTAACATACGTACTAAAAAGAAAGAAAGCGGCTACTCCTCGCTACCCGCACCTGCGTCCCCTAGCTCTGAAATAATACGCCACGAGGGGTGAGCTTACAGCCCAGCGAGTAGGATCCATACAATATAAAATAATGACATCACAGGTGTATATCCAATGTATGCCTATATTTGCTAATGATAACGATATGCTTGTTAAAATGACTTATCATAATTTACTAAGTCAATGTAGTTGATAAAGATTACCAATCACTATCTTGGAATATGCTAGTTCCTAAACATATTACGATAAGTTCACACAGATATAAAGTTGAGACAATCTCTTATTCGTACACATCTCAATCATAGGTTTACATATTATGCATAGCAATGAAATAGCAGTTTAGTCACCTCATGTCTACCAAAGCAATAATCATACTCATCATCGCTCACCTAGCTATTTACCACACAGGGTAAATACTCTTAAGAAACAACCATCCATCATCTCATATATCGAGGGGGGATATATACACATCTAGCGGTAATGTCACCTACACGTGTATGGCGACACTACATGTGACCGGTTGTCTGTGGCCATCAGACTCAGGACCCCGGTCGTAAGCCCATATCTCACTCTCTCTAAATCATCACCGCCCTCGGCGGGAGAATCAGGAGCCCTCGGCTCATCAACAGACGCCCTAACCCTGCGTCGTCGGGTACCGCTAGAGTTATATCCCCGCCTCACAATCATGTTCTTCTATCATCATAATCTAGTCCTAACTATGCAGTATAACTACCTGAATGCCACACAGGCTTTCCGACCTCAGGTGTAGGCCGCTAATAGTATAGACATATATGATACACTCTGCCCTTAACCCTGGGCTGAGTGAGTAGGGGTACTGCCTAGTCAGAATTCGACTACTAATGATAGGTGGAAGTGGTGCAGTGTTTATGCGTGTATAAAGCATGTTATAGTCATCATGATCATTACAGTCCATATTCACAGCAATCCTACATCTATGCAACGGTATACCATACAGGACACATGTAAAGCATTATCATACACATTAACATTCTCATGATACTATGATGAACAGATTATAAATAACTACATATGCAAAAGATATAACAGGGGGTACCAACTGCATGCATTAATACTGACATTTCCTACTGTATCATGATATTCTAGATTTGTATAACTCTACTCGCCTGGGGGGTCTCCACGGTAAGGTAAAACTCGTCAGCTAGTCCGGGATCCCAAAATCTTCCTCACGCGGTGTCAATCCGGAAGGGGGGGTCGGCGAGCTCGGCGGCTCCGGCGGCTGTCGGCAACTACGAGAGAGAGAGAGAGAGAGAGAGAGAGAGGTAGCCAATGGAGGGGAAGGTGATGGGCTGGAGGTGGGAGGGCTGCGATGAGGGAAAGAAGAGATGAGGGAGATGGGGGGAGGGTGGCGTGCACGGCAAGGAAGGGAAGAGAAGAAAAGAGGGAGGGTGGCAGGGTGGCAGGCCGACGCACGTGCTCGGCACGTGCGTCGGTCAGGGAAATTTTTTATTTTTTTTATTTTTTTTATTTTTTATTTATTTGGGGTGTTACATATTGTCTCGACATTGATCTTGTTTCCATCGTGCTTTCTTTATAGCATCCCATGGTCGTGGATTTGAGCCATTGATGCCCCTTCTTTTCTTGGTTCTTTAATGATTTTCTTTAGAATAGAAAGTAGTTATTTGATGGAAGGATGCCTTCTCTTATTTGGTTCTATAGATTTACTACAACTACTCTTCATTGTTGTTATTTGATTGGCTGTCTTTTGTAGTCTTAACAACTTTTGACAAACCAAGCTTAGGGGGAATCCTCATCGATCTTCCCCTTCCCTAATTTTGTGGTTAAATTGGTTAATTATGCCAAATTTTCTATTAGACTTTTAGAATTAAGATATATCCATAAAAAACATCTCTATTGGAATCTGTTTTAATTGAAAGTTGAGCTTGAGTTGAATCAAGCTTGCATATAGTTGAGTCGACCTTCCTTTGAGCCTAATTAAACAAAAAAGAAGCCAAAGTTTCAATTGCACAATTTGATCATTTAAAATACAGTGCTAATTCTCTATAAATAGGGATATATCTTCATTTGATTTGACAACAAAGTCATAAATATTGAAACAATAATTTGTATAATAACTATCGGTACATCATTAAAGCGGACTAGTATATAATGATGATACAACACAACAATCCCATAGACACTCAGTGTGCACACCGTATTCTAAGTCGATAGGCGCAGTGATGCCAGTGACATGGTAGTTTGATCAAAAACCTAAGCTCACTAGTATGCTTTGGCCTCAGTTAGCTGCAACCCTGTGATACTATCATCCGCTACTACTATAGGATGATCATTGTAAATATACCACCTAGCGACCACCAAGTAGATTGCAAAATTCACTAGACTTAATATAGATAGCAACCAATAGAAGTTGTATAGTTTCCCATGATTTAGGTTATTAGTGAGCCATGCCCCATTGCCTCCTTTCTCGGTGACCTTATGGACAATAGAGACTAGTGCCGAGCTAATAAAAAACCCTAATGATAGTGTGCTAATAAATAGACCAGTGCTCATAGTTTTCATACCTTTGGGGCACTCCCTTAGGAAAAAGTCTAATTGGCCTATGTAAGTAAAGGCTACACCAGCTCCTACTAATAAAAATTGTGGCACTAGCCAGAACACACTCAATGGAACAATAGAAACCTTATTTGTAGTTGTGAGGCCTACTTGGGATGCCACATGGAGTCGTTTGATCTCGATGAGTGCAGCGGCCACCATGGCGAGGCAAGAGAAAATAAGGCCGATGCCGATGCGCTGAAGTGGTGTGAGGCCTTGAGGGTTGCCGGAAAGGCGACGAGCAATGGGAACGATGATGCGGTCATAGATAGGGATGGTAATGAGGATTGAGCCAACGAAGAAGGCAGTGAGGGAACCAGCTGGGATATGGAATGATGAGCCAATGTAGCGATCCATGGTGGTGGCTTGAGAGACTGAGAAGGTGGTCATCTGAGCATAGACGGTCCAAAATATAATTGTGGTAGCCCAAATTGGGAGCATTCTTGTTACATTCTTCACCTCCTCTACATCTGTCAAGGTTGATAATTGCCATCTGGTCTGATTTGTGGTTGGATCATCATTAATTGCAGCATGGTCTAGGAAACTGCAACAGAATTAGGGAAAAAAAATATGATCAAGAAATTAATCTAAATTTTCTTATTTTTGTAACATATGTATCAAGCATATAAGCTGATGATGCTATATTAATTTTTTTCTTAGAAATTGTATTCGATATTCTGTGTAGGCCCAGGTTGCTCTTGGCTGAGCTCCACATCGAGCCCAACTTTTGACCAGACCACCGCACGGCAGCTCAAATTATAACAACTGTACACTTTTTATAGTCTTCTAGCGAGAGAAAAGGATATATATGTATATATATAGAGAGCGAGAGAGAGAGAGCGAGAGAGAGAGAGAGAGAGAGAGAGAGAGAGAGAGAGTACCGGAATTGCTTGGTATGCGGTAGCCTTTGCTTCCCTCCGGCGACCGGTGAGACGTCCACGTCGTACAACAACGTCGGGTCTGCCGGCAGCTCGAGCCGCCTCTTCCTCCACGCCGCCGTCACCACCGCGGCGATCTGCGTCAGCGGGCTCCCGACGAGCTTCTTGAACCGGTACCTCCTTGTCCCCGACAGGAAGATGGCAAGCCCGGCCACGATAGCGACCGCGCAGGCGCCGTACCCCCACCGCCTCCCGAGCTCGTCCTGGACGTAGACGAGCACGGTCACGGCCAGCAGCGAGCCGAGGCTGATGAAGAAGAAGAACCAATTAAAGAACTGCATCATCTTCTTCTTCTCCCTCCGGTCAGACTCGTCGAACTGGTCGGAGCCGAACCCCGGCACGCTCGATTTCAGACCCCCGGTCCCGAGGGCCGTCAGGTAGAGAGCGAGGTAGAGAAGCCCGAGCTGCGTCCTGGACGCGCGCACGCAGGCCGCTGTCGGCCGGCACGCCGGGGGACGCAGCCCGGCGACCGCGGTCGATATGGTGAGGATCGTCACCCCCTACATAGAATATTTATTTAATCCATCTATTGATGATGATGTGAGGGCAACGACACTTATGCTGGAATTGGTGGGCTTACCGTGGCCTGGACGGCGGCGAAGATGGCGATGGTGAGGTAGCGGCCGAGGAAGGTGTCGGCGACGAAGCCGCCGAGGAGGCAGAGCATGAACGACGTGCCCATGAAGTTGGTCACCACGTTCGCCGCCTCCACATTGTTGAGGTGCATCGTCCCCGTCAGGTACGTCACCAGGTTCACCGCGATCCCCAGCGTCGTCAGCCTCTCGTTCAACTCCACCACTGCCCACACGAAATTCAAAGCACCCATTCAAAAAAAGAGAGCACACACACACACACCTAACATTATGTTATACCTTATAAAACGACAACAACAATAATTATTATTATAATACAATAATAACGGCTACCTAGGATCATGGCGGCGCTGGCCCAGCCGCCGGTCTGGGCTCGGGCGGCGGGGTGGCCTTTGTAGTCCCAGGCATCGGAGATGATCTTTCTCGGCCCGTCCGTTTCTGGGAGGCCTACCATCTTATGACTACGCTGAGTGAGTGTGTGTGTGTGTGTGTGTTTATGTTATGGATGAAAGAATAATTTGTGAGCTGAATAGAGAGAGAGAGAGAGAGAGAGAGGAGAAAGTAATCTTTTCTGGGTGAGGGCAGGGCGAGGAGGAGCAGGTAGGGGTGGTTTATATAATGGAATCATTTGCAATTAATTAAGTTGCATAGAAAAAGAACTACCAAGCACTAGGAGTGATGCCACTACTAGGTAGATGACTCCTGGTTGCTATGTTCAACACCAAGAGGTGGGAATTGCAGCCAAGTAATCACTCTGAACAGTGAAATTAGTTTAGCTATTTTTGTCCTTCCTTCAAGGGAAAAGTAGGGCAACATCACTTTGAAGCCTTTATTGTAATCAATTCAATCTTTGTCACGGGAATTAATACTGTTTGAGCATCAAGGCAAGGATTGCTCATCACTTATTCTCATCACGTTGAAACATTTTTTATCTGCTTGCTTGAAACCCTAACCCTATCCATCGTCATTAATTATCAACTTTTATCTGTTTAGCCAATCGGAACTTAGGGCTTGATAGAGGTGGAACTTAGGACTTCCTGTTCTAATATAATACTTCATCAGTTTACTCTTAGATCTTAAAACTCCGTTTGCTTGTGGAATAAGGTAATTTTAGAAGAATTATTTTAATTTTTAATACTAGAAGAAGAGAGCTAATATCAGTATAAGTAATTATAATGTTTAATTGAATACTAATATAAAGAGTAATAATTAGATTTGATGTGATATAAAGTTAAAATTAAAGTATTGAAGAATAGTGAATTTGTATTAAGAATTTATGCCATTTTAAATAAAATAATAAAAAAATACTCTTGGTTGGATGTAAAATAGTATCTGTAATATATATTTATCTAAAATTATAATAATTTTTATTACAACTAGGGAGTTAAAATGTTCCATATACCTGCACTACATTATATTTAATAAGAATTTTTCTATATTGCAGATGAAAATAAATAATTCAAATTTTCTCAGTACTTAGTCTCACAAACATCCCTGCACAAGCACTACTTTCCCACATTCTTTAGTATCTGTAATATTTAAAAATAAATAAAAGCTTGCTTTTTCTAAGTTACCTTGTCAGTGCCTATATTGAGCTGATCATATCTAATTGTTCTATACTCTCACAATCATATAATTTTTGTTTGTTCTTCTTTCTGATTTTGATTTACTATTTCAAATTATGTATATGTCAATAGGTTATTCAAACTGTTCTCTCAGCAATGGTATTTTGATACTTTCAAAGGTATGATTACTTAATTTTTAATATAGTAATATTAATTAAGTTCTAATAAATAATTCTACGCGTGTGTGATCGAGATTGGCTAACAAAATAGGACGAAATCTGCATAGATCTAAGAATGTGGAAAATATTTGAAATACTAATTGTAATATACTATTTTTTATTTTTTGTATTCACAAATATTAATGTTAATCTATAAAACATGGCCTCGCATGCTCTAAGATATCGATGATAACATTATTTTAGTTTGCTAATCTGTTAAGCTCGATAATTTTAATTAGGGTTTGTTTATATGTTTACAAGTTTACCATTTTAAAATCTTTTGTTTACATATATACCTCTCAAAAATTAATACCTATATTGTTTTTGCATGAATAGCTGATGAATGCCTCTCACCGTTAAAATTTCATCAATTTAACAATAGAAAGTCAAAATTGTCACTATTATTGTTTGCATCCATTCTATTCTACTAAGAATTTTCATGTCTTTTTATTTTCTAATTTACTAAGATTTTAACGTAGAAAGACAAAATTGTCGCTATTATTGTTTGCATCCATTCTATTCTACTAAGAATTTTCATGTCTTTTTATTTTCTAATTTACTAAGATTCGAATGTACAACCGTCAAAACGGCATCCATTCAAATATCAAAATTTGAGAGATATACATGTAAATTAAACCGATCTATTGATACTTAGACCACATTAATTATTGGAGTTAAATTACATTTAACTGTACCTGTCCAAAACCCTAGTGAGAGAAAGGGTATCATACAGGATATCAATAGTTGCAAAGTCAACTTATATTGCTAGATTTTAGCCATTAGTAATATCTCTCCATCATCATCATTATCATCATCAGCAATAAAATTCAAGGAGAGAGAGACGATAATAGACAAGTGGGTCAGATGAAGATCATCCAATATTGGAGACCCTTCTTCTAAACCCCCATTAAATACTCCATAATGGATGAGAGAGAGAGAGAATAAGAGAGACACCATGAAATACGTAGAATATTGGTCATCAGGTAGGTTGTTTTATTTCCCAACTCTTGTATCTCACTTTTTGACTAAAAAGAATTCTCCAACTCCAACCATCTCCTTGTGTTATAAGTCCAACTCACTAGAAGCCACAAGAATTTTGAAGAGCTTATCTATTCATTAAAGAGTAGTGAGATTACCTAAGTTGGAGGTTAAGCAGAAGAGTTCTGTTGAAGTTATTAAACAGAAGAGGATGGTGTATATTAAGCCATGCAGGATGATGAGAGTGACTCTTTGTATAAGTGCAAGTGCCGTAGGGAAGAGTGTAGAGTTTGATTCCAAGGTGCCAACCTAATAAATGAGGAATAATAAACACCATGATGATATTAAGAGGATCTATCCCAAATGCGATTGGGATTTTGTGTGCCTATTTGTATGATTCTAATCACACTCACTCAAATCCTACATCCTCAGTTTTATGGCCTATATACACTAAATCTGTGAAACTCCTTTAAATCTATGATCTAATTTATTTCTCTAGCTTCGAAGCTGAAACACCCACTTCCAAAAATCATATGTTCCTCACGTGGAGAATTTCCATGTGATTCTCACATGACCTGTTAGTGAAATAATCTTACAAAGTATCTAGATAAGTCTAGAAATACCATAATAATTCAACAAATAATCCAAAGTTACAATATCACAGGTCTCAACAAGCCTCTACGAGTACAAGTCCAAAAACAAATTTTAAACATAAAGACCCTCACAAGGACTAAGTCCAACTAGAAATAACAGAATAAACACTAAATAGAGAAATAAATCTGCTACTCCTCGATATTTGCATCCTCTATAATCAGCTCTGAAATATTTTCACCAAAATGGTTGAGCACGAGGTCTAGCAAGTAAAATCTAATAGTAATTTATGAATATTGTATTACATGATAAATAGAAATGCAAATCTATAAACATATCAAGAAAATGTGTACAATACAACTTTTAATAACTTTCATCATCATAACTTAATTTCATAAAGATCCACACAAAAACTGAGTCACTAATGACATGTTTCACAAAGCAACATAGTATCGAGGGGAACTAGTCATCTAGCGGTATTATCGCCCATACATGCCTGGCGATGCTGCATATGACCGGTTGTCTGTGGCCATCAAACTAAGGACCTCAGTCGTAGGCCCATCAACACCGCTCTAGTAAATCATCGCACATAGCAGATTCATTACTTGTAGCTGAATCATTGCACAGAGCAAAATCATCGCATATGGCGGTTAAGAGCACATAGCTCGATAGACGCCTTGAACTTGCGTCATCGGGTACCGCTAGAACTATAACCTTACCTCTCAAATCATCTTTACTATTATCATAATAGACTAGTCTCCAACTAGGGTAGTATAATCACCTAATGCTCCACCAGCTAACGACCTCAGATGTAGACCGCAAATATAATACTATATAATACACTCTTCCCTTAACCCCGGGTTAAATGAGTGAGAGGGGCACTGCCTAGTTGGGACTCGTCTAACAATGATATGTGCACGTGGTACTATGACCTCTATTATTTATTATATCATGATCATCAAAATAACATGTATTATAAACAATGCATAGAGCCTATCATACATGTGCAATAAATAGTAAATAAAGCAAGTAAAAATTGACATGCAATTAATACAAATAAGAAATAACGTGTAATTATTGCAAGTAAGAAATGACATATAATTAATGCAAGTAAGAAATGACATGAGTATACATTATTCGTAGACTAATATAGGATTCTACTTGCCTGGGATATCTCTGAAATCCGTCTCTCTCCTAATCAGTCGATCCCCCCTGAATTTCGAGATCCTCCTCACACAGTAATGAGTCTAATAATTTATAGATAAAATAAACATAAGAGAGATGAACTTATAGGACTAACTACCTTGTTGTATAAATTAAGTTTGGTTCTCTAGGTTCGAATATATTATTTTGTATTAATTTAAAAATAGTCATTTATGGTAAAATTAGAGTTGTTCACATTTGCAAGTGTCGAAGATAATTAAAAAGACTAATAAATTCAATTACCTATTTTAATTATATATTGATCCTAATTTTATTAATAACATGGTTGAGAAAATAAAATAAATACAATAAATGTAGCTAACAAAAGTTAAGAAAATATAAGACTAATAATAATTAGTCTATGGTCCAAATGTTGGGCTCGGCTCAAGGCCCAGCATTGCTTAGGTGAGAAAGTGAGAGTGGGCTGCTGACCTACCTACAGCCCACTAAACTAGAGGTAGTGGACTGGGCTCAAGAGCTCGATCCATCAGGGTGAGGAGGTGGGCTGTGGGCCTACCGCATCCCACCAGATTCTAAGAGGTGCTGGACTAGACTCAAGGGCCCAGTCCAGCAAGGTGAGAAGGTGGGCTACTGCCGGCCTACCGCAACCCACAAGGCTCTAAAGGGTGTTGGACTGGACTCAAGGGCCCAGTCCAACAAGGTGAGTAGGTGGGCTGCGGGCCTACCGTAGCCCAGCAAGCCGAAAAGAGGGTGGACTGGGCTCTAGAGCCCAGTCCATCGAGGCCTTAGAAAAGGCTTGTGGGTGTGGGCTGCGGCCTACCCCATAGCCTAGATGAGGACGCGGTGGGGGTTGGCTGAACCCCCAACCTTTCTCATCGTCTTCTTCTTAGAGAGAAGAAAACAGAGGAGCAAGGAAAAGAAAACAAAAGGAAGTGGTGCTGCTGCCAGTTATCCCCGTCGCCGGTAGCCTAGCACCATCGGTTCCCCAAGTCGACGAGTTGACTTGGGTTGTAGGTGAGTTTTGAACCACCAGCCAGTGTGGCCGGTGGGTGCCATAAAGCTTCCCAGTTTAGTGAAAGATGGGCTCGAAGCCCTCATCTTGAGTACCCATCTCTTCCATTTGAAGAGATGAGTTAATCGAGGCTGACGAGCGAGGCCACCACCGCCGGTGGTGGCTGCCTGAGTCCAAGTAACACGGCAGTGGGAGGTGACATGGCATTGCCTCCCTCACGCCCCATGGGTACCCAAATTGAGTACCCATGGCAAGGGGTTGAAATGGAGAAACTTCCTGGACCGGTGGGTAGTCGACCCAAAGTTGCTAGCCGGCGAATTTCTTCGGCGAAAGAAGTAATGAAAATACTCATAATTAATCATGATTTACTAGGAAAAATTCAAATTAAACTAAAGGGGAGATGGAGGCTAACCCGTAAATTGAGATGAGGGGATTTTGGTTGGCTGTCGGCGCTCCGGTGACCCGCTGTCCGTGACAAGGTCTTCGATGGCTCAGAAGAGAAAAGAGAGGAAGGAGGAGCGAGAAAGAAGAATTGCGAAAAGTAGAAAAAAACCTTGAAGGGGAGAGGTGTGGGGTTTAAATACAGATGAGGCGAAGAGGGCAGTGGATCCACTTCGGTGCACTTCTCTCCCACCTCTCGCAACTAACTACGAGAGGTGGGTGAGGAGGAAGAAGAAGTCGGCGCACGCGCCAAGCATATGCGCTGCAGTTAGAGTGCATGCACATGGCGCGTGCGCTAAATTTTTTTTTATTTATTTTATACACGGGTATTACAAAAGCATTCAAAACTAACATATTCGTGGCAAAAGGACTTAGCTAATATTTTTCTTTTAAAATGAGACAACGTTCACTCTCTCAGTTCCATCGGGTCATAATTGTGCTCATCTACATCAATTAATACATATTGTTCTTGACCAACAAAGTGTTGTGCTAAATACCAAGACAGGTAATAGAAGCGGAAGCAAACCCCTCACACACACACACAATTTATGACTAATGAAATAGTAATTACAAAATCTAACCAATTTGAGAAAACTCAAATATAATGCTAATAGTAGAGGAATAGCAATCAAATACTCCTAAGCAAGTATTAGACACTGTAATGCAAGTAATCTTAAAGAATAGAAGTAATAGAGGTAATAGAGAGAAAGAGAGACAAGGTTTACGTGGTTTAGCGATATGTCTATATTCATGAGCAAAGCAATCTTTAATTCACTATCTAAATTACCAAATACAAAGTGTTTTCTCAACTCTAATCTCCTTAATATAATGGTGGCTAGCTCTCTTAATGTAACAACCCAATCTTAAAAAAAAATTAAAAAAAAAAAATTCTGGGCACGACGCGACCGGCCACACTATGGCTGGCCTCGTGCCCATGCAAGCTGCGCATGCAACTTGCGTGGTGGGGGCGCCACGCGCCCGCTGCCGCTACCGCAGCCAATGGGCTGCGACCAGCTGGCCGCGGCGGGCCCCGGTGCCGCGGCAAACCGCCCCCCCCCCCCCCCCTCACCGCCTTCCCTCTCTCTCTTTAAATCTCTCTCTCTCTCTCTCTTCCGTTTGGTCTCTCTCTAAACCTCTCTCTCTCTCTCTCTCTCTCTCTCACCGAGGCCGGACTATCGCCGTCGCCGCCACCTCCACGAGCGCCGGTGAGCTCTTTCTCCTCCTCTCTCTTCTTCTCTCTTCTTCTCTCTCTCTCTCTCTCTCTCTCTCTTTCTCTTTTTCTTACCTTGGGCTCGGGCCCGTCGGAGCCGAGCCGCCGGCGAGAGGCCGGCAGCTGGCTGGCCACCAGCTGCCGGTGCCCTCCCCGCCGGCCCGGGTCCGCACCTCCCTCCTCTTTCTTCCCTTCTTCTCTTTTCTTTTCTTCTCTTCTTCTTCTTCCTTTCTTCCTTCTTCTTTCTTCTTCTTCATCTTCCTCAGCTATTTCCCTTCTACAATAGTGCTGGGCTCGGCCCAGCACTGTAGCAGACAGTGCCGAGCCCAGCACTGTGACAAGGGATTGCTCCCTTTTTAATTTGTTTATATTAATTATATGATTTAGTTTTTAAAATTTAGGTGAATCAGTTATCTGGATGATAGATTATTTTAATAATTTATACTCTCTAGCATAAGTATTAGTTAAGTATTATTAGTATAATAATTTATTAATTATAGTTATAAGTACTTGCATATGATTATATATAGTATAACCACTGTTTATTAGATTAATACATATAATCATATAGATAATAATCTTATATTTTATATAGTTAGTTTTATTAAAAATAATTAAATTTTATAAGTTTCTATTAATGTTTATGTATGCTTATACATGCATATATTTAATACATTTGAGTATACCATGTGTTTCTAGCAACTTATCATTATTATTATATATTATTTTCTATGCAATAAAATGCTGAGCTCAGATAATCATTTTTATATTTATGAATAATGATTAATATATGTATGATTAGTAACTAGTTAAGTAAAAGTAATAATTGCCATATAATTGAATAAGGTTATCATAATTATATATATATATAAGGTATATCAAGTTATTTAATAAAATCAAATAATTTATTATATTTTATACCAATGAATTCTAAATGGGATAAACGGCTAACATCATATTATTTAAATATTTTCAGACTCCGAACCCTCTTATTTGAGACCCCGTGGACCTTGCTAGCGATGAGTGTCACTCGGTTACCTAACGGACGTGAGAGATGCGTGGTTTGTATCTTCTGATCAGACTGTGAGTAGTCTTATCCCCTAGATCCCTTTCTCAAATTAGGATATATTACATATTATGTACATGCATAATTTGGCTTCTAGCATGATTATATGACTTTAGATAGAGATGATTTCAGTCAAGCATATTTTATCATGCATTTGATTAGGCTGATCTCGGATATGAATACATTGGTGATGTATAGAGATGATTGGAGATGATTATACTGTTATGATTTTATGTCGGGATGATTTCTATCATGAGTATGTGTAACAACCCAATCCCACAAAAAAAAAAAAAAAAAATTCATGGGCACGACGCGACCGGCCACACTGTGGCCGGCCTCGTGCCCATGCCAGCTGCTCATGCAGCTTGGTGGGGCGCCACGCGCCTGCGGCCGCTGCCGCGGCCAACTGGCTGTGGCCAGCTGGCCGCGGTGGGCCCCGGCGCCGCCACTACTCCTCCTCCACCGCCTTCCCTCTCTCTCTCTTTAAATCTCTCTCTATCTCTCTCTCTCTCTCTCGAGGCTCTCTCTCTCTATATATATCTCTCTCTCTCTCTCGCCGAGGCCGGTCGTCGCCGTCGCCACCTCCACGAGCGCCGGTGAGCTCCTCTCTCTCTCTCTCTCTCTCTCTCTCTTGCGCGAGGGTGGGCTTGTCGGAGCCGAGCCACCGGCGAGAGGCCGGCCGCTGGCTGGCCAGCAGCGGCCGGTGCCCTCCCCGCCGGCCCGGGTCCGCAACCGCCTCCCTCACCTCCCCTCTTTCTTCTCTTTCTCTTCTGTTCTCCTTCTTCTTCTTCTTCTTCCTCTTCTTCTTCTTCTTCTTTCTTTCCTTCTTTCTTTCTTTCTTTTTCTCCTTCTTCCTCAGCTCCTTCTCTTTCTTTCTGCACAGTGTTGGGCTCGGCCCAGCACTGTAGCAGACAGTGCTGGGCCGAGCCCAGCACTGATGGCAGATGTGTTTAATTTATTAATTAATTAGTTTATTTAGGTTATTTATTTAGGTATTTTTCTTCTTAATTAATGTAAATCGATTATTTAGACATGAACTATGTTAATAATATTATATATCCTTCAATATAATTTTATTAATGATAATTTTTATCATTAATGATTAATTAGGTATAAATATATGTAATACTTATATTTATTTATTTATTTACATATCTATTAGATTAATAGATAGATTTGTAAATTATAATTATTAGATTTATATTCTAATATTCTTATGATCTACATTTTTAGTAATTCTATTAATTTGTTATACATTATTAGTTTGTAACAAATAAGATAATGACTACATAATCCCCAATTAATCAAGATATAATTTAATTATAATTAGGCTTTTATCTATATTTATATTTTATTTATAATAAAAATCTAGCCAATTATAAAATTAAGTAGAAATTCTAAAATCTAATAAATCATCATATTTTACTCGGACGGATTATAATGGGATAAACAACTAACTTTATGTTACTTAAATATTTTTAGATTCCGAACCCCTTATTTGAGACCCCGTTGTCCTTGCTAGCGAGAAGTGTCACACGGTTGATGGGCAGATGTAAGGGATACGTGGTTTGTATCTTCTGATCAGTGTGAGTAGTCTTATCCCCTAGATCCCTTTCTCAAATTAGGTTATATTATATATTATGTACATGCATGTTTTGGCCTCCAGCATGATTATATGACTTTATCTAGAGATGATTACCGTCGAGCATATTTTTATCATGCATGTAATTAGGCTGATCTTTGATATAAGTATGATAATGATAAATAAGGATGGTTGGAGATGATTATACTGTTATAATTTTATGTCGAGATGATTTCTAGTATGAGTGTGCATGTGATAGACTAGCGAGAGTATGCATGTGTTAGATACATGGTTGGAGACTACATTGCAGCATTTTTCTCTTGATTCCTGTTCCACCTAAATTCCTATTATGCATTGACTCGTTATTGTACTGGATATATGCATATGATCTGTCATTTAAAAAGAAAGCATGAAATATGATTGATAGGATAGTTGATAGAAAGCGTGGGGATACCCGAGTAGGCGCCAGGGTTAGGGGTGCCTGGATTGATGATTATGGTCGCTGATATGCGATATCTTGTGGCCCATGTCCGAGGTCAGTTGAGTCTGTGCGCACAGACAATCGGACACATGCCGTTCGCCAGGGCATATGTGGCGAGTTATCCTCATGAGGTTTCTATCAACTATGTGGGGTGCCCGGTCTGGATGGATGTTGATACCCTTAGCGGATGGCAGGGTATGGTTATTTTTGAGATACTCCTTGCGGATGGCAGAGTATGCTCGGAGCCTTCGGGCATGATGTTAAGACCGGGTACCGGGTGTTGACTGTGCACAGTGGTCTAGTATGATGATATTATACCGAGATGTCGGTGATGATCGTGATGTTGAGAAATGCATATGATTTCATTATCATCTGATTACTTGATTATCGAGTGGTCAATATACATCACATATGATTGCATTTGATATCATAACATGGTCATGGTCGGCATGCATCATGTGTCATATTTGAGAGAGAGTTATGATGATAGATGACATGGAGATTTGTTTACTCATGGTCGAGGATTATATACTTTTATCAGTTATGACGTGTTATCTACTTTTCATTTATATATTATTGAGGATACATTCATATACTCATTCATGATATGATACTCTTTCTGATTCATATTATCCAGTACATGATTTACTCTCTGTTTGGCATCACTGATTCGGGGTAAGGTCTATTCACTGAGCCTTTTGCTCATGACTCTCTTTATTTCTTTCTAACCCCTCAGATATGTGGTACGTGATAGCGACTTGAGAAGATATTTTAGAGTGATGATGAGGTGAGCTATAGATGCGAGATGGCATAGATGATAGTTTATATAGAAATTGAGTTGTACCAGTATTTGATATTTGTACTCTTTTGTATTAGACGCTGATTTGTATAATACAGGTCGAATCATAGTGTACTCTTGTATCAGTTGTTTAGTTGTATCTTGATGGTTTGTTGTGGCCTGTATGGGTCCTGCCAGATTATGTAGCGGTCTAGTGTGTATTATTGTGTATTTTGATATTCATATGTTAACAGGTTTATTTGGTTAAGAGTATGATTTATTTGGTGATGGATTATGTGATCATGGATATGTTAGCAGGTGTTATTTGATGATGTCATGATTGTATGTGCACAGGAGTGTATCTGTGCGTGACGGACCCCGCCTGACCTGTCACGTGCGTCGCGCGTGTCGTGTGGGCGCGTGGGCGTGCACGTGTCCGTGCCGGGCGGGGGCGTTACAGTATGCATGTGGTAGATTAGCATGAGTATGCATGTGTTAGATACATGGTTGGAGTTTGCATTACATCATTTTGCTCTTGATTCCTATTCCACCTAAATTCCTGTTATGCATTGACTTGTTATTATACTGGATATATGCATATGATTTGTCATTTAAAAAGGAAAGCATGAAATGTGATTGATAGGATAGTTGATAGAAAGCGTGAGGATACTCGAGTGGGCGCGAGGGTTAGGACGCGCTTGGTGGATGATTGATCGCTCGACATGGTCACGATCCTGTTGGCCTTACGTCCGAGGTCATTAGTCTGTGTGCGCAGCAGACATTCGAACACATGCCGTTCGCCAGGGCATATGTGGCGAGTTATCCTCACGAGATTTCTATCAGCTAGAGGGATGCCCGGTCTGGATGGATGTTGATACCCTTAGCGGATGGCAGGGTATGGTTATATTTGAGATACTCCTTGCGGATGGTAGAGTATGCTCTGAGCCTTCGGGCATGATGTTGAGACCGGGTACCGGGTGTTGACTGTGCATAGTGGTCTAGTATGATGATATTATACCGAGATGTCGGTGATGATTATGATGTTGAGAAATGCATATGATTTCATTATCATTCGGTTACCTGATTATTGAGTAGTCAATATTAATCATATATGATTGCATTTGATTTCATAATATCGTCATGGTTGGCATGCATCATGTGTCATATTTGAGAGAGAAAGTTATGATGATTATATGACGTGGTGACCTATTTATTCATTGTCGAGGATTATGTATTCTTATCAGTTATGACATGTTATCTACTTTTCATTTATGTATTATTGAGGATACATTCATATACTCATTCATGACATGATGATCTGTCTAATTCATATTATCCAGTACATGATTTACTCTTTGTTTGGCATCACTGATTCGGGGTAAGGTCTATTCACTGAGCCTTTTACTCATGATTCTCTTTATTTCTTTTCTAACCCCTCAGATTTGTGGTACGTGATAGCGACCTGAGATATCTTGAGAAGATATTTTAGAGTGATGATAAGGTGAGCTATTGATGTGAGACGGTATGGAAGATAGTTTAACCAGACATTGAGTTGTATCGTTGTTTGCTATATTTGTACCTTATTGTATCAGATAATGAGTTATATAGTATATGTCAGATTTTTATAGCACTCATGTATCAACTGTTTAGTTGTATCTTGATGGTTTGTTGTGGCCTGTATGGGTCCTGCCAGATTATGTAGCGGTCTAGTGTTTATTATTGTGGACTTGGATATTCATATGTTAACAGATTTATTTGATTGATAGTACGATTTATTCGACGATGGATTATGTGATCATGGATATGTTAGTAGGTGTTATTTGATAATGTCATGTTTATAGGTGCACAGGAGAGTATCTATGCGTGACGGGCCCCGCCCGACCTGTCTTGTGCGCCGCGCGTGCTGTGTGGGCGCGTGGGCGTGCACGTGCCGTGCCGGGCGGGGGCGTTACACTTAATTTTTCTCTTAAACATAAAATTCTAAAATTCCAACTTTAGTATTTATATAACTGACTTAAAACTTAGAAAATCCCACAGGACATTCGAACGTCCATGGGCCCATTTAAATGCCCTCGGAATTCAAATTTGGAATGCAAAAGGGCATTCGAACACCTGTAGGGCTGTCTGAAAGCTTGTAAAGTGCAAATCCTCTTGGGCTTTTGCATGCGAACGCCTCTAGGGCTTGTTCAAACGCCCCCGACACAACAAGATGGAACACTTGATTTGAGCCAAACTTTAACACAAAGTGAATCTAGGATTTGGAGAAAATAAAATATATAATTACATATATATTTTTGTGTTGATTATAGTTTATTCATTGCCTTTATTTTCATTGACGATTGTAGATAGTTACACTTGTTGTAACTTTCGATTAGATAGACTAATGGAAGATGTTTTTTTTTTAGTGGTAAAAGAAAGAGGGATCAGTCAAATGATAAAAGAAAGTGTAAATGATAATAATCATTTGTAAATTTTGGGAAATCTATAGATGAAGTTTATTTAGCCTTTTGTAACTATAGTGTCATGATTCATAGGTTGTCATTTGGTATTGTGAATTAGGATGATACCATAATATTTTGCTTAGAAATACTCCAAGTAATAGTAGAAATACTCCAAGTAATAGTACGGGTGTTAATGAGGCTCGGAATTAATTTCGAGTCAATTTTGAGTTCCAGGCTCGGCTCAGCTCAACTCGAGCAGAGTTAGATCGAGCCATACTTAAACCGAGTGGAGCCGGATCGACTTAACCTGAATTAGATTTTAATAGTTAAATTAAATAAAACTACTAAAGGTAGAAATTTTAAAATTTAACCAATAAGTATAACAATACTACACCTATAATAATAAAATTAATATCAACTTATCAAATAAAAAGGCTTCATGCCAATTTCAAATTTTGACATAGCATTACAAGCCAGCCAAGAATTATTAAGCCGCCAAACAAAATTAAATTAAATAAAACTTTATTCTACCTTTGCGATCACCTTTTTGTCCTCATTGTCGTCGAGAACGATGCCTCACTGATCCCTTCTCCTTCTCCTCCACTACCATCGTTTTAGTCAGCATTTCCCTAATCCATTTCCTCCTACACCTCTGGCAACTGATATGGCCTCTTCTTCTCAAGAACACCTCAAACCAATAGTGATTACTCAATGGAGTCTTCTCCATGGTGCCTAACACTGACGACAAGTTGGCCATGATCTCCACTAGCACCGCCATAGCGGTGGAGAGATACCGAGGTTCACCGTGTGTTTAAGCTTGCTTGTAAGGCCAAGTCTCGACCATTGGAGGCACCCCATGGCCTATGTAGGGTTCTCAAGAGAACTATGGAGAATGAAAGCATCGCAGCCCCATTGCCATGGGTCAGTCGGCTCCACTGCATCGCTCCACCAGGACAATTCGAAGAAGTTTGGTGACTTGGTTTGGTTGCGTTAATGATTTTGTTGGCTTAGAGCAGGAGGAAGTTTGCCAAGAAGCAGCCTTGTTGATGGTGGAGAAGAAGTTGGAGTAGGATATATGCCGCAATTTGAGGGATTTGTGAGTGTTAGGATACGAACTTTAGGGTTTGGAATTTTAGATTAAAATATATATCAAGCCGAGCCTGAGCGAGCCAACTCTAACTTAGGCTCAACTCAAAATTTAAGTCGAGCTTAAAATTAAGACCCAGGCTTGGATCAGCTTTAGCCAAATAAAGCCGAGCTCGAGCTAAGCTTAAGACGCTCATTTATTTTGATAGCCTTAAGTAATAGTGAACCATATACTTGCATCTCTTCTATAAGCCATTAGGCTATATATGACGTATATTAACTATAGTTGTGAAAATAACATTTTGTTCAAAAATATAGGGTGGGGTTGGGCTGAGTCAAACCTAAGTTAACCAAAATCGACCGGGCTTGGACTTTAACTTGATTCAAACCCAACTCGACACAAATAATGCTCGAATCTAGTTATTAGGAACTATTTATAAGGTACATGAGAAAATAGAAAGTGACCATTAGAGTATTTTCTCCTCTTCATTTCTCTTGCTTTCTCCTTCTTAGGTTAATGTGAGTAAATATAGAGGTTATTGTGACAACTAAAATGAGCAGTAAGCTAAGTTGGAAAGATTTGAATTACTTCACCCTTTGAACTATTTGGCTTACAACTTATATCTTAGCTTATATTTGTTTCTTTCTTCACTTTTTTAATGTTCAGTAAAGAATATGATGAAATAATGTAAGGATAACTTTAGAGCTTAGTTTGTTAAGAATGCATAGTTGAAGCTTACTCCCCCATGGTATTAGGGTTAAACCTAACAAATATGCACTTTGTGAGCATAATTTCAACCCGATTCTTTGTCTATGATTAGTTTATATGCTCATAATCTATCCAAATAGATAAAAAAAGAAATTACTCCTACTTGGTGGCTTTTCTAACAATATACTTTTTGGTAATTATTGTTATAGTTATTGTTAGTCTTTAGAATGAAAAGAAACTATAAACAACTGTCAGAGCTAGAAGTGTAGAGAGATAAATTACAAGTATATTTTTCAATAAAATGATATAACTTACGATCAAAACTCTACATTATTTTCTTTGTGACACATACCTCTGAATTATTGAAAAATGTCTCAAACACTTTTTAATTCCATTAGATTTGCCTTATCTTTTCTAAGAGTTATTTACAAGAGAGATAAATTGCAAGTATATTTGTTAATGATATGATATAACTTGTGATTTTCCTAAAAATAAAGTTTTAAATTAACTAAACTTAGAACCCTTGGAATTATTATCATTTATTATATACCTCTCCAGCAGCACTTTATTTTTGTGGCACGTAGATCTCTTGAACTATTGAAAATATCTCAAACATCTCTTTAGTTAGTTTTTCATTACTTTTTTATCTATAGATTATTATGTGCAAGTCATGTAATTAGTTTTATGATATGTTTATCCTTATATCTTGGATGAAAGAACAGAGAAATTTTAGTTTACTAAAATACATTTACCTTCTTATAGGGGTATCTTGCTCTTTTCAGCTTTCTATTTCATGCGGTCTATGTGTGACAAAAAAGTTCAATGAAGTATATGAAAATTGATGATAGTTCAGAAAGTCTAAATGTAATTATTCCTAATACTTTGTTTCAATAAAATATAAGCATATAAATGAGTAAATGTAGTTTAGTGTTGGAGTAGCGAAGATCTGATCAGAAATAGTGTTGATATCAAATGAACCAAGAATTCCAAATAAAACCAAGATAGTTGGGAGTGAATATGCTGATAACTTGAGATTTGGTGGTAATTGACTTAATTGTGACAAATTAGTTGGCTGGACCTGGACATCCTAAGGCCCAGCTTCACCTACAAAATAATTAGCAGTTTACAAGGGTCATTTGCACAAAATCTTAACGGGTAATTATATTTAGTCCCCTGAGCTATCATAGTTTTTCATATACACTCTATAAACTAAGAAAAATATTCGCATAGAATCCTCGACTAAAACTAAATAAATATATGGATGAATTAAGAAATTTCTTAGATCATAGGGTCTATATGGTAGAAAAAGTAAGTGTTATTAACTCAAATTTAAAATGGGTTTTTAAGTTTTCAGGATCATACAATTTTGTTTTATGTTATAGAATTAATCCAATCTAACTATACATCACTGGATTACTATTGATTATATATATATATTGAGAAGATTGTGAATTAAACTCTAGTTAAGGATTCACTAAGATAATAAAAATTGAGTTAAGAGTAATAATTAAATGAAGAAAAGTGCAAATAATTATATTTTCATCAATAGGAGGGGGTTGCAATTTAATTATTATTCTCAAAGAAGAAAATAACCCCTGAGAATTTGAGTTACATTCTACTGCTCGACTCCTATCAAAATTTGGAAGAAGGTGAGAGAGATAAATGTGAGACATTTCAAGGAGAACATAGATGTGAATTACATGATGGACAAGTCACAAGATTGAAAGGTATCAGATAAGATAATATCAAATTCAGAGGATCGAATGTAAACTAAATGCCCAGTAGACGCTCTTCTTATACTTTACTCTATTCTCTCTGTTATCTCTTTTTTTTATCTCTTAATCCTCAATTTCTATTATAATTCGCCTAATCCATGTTGAGCTCTTTAAATAGGTATCCCACCGCTCCTAATCCAATTAGGAGACTTCTCATAATCGTTTAATTTAATCCAAAAGAGTTCTCATTGTGTCTTATTTTATCTAAAAGACCAAACAAAAGATAAATAAGCATTCTTACTAAGATTAAAAGTCCTCCAACTCGTAAGAGGACTCTTCTTTGCTTACAAATATCACCCTCAATGCTCAACTAGCGCCACCATCTAGCTAATTATGCTCTTTTAGTAGGAATTTTGTCATCACATTTGATGCATAACCATCAAAGATGTGAATGTCATTGTATGTCTTTTGTCGATCAAGGCATCTCTGCATCACTATAAGTCTAGTGTAATCTTTCTCCCTATAACACCCGTCAGCAAACACGTGCCCCGCACATGGGTAGAAGCCACGTAATTACTATGTGACCTGCTAGTCAATATTTTAACATAATATATAAAAGAAAAGCGTACATTTTCACAAATAATACAAACAAAAAAAGTCCATAACACCAAGGTCATAATAAGCCTAAAATATATATCCATAAAATATAAATCAATATCCATGCAAGAGTTACAAGCCATCTAGCTTAATTTATAAGAATAGAATAGAATAAAATAAAAATAGAAGACTATAAACTAGTATTTGCCAAATCCTCTACTGGCCCGGGGTCATCTACTAATCTAAAATAATTTCATCAAAAGATGGTGAGTATAAAGCCCAGTAAGTATCCATTGCTATAGTCTAAAAGTAGTGCGATAAATGATGCAATAATAAGTAAATATGAATATGAACATATACATTAGCAATCAATAATGTACCATGTATCAATTCGGACTATCAAGTCCTCAAATTCGAGCTCACACCGAGCTCCGCCTACAGGCCATATCAACACTATACCATATAATATTCATCATCTCGAACTATCAAGTTTGTAAGATAGGCTCATGTAGAGCTACGCTCATATGCTATATCAATACTTATACCTGACCACACACATACCTCCAAGGGAGGGTAGACTCGAGTGGTAGAATCGCAAGCCCATCACCTAGCAAACAGCATGACCGATTGTTTGTCACCGCAGACTAAGAACATCAGTCGTACGTTGATCACATACGTCAGTATCGTACATCGATACTACCATCCGAGCCCTCGGCTCCACATCATTGCACCACCGTGCGAAAATCATGAGTCGTCGCTCATGGATGCCCTCACTATGCATCATCAGGCACCATTAGGTCTATGTCATCCTACCATTCTCTCTCTCTATCTTAAACACCCAAAAGGGTATAATTCTCGTCGATCGATAGTAAATTGCCCACCGTCCAGCAAAATAGCTACCTAATTGTTTGTGATCAACATATTGATACATTAACGTGGGCCCTAATATATATAAGTATAATAATATCCTCCACCCCTAACCTTAGCTGAAGAGGTGTCAGGTACTATCGAGACATAGCAGTCACCCCTTTATAGTCGCGCACGTATGTAAGTGGCATTATATTATACAACATAACAAGCATAATAGAGCATACATCATTATCATGTATTACATGCTAACACCCATGATCATGTCGAATAATGAAAATTATGATACACGAAATTTTACCGAATAGCAAAATAAAATTAACATGCATGACATGCAATAATAATAGTAAAAAAAATGTATACACATGTATGATATAAATGTGATGATGTCATAAAGTAAGTTATGATATTCTCTACACTGCTCCTAAATTATAGAAGTTTCACTCGCCTGAACTACTTTAATAATACTAGCTGCAACTGCACCACAAAATCATCCTCATAGAGTACAAAGTCCACCTCAATAAGGAAAGTAAATAAAAAAGCATAATCACAATATTCATATCATTAATTAGTTAAAATATTTTTACTTACGTTTACTATAGGCTTGGATATGTTCATCTCATAATTCCTACCTTTATTAATCAAGTATAGCTAGCACAATTGTACCAAGGCCTGACACGTTATTAAGCGTAATTGAAATAATTTACCTTAAATTATCATTCACTAATTATAATTGATTTAGAATAGTTCACAAAGTCACATTTAATTAATCTGCTTTGTTAAATAGCACAATTTGCTTAATTCCATGTCTCTATATTAATATGTATTAATTCTCCTATTAAAGCAATTAATACAAATATACTCCGATCACCGACTCCATTGTTAAAATTAATTTAACCAGAAACATAATCAACAACATTAAACTCTGCTTAGAGCTAATTCCTAGTTGGAAGCAATTAGCAATGACACTCGAATGCCATAATCTAATTCAGTAAAATTGATTAACAACAATTATTATAATTAGCAAGTTATTCTCAGCTCAAGTTGGCAATAATCATTAATCAAAAAGGATAAAAAAAAGTCTACCACAATTTAAAGAATAATTAAAGACTCATGAGCGAGCCCCGGGCCCAAATAAAAAAGAAAGTCACTTCCATTAGGCCACAGCCCAACCCACAAGGCTGCTCAGTAGCCCAACTCATCGGGTGGGTTGCACTCAACCCAAACCCAACATAGGATGGGCTTACAGTAGCCCAACCCGACACACCACTAATTTGCTTTAGGCCGTAACGCAACCCCCAACAATATAGGCTGGGCCACAACCCAAACCACAACTACATGGGTTGCACTACACCCAGCCCAAACCTGACATGGGCTTGGCTGACATCAGCCAAACACAACCCAAACCACACTTAGGCTAGGCTACAGCTTACCCAAGTAGCCTTGGGCTGGGTCGCAGCCCACCAAGGCAAGGCTCAGCAAAACCCAAGCAGCCTCCCCCCACCTCAACTCAACCTAGTTGAGGAAGAGAAAGGAAGGCGCTGCCGATATGCCGGCTGACACCCCACCAACTGGCTGAGGAAGGCACCTGCGGTACCCATCGGCCAACAAAAGGGCCAATGGCCACTCACAACCCACCAAGGCACTCGCTGGTGGGGTGAGGGAGCTGCCAACGTTATCGATCACCGATAGTCCAACCAACCCCACTGAAACCTTCCCCCTCAGCGAGCCGAAGCTTGCCGAGGGGAAGCCCACAAGCCAGGGGCGATCGACGGGGAGGGTCGTCCTCACCAAGGCGAGGGGCTGCTTGGCAACTCCAGCCATGAGGGCCCAAATGTCGGGGCCCACGATAACTCCTCGTGAAGAGAAAACTAACCTGGCGATCAAGTAGCCTAGCCGACGACGAAGGTGGCCGGAAAACCACCTGAAATCCGACAAGGAGATGCTATCATGAGTAGGCTATCATGAGTAGCCTCCCCTAGAAGCTAGTACGCCCCACAAAGGGCGCCACTGAGAAGAAGCTGACTAAACTCCTAGTGCATTTACGCAAGGGGGGAAAACCGAAGAAAAACTCAAAATAAACATCCCAAAGAACCCTTCTTTGTTGGGATGTTATCACTCCCAGTGTCCACTTTTTTTCTAGGAGCTAAAGTTATCGATCTGTACAATTTTAGCTCCCTATATATCATGCAATATTATTTCCCTCTTATAGACATAATCAAACAGCCCAGCTCACCCGTGCCTAGCCCGGCCCAAGCAAGAACTACGCACGGGCCAACCCTTTGCTCGCCCAATAATCATGTCTACCCTATTGCAATTAAAATAGTACATTTGTGATTTTTCAACGTCCTCTGCTAAAGAAATTTTTGTATCCCTCTTTATTCAACTTACCAACAGATATTAAGTTATGCTAAATATCTGACATGTCTCACATCTTTGAGAACTATCTTATATTTACTGTTTGTCTCACTGTACTCTCTCTCTCTCTCTCTCTCTCTCTCTCTCTCTCTCTCTCTCTCATCTACCCTATGTTGACCTTTTAAAAGAGGCGTTCTACCTCACCCAATATAGTTATAGGTAACACAAAAAGCTTTCATCATCTCATATTTTATCTAACAGACTAAAGACATCTCGTGGCTACAAAAGCCCAAAGATGATGTCTACAGTCCACTGAATTTCTTGGTACATTTGCAGATAAAAAATCTTTTAATTTTTTTAGAATAGAAAAAATAAGCATTTATGTACCCATCGGCATCTCTTGTGTAAATGATACATATTTCATTATAAAAATATATGTATTTAATATAAAAACAAATATATTCATTTATAAAAAAGTTCAATCTTGCTATTAGTAAAACCTGAATTTCTTAGATAGAAAGAAAATTTGGATAATTCTACAGAGTGACACCAAATAAAAGAGGTGCTATAAAAATTCAAAATAATAAATTATTTTGGTCTTTCATACAAATTGCCTGCTTACAAACAACGTTTAACCAATATGATTTCTAGATGGAAGTATTAGACAAATAAACCCTTTGTTTTTTCCTTGCAACTATATCAGTCCAAGCAAAAAAAAAAAGGGAATGGAAGACCTTCTCAAAAGCCAAAAAGTTACTCATGCATGTAGACAGGGACTGACGACGACTATTATTAGCAAAAGAAGCAACATAACAACAGCAACAAGAGCAGAAACACCTATATTAAAGCAAGGTTCACAAGTCCAGCTGCTTCTGTAACTCCCACAACGTCTCCGCCGACTGCTGCAGCCGGTTTGCCTCCTCTTTAGTTAGCTGCACCTTCGCCACCCCGAGCACGCCGTTGCGGCCGAGCTGAGCGGGGAGGCTAAGGAAGACCTCTTGGTCGGCGGGGATGCCGTGGAATCCCTTGGCGAGGAGGGAGACGGGGTGGATGAGGCGCTGGTCGCGGAGGAGGGACCACGCGAGGTTGGCCACGGAGTAGCCGATGGCCCAGGACGTGTAGCCCTTGAGGCGGATCACCTCGTAGGCGCTGCCCACGACCGCCTTGCGGATGTCCTCCAGGACAGCTTGCTCGAAGGGGATGTCGTTTTCCCGGAGGGAACTCAGGACAGGAACGCCGCCGAGGCTGATGCTCGACCAGAGGGCCACTGAGCTATCGCCGTGTTCTCCGACCATGTACGCCTGTCAATAGATACAATGCAAGAGGGTTAGAAAGATAAAAGATTTGGATTACAGTAGAATTCCAATATTTCCACGGCGGAATTCTTGCAGATAACCAGTAAAACCTACATAAAAGAAAACAACGCAAAGTTCCAATTTATATGTACATCTGATCCACTCTAAGATAAATTATTTTTTTAGGTAAATATGCACAATCGTAGGGTTGAAATGCAAAATACTCTGAATTTAGTACAGAAAACCCAAAGAACTGGAAGCCGACCGTTAGTAAAAAAAAAAAGGAAAATTTTCATTTCACACCCTTCCTTGTATGTTTATTTCGATTTACACCCTATCTTTTTACTATTTTTTACTTTAATCTCAGCCTTCCTCATTAAATGATAAACTTATAATATAATAGTTGTTTTGAGGTATTTTTATTAATACGAAAAATAAGCAAAAAGGATCCTATCCAGTGGTAGCCACAAAGTTAAAAAGAAATCTCCAGCTAAACGTATGGATGCAGGATTTTCCTGCATCCCTGTCTGGACGCGATCTTCTGCCCGAAGAACCGATCCGTACTACATGTCAGGCATTTTATTATGACTTGGGAAAGAGTACTAAGGGCAAAAATGTAATTGGATATTTAAGACGTGGACGGCCGACATTGGTCAGTGGCTTAGTAGGTTAGTTGGATAAGGGTAACTGCCGCGGATGATTCACCCACACGTCCTTTATCCTTTGTTGTTAATCCGAGAAAAGGCAGGGTGTGAAGTGTAAAAAGCTAAAACAGAAATGCAGGGTATAAAATATAAATTTCCTCAAAAATTTCCTATAGGCCGAGAGGCGCGGATCGTCCCGCCTTAAATTGGGCCACCAAATTCCCTTCTATATGGAAGCAATGTAAAGGGCAAAATGGTAATTGAAACTTACTTGGACGTCCTTAGCGTTGACCTGGAGGTGATCGGCGAGGAGGAACCGGAACCTGGACGAGTCGAGATTCGTGCCGGATCCGATAACCCGATTGGGGGGGAACCCGGAGAGCTTCCAAGCAACGTAGGTGAGCAGATCCACGGGGTTGGAGACCACCAGGAGCAGCGCCTCAGGCGACTTCTCGGCGAGCGGCGGCACGATCTTGCGGAAGAGCGCGACGTTCCTGTGGAGTAGATCCAGCCTCGTCTCCCCCGGGTTCTGCCTCGCCCCGGCGGTGATGATCGCCAGATCGGACCCGGCGGTGACCGCGTAGTCGGTGCTGGACACGATCTGGGTGCGGGGGAGGAACGCTGCGGCGTGCTGGAGGTCGAGCATCTCACCGCGGAGCTTGTCGGGGAGGGCATCGACGAGGGCGATCTCGTCGGCGAGGTCCTGTGTGAGGATGGTCTGGGCGATCGCCATGCCAACGTTGCCGACCCCGATGATGGAGATCTTGATCCGCTTGTGGTGGGGGCGGGAGGAGCGAGGGGAGGGGGTGGCGAGGATGGGGCGGAAGAAGGCGGAGGAGATGTCATCGGAGATGCCGAGGGAGGACAGGGAGGAGACCTTGTGCATTTTCGCAAACACTTGTTGGGCACTACAACTACCAGGTAAAAAGTTCTATGTAATGGATGATTTCGTTTTGGGTCCTTCGGCTAGGCAAGTGCTATTATTTATAACGCCTGGGAAACGGGAATCGTGATGGGAAGCATATATTCTCCTCCTAGAAAAGTATTGTGGGGGTGGATGTAGGAGAGTCCTAATGAAGCTAAGCATATACATACTTTATTAAGGATTTAATTTGAGCTGGTAGCTACTTAGAATTAATGGCGAGAATGCATATAACAAAATTGCAATGACTTTTTGGGCAAGAATTTTATACCAATTAGAGAGTTTGATCACACAATTATAGTAAATCTTGCGTGCAAGTAAGATAGTTAACTGTTAACCCTTCATATGTTATAGTAATCTAATTAAAATATTCTATGTCAAGATATATAAAACATCTTTTAGTGTTTAAATACTCTTATGTATTTGTTTGGAAACAGGAGAGTGTATGACATGCTTTTTAGGGTTCCAATTATACTATTTATAGACTTTACTAAATAAAATATTTCTAAAATATTCAATTTATATTCAAAAATGAGTAGTTGGGGTTAACTTTCATAGTCATGTATTATGATTATGACTTATAAATACTTAATTTGTTTTTAATTATTTAGAAGTCCGACGTTAAATATGAGCTAAACAAAGAGCCAACCCTCTTCCGATACAAAGACACTAAGGTCTAATTAAGCTTTAGCCAATATACTGAGCCGAACTAAACGTCGCTAAAATATTACTACTATAAATCATAACGTTATCGAGCTGCTCTTCCAAGTCAATCGCATCATTGAGCTAGAGTTAAAGTCGATCTCATAACTACCTTAGTTCATAAATACTTAATTTAACAATACTAACCAGATGATTATAATAACTTCTTTAAACTCGTGATTCTTGTTGTTGTCGGTCTCCTCCCACTCACTACATTCAAAATTAAAATGAGTGAAATCTGGCAGAATTATTTTAATTAATTGTTATTGTTAGTCCAATTGTTATTGTTAGTCCAAGCTAATTAAAGTGTAAATGGGACTTATTCAGTATACATGTGCATTAGCAATAATATTATAGATTAAATTATAATGTCACCAATTAGGAAGGAGAGAGATAATTCCCTTTCCTTTCCTGATGTGTTACACACTACTTTGTGAATATAAAATAGATAGTGCTCAAAATGATTTTATTAAATAAATACCAAGTTTCCCCCTCCTAAGAAATTCCTCTTGTACCGGTTCCCACATCGTCTCCCAGTTCGTTTCCCTAGCCTAGATTTTGGGGTCTGCCGTGGGAGAGAAGACAAGAAAATCTCCAACCCAGCGTACGTCTAGATGGTCTTCCGTCAAATAAGGAAGGAGATATAGAAGATGACCTTTTGACTAAACTACCCCTCTTTCACAAATGTTTTACCGAAATTGACCCTTGCTCAAATTTAAACGTTGTCTATTATTTGTTATTGAGATAAATTGAACGTTTAATATCTTTTTTCTTATATATAAACTACTGGTTTGATGAGTATTTTATGTGTGATTAAAAATATATATATATATTTATTTATATATATATGGTCGATAAGAATAATATTTTATTTTGTCGTTTGTATCTAAAAGGGGAAATGCTGATGTCGTCCATTTTGAGGCAGGGCTAGTTTGGTCAAAACCTCGACAGAAGAGTTGCCACCCACCTGGGGCAGTTCCATTGGTCTGAAACACACCTTGCTGTTTTGGCGCCACAGCTGATCCAAAACCGTACAATTAGCACGTTCTGTTGACTACGGAATTTGACCGGAAGAGATAGAGAGAGAGAGAGAGGGAGAGAAATCTATTGGCGGGTTTAGTGGTAAGCGGGAATGCGGGTAGAAGCTCCGCAGCCCGCTTTCTTGGGGGTTTCGTGGCGAAAAAGTAGGAGAATTTTATAGTCTTTTCTTCTTTTTTTCCCTTTTATTTAATCTTCTTGAGTTGATTTGGATCTTTATTAGGTGTTGAACTGAATATTCCGTTGTAGACTTTTGGGTTTTGAATTGGAATTTTTCTTTCCTTTCTTCTAGTAACCATGGGTGGCAACTTTTTGACTTTGATCTAATAGTTCAACATGAACTCGAAGGTTTTAAATTAATTTGGACTTAGTCTAACCGACTATTGATTATAAATTCAATATGACTTATCTAATCTAATTATTACATTTAAGTTCGATAATTTATGAATAACTCAAATACAACTAGTATAAATCTGAGTAACCCATTTGAGATCTCATTTTAATTTGTTTGTTAAATGAATTGTTAAAATTTAATTTGATCTGATTCAATCCAACGCGAACTTGAATACCTATCACCTTTTGACCGTCAAAAGTGATAGGCCTAACCACTTATGCTATTAGTGCGGCCAATTTTTCTTTTAGAAAAAAACTAATATATCTATTGAAGAGCACTAAGAGCACATATTAATATATATTGACCCCTTTTTTATATACTATTTAAATGTATCACTAAGCCTTCTCGGTTAATATTTTTTTAGAAATAATTTGATCTAAATTACTGTCTCTTTCTTCCAATATTCCATCTTCTCTTTCAGTGCTATTTATAATAATTTCTCTTAATATCAAACTCTAAATCGATCTTCTCTAATTCTTTCAAAATCCACATCTAACATAAAGACGGTAAACGTATTTTTGTTTATCTAATTAGTTAGTCAAATTTTTAATATATTTTTCTAACAGAGTTTCTAGCAAAAAAGTGAAAGTTATATAATTACATAAAAGGAGTTAAGATGTAATTAGCCCTAAGAGAAAACCATTGGCAGTTGATAGTTATGAGTTGTTGGAGTCCAATGTAAGGGTATGGTTTTATATTAAAAAATGAAAAAGAAAGAAAAGAAGTCATCAAGTTCATCAGCAGACAGCAGCTGGAGCTCCATTTTAAAATTAGAGGAGTCAAAATTGAGCATAATGTTATATTCCTTTTGCCTCATTAATCTAATCTTTGAGTATAAGCTATGGGTGTGGCTTAATTGGTTGGTGCCCATGACTAGTATAAAAAATTACAGAGAGAGAGAGAGAGTAGCATTGGAAACTATTGGCGATGATGGTGTGGTTTTCATTTTTACCCTACCTTTTCTTAGTTGTGTGTGTAATAATTCTTGTGTTAGAATTAGGAGACATATCTTTTAGTTTTTAATTAAATACTTGCTCTTTGTTGGAAAGTTCTATTATATTTGTTTTTGTTGGATCATGGGCTAATCCCACCTCCCCTTTTTGACTAGGGCCGGAGGCCAATGTCCATGGTATTTATATTAATCCACGGTGAATGGTGTTTAAATATTATATGATTTGTTTAAAAAAATTAAGTTTTTGACTAAATTAGACCTTCTTAGAAACTTCCTCGGTTCAATTTGAGTCTAACTCTTGAAAGTAACTAGTTGGACTAATATTTCAGTCTTATATTGGGTATCTTAAACTAGGCTAAAAATGCTGGATGTTTGGTTGTAAAATAAACTTAAGAGTGCAATTATTATCTTTAGTGTGATATAAATAACGTAAAAAGATGTGTTAATTTTAGAGAGAAAATGAGGATATATAGAAAAATGTAAAGTTAACGACTCCTTTCCACCGCTCTTACCGCCTCCTTCATTCTCCTTCTACTCCACTTTCTCACTGGATTCGTGTTTAGACACCATCCTTTCACCACCGCCACTCCCTTCTATCTTCCACCACTGTGCTTGGACACCGTCCTAAACCCCTTAGCACTTTTGCTCCCTACCACTACACTTCACCATCGTCACCGCTCTTCTTCACCTCGCTAGATCCAAGATTGATAGCCACTCGATCTACGATTAGTGTAGTAGTTTCATCGTTGTGAGCCCACCCTTACTTAGTGTGTTCTTTATCGACTGGCCTCACCGAATGGGAGAGGTCATTTCTGGGTGGGTGTGAGGGCCCAAAGGGAGAGTGTTATGACTTGTTCACATAGTAGTCTATGCTTATCGGCGTTTGTGTAGAGCAAAATTAGAGTGTTTTGATTTTTTTTTTCTCTCTCTTTATTTTGTGTTATAAGTGAGTGATCTTCGATCCCCCTACCTTTGTGGGTTCTCAAGGTCTTTTTTTGGACTACTAGACTGATAGAACCTATAATTATTAGATTAGTAATACTAACCGCGAGGCTCTTTGTTTTTGGGAATTTTTTTTTACTACTCTTCATTTTTTTATTCGAGTTCATGCTCTTCTAGATTAAATTATAACACTGTCTATTATAAGCCAAGTGTGAGGCTTGTGTCAAAGAGTTGTCGCTCTATCTCCATTCCTCTTTGTGTATTCGGCATAATCACTGTAATCTTTGGAAGTTAATGAATTACCTCATTTTTCTCTCAAAATAAATAAATAATTTATCTTTCCTCTAAGACTGTGGGCTTATAATTCCATTACCACTTTATACACTCATAACCCTATTATAAAGTAAAATATCTTTTTTCCTCTCTGATAAAAAAAAAAGGTATTTGATTACTGAATATAGTTAAGAATTCAGACACTTTTCCTAAACTCAAACCAAATGTCACATTAGATATCTCCATAGTCTACGAGTGCAGTCTCGAAAACTCAATTTCACAAATAAGTTAAAGAGGACCTTTGGAACCAAGAATTATATTAGAGACAATATAAATATTTATCTATCCTAATTATATAAGTTTTAAATTTTTTAATAAATGTCAAGTTTAGTATTAGTTGATTCAATTCAAATACAAGCATTTTAACAATATAAAGTGCACCATGTTAGGATCTAATCTATTAAAATTTTAAAAATTAAAAGTGGTATCTAACTAGATAGTGGGCCTTAAGAGTGTGGTTCAGAGGCCTCAAATGCATGGGGGCATGCACTAGATGTACAAGGGTATGCTTCCTTTGGGCCCCAAAAACAGGCCTCATTTATTTCTTCTATTTTAATATTTATTTTACATCTCTAGTATATTTTAAAACTTAAATATAAGACTAAATACATTTGAAAATTAATTTCTTAGTCAGCGACTTCCAAATATAAATCACTGATAAGATTAATAACTTATATAGATATTCTAAATCTTCTAAAAAATTATTGAAGTCTAAAAAAGAAATTTCTATATAAGTTGTTGATTCAGTCATCGGCTTATATTTAAAAGTCGATGAACCAAAAAACAACTTAATATTATCTAATATTTCTACTACCCCCTTCTAAATCCCAAATTTGCTCATCAAATTTTTGCTAAGCTAGATAGTTATAAGTATCTTGTTTGAGTCTTTCAATTTCTTCATATATTCTTCTCTACTATGAACTTGTTGAACCATATTTTGAACAATACCTTTCTACTAGTGAAAGATAGGAAATCCCACTATGGTTAATCCAGACAGCATATTATTGTAAAATAAAAAGAATAATATACTTTTAGCTAGTTAATTGCCACATTATCAAAGAGGTTAAATCAACCATATATGGTCTAATTACTTCTCAATAGATCTAGAATGTTTTGGCCATTTGTTTTGCTTCATCTTCAAAATCTTATATCACTCATCTTATCGCCATAGTACTAAATTATGAATTGACTTATTTATAAACAGTGGCTTGCATACCAGTTTTCATATATTTGTTAAGAAAACATGAATCCAAGTATGCTGTAATATAAATTAAAAAATTTAGGTTAATTTTAATCGAAGAATTAATGGCCTACCGTAGAAACATATATATAGACAAATATAAAAAAATAGAGATCAAATTAAATACAAATAATTTTTATGTGGAAAACTCCAAACCTAGTAAAACCCATAAATCTTTCTCCTATGATATATTCAACCACTAATAACGTGCAAATTCAAAAACCACTTGTTAGATCCCACAACTATATTTAAAGTTCTCTTGCTTGTTAGAACTCACAATAAATTACTTTAAGTGATTAGTCCATCAATCTTAGGGACCCTCGAAATTGAACGACCTATTTCAGTGACCTATGAGATTGCAACTCACTCCAAAAAAAAAAAACAATCAATCAGAAATCTTTGATAAATCTTATCCCTCGAGTACCATCTGATCGTTATGAATAATTCAATAAAACTGTTATAGGCCTCCAAATCTCTCTAATCAACGGATTTCATTCAAGTTAGAGTTGTTTGATTTATATATTTATAGAGAAAGACTAAAAACCTAATCTAAATCACACTGAAGCTATTTAATTCTTGCTCGGGTCCTGCAATTTTCATGCTCGCTAACAAAAGCATTCAAATGCTTAAGGGTCCTTTGAATGGCCAAATGGTAGGTTTAAAGTGACTGTTCCAACATTCTTGAGTCTTTTTTTATACTGTTCCAAATATTATGATATTGTTTAAACACGTCAAAGATGACCTTCATATTGCTTGAAACGTTTATAAAATTATTTGAAAATTCTTCAAATGATCCAGAAGATATGTTTAACTTATCCCAACTCTTGTAAAGTATGTGCTAAATACAAATGCATGCAGTCTATAAATCATACTCATATGAAAATATTCAAAATACATATTTTTAGATAAGGTTTTTGTACATGAATTGCAAATAGAAAAATCTAACACATTAGTTACTTCCTACTCTTTGGCTACAAAAAATGGTTATTCGAACCTTGAAGAGTATTAGTCATCAGAATTGCTTAATTATGAGGATTATCTAATAAGCACAGATATAATTAGTCCTATCTTCTTCGACCCCTAATAAGCACAGACTATGCATTACATTGAAACCCAATTGATCTTAAAGTGGTGAGGGACAAAAGACACTAAAAGCTAGCTAACTGATAACTGTCTTCTTAGTAATATATATATAATTCTACTAGCACTTAAATCAAATAGATCCGCTCACAGCTGAGATAAATATTAAACTTTAGGATTTTTTTTTTACACGTAGACCTTTGAATGTCATCATTTTCCATGTTCTTTTGAACTATATTTTTGTCGCCCATAATCTCTTTGAACTATTAAAAATATCTTAAACATTCTTTTTATTAGATTTTGATACGACTCGGTCATAAGGCTCCATTCCAAACATTGAGTTTATTGGGATGAACTTATTTATCTTGTTTGATTTTAACTAGAAGAAATAAAATAGTTGGAACCAAAGTTCACGAGATCTAAGAATAATTATTCCTAAACTTCATTTTAGCTTACAGTAAACTTTATGGCCAACGTTGACCATGAAGTAGTTTAGGATTATGTTCATTGCATGCAAGCTTGCTTGATTGCCATCATTTCCTAAGCTCTCTCAAATAGATCTTTAACCCTATAATTCTTCACGGATATATAGTCAATATATAATTTGTGTTAACACTTATTACCTTCTCTCAATGGAAATCTCAAGGTTTCTACAAAAAAATCATAAAACTTAGGTGGAGATAATAATCTGAATATTAATTCATTGATACAAGATTAATTTAAAACATTAACAAAATCAAAAAGGAAAGAATTAATCACTTTTTAAACAAGCTTTCCTACAAAATGGATAGGCATCATATACAACGTCGTAGTACTACTTTTTATTATAGAACTTTGTGTGATGAACAAGAGAAAGATCATGCGACTAAAAGAACAAGCATGCACGTAGGAGAGGTCGGCAGCTAGTTGTGTGAAGGGCTACGTGTTCTTGGTGGTTCATAATCCACATCAAACCCTAGATTCTCCTCGCCACGACCGACGTGCAGCGAGACCGTGTCGCCACTCTTCTTGATTTCACCTGCATCGGACTCTCCTCCCTTCGTCATCTTCACACAGTTAGAGAGAGAGAGAGATAAGAATCCAAGAAACATAACAAATATTTATATATATATACTCATGCATGCACTGATCACTAACCTTGTCGGAGTGAGCAGGGAGAAGATGGCGGCCATTGCATGGATGAATGCAAAGATAGAGGAGGAGGAGGAGGAGAAGAAGGTGAGGAGAAGACATGGTGGATTTGTTTGAGTATTGTAGTTAGTATTTATAGACATGGAAGGAATTAAATGCAGGGTTGCATGGCGGTGGATGGACGGCGTATCTCTTCTTCGTCACAACGTGCGGATGTCTGCATGCATTCATTCCCATCTCCCATTTTTAGAGTGATTAATAGATACTAAAGTTAACTCCGGGTAGAGAATGCATATATTATTCATGAAATTAGTGCTTCTAAATGCTTGATTTACTTTATATATATATATAAATTTCTTGAGATTTTTAAAATTAGAGAATTTATAAACAACACCCTATATTTTATCTATTTTGTGATTCAATCTCGTACGTGAAGTTTTTGTAACCATTCTCGTTTAACATCCGTAGTCAATTTAAACGGTATCAGCAAAAAATATTCTGTTATAATATATAACGGTGAGGGTATTTTAGTAATTTTATTAATATCAGTCGGTAAAAATAATGTTAGGATGTTAAATAAAAATTATAGAAAAAAGATGTGAATTACAAAATAGGTAAAATAGAGGGTCTGATTTGCAAAATACTCTTAAAATTAATATAGTCGACAACTCTCTTTCGTACTGCCTCATGCCTCAAGGGCATGTAGCCATACTAGGCCGGTGGCTGTCCTGCCACGTGGAGAGATACTACGGGAGGAGAGGTCGTGAACGGTGGTCCCTCACCACGTCCGAAACGACCAAACGGCGGGTATTAACTGGCGACCCAGAACCCGACCCGGAATCACCCGCATCCGAATCACCCGGTTCCGGTGCCTGGTCGGCTCACCAATACGCAAACGTACGCCGGCACAAAAGGTCGAGGAGTACGGAGGGATTGGATGATCAAACGTAGAGGAATGCTTCACCAATCTCCATGCAATCATTCATCAGATGATATTATAATATTATAATATTATATACCCTTGATTTTTAAAATCATTTCTTGTATATAACACCCTATATTATAATGTAATTATAGTTTACATTCTATATTTCTACTATTTATAAATCGAGCCTCTAATTTAATGAATATATGCTAAAACATCATACGTTAGATTTGAATTAACTCTTGAATTTAACATCACAATATTTTTTGCACATATTAGGTAAATTATAGGGCTCAATTTGTAAATAGTAAAACTATAGGGTGTCAACCATAATTTTATTAAAAGACGGTCTTATATGCAAATCTTCCCTAAAAATATTTTTGGGTTCCATTTGATTTTAAGTTTATTATAAATATTGATCTTTTTCCAAAAAGAACTACTTTATTTTCTTAAATGCATTAAATATCAATAGTTAGAATATTACCAAATAACTTTATAATAGGATAATTATGCTAAGATTTCATGAACTATTGTCTATCTTTCACGAGAAACCCCTCATATTATTCTCATATTATTTTTGATAAAGGTAGTAACCGGAAACATTAAATAATAGCTCTCTTTTTTTTCTTTCTCTAAAATAATAGTAAACTAGTTTTTATAGAACCTAAAATTAATCATGTAATACTTGCATGCCATTTTTTGATGAAAATATTTAATTAAAAAATCAAGCTAGGCTCAATTACACCCGTCGAGGTTAACATAAAGTTGCTCTGTATCTAGAGGGTGTAATTGAGCCGAGCTTTGTTTAAGTTGGAAATTGAAATGATTCGAGCTTGAATTGATTAATTTCAATTAGAGCTTACTTCAATCTTGCTTGATAAGCATATCCAAATCTATTTCAAATCAAGCCCAAATCATATTTGAACCAAGTTTGAATTGAATATCAAATGGTCCATACTTCGTAAAATCAAATCAAACATATAACCAAATTATATATATATATTTGTATAAATCGAACTTTATCGAGCGGAGCTTGATTCAAGCCGGCTCATGCTCAAAGCTTGGCTTGATATCAAATACAAACTTGATTCAATTGATCATTCACATAGGACAATCATATATGCAACCATGTAATAGGACATTCCACTCCACTACCTTATATGGGACTAAATATAAAGTTGGGATATATGTAAACAAAAATTCAAAGAATTTTCCTACACAAATTAGTCTTAAGGATATGGCAAACAGGCTTGAATAGCTAACCCAATTTACTCAACTTGAAAAAAGAAAATTAGTCAACCAGAGGAAGGAATTTGTCCAGTAAAAGTTACTAAACATCAAGAGGTATCCTTGAGAGACTTTTGTGTATGAAGAAAACAAGCAAGCAACACAAATGATATATTTGAAACCATCTTCTTCAGTTTTACTTTCAACCTAAAGCTTTGCTTACCAAGTCATTGACATGAGCAATTCATAAAAAGGAAGACAAATATATAAAGAAAGGAACATTGAAAGGCGAGTCAAATGATTATTTCATCTTAGAAATTGCTGTACAAACTTATGAACAGCAATGATTTTTGTGCAACATGAAAGCCATTAGTAGTAAGAGATACTAAAGAAAGGTTGCCCGGTAAGTTTGTTTAAGATGAAAGCAAACCCAAAGACCCAAATGTGTTCTCCCCACTGTAGGTGACATAAAGAAATCCATCTTCATCTTTCTTCTCATCGTATATTGTGGACATTATAGCTCCTGGACAACCAAAAACGGAACAAGCTATGATTATCATGGAAACCAAGATCAATGCGTCTATGTTTACTTACATGTAAAGAACTTACCAGTAGGTGGAAGCACATTATCTACAAAAATGAAGATTGCCTTCTCAGCACTTAGCTTGATTCTTTTGCGAATAACATAGACAAACTGGCCAACGGTCAAGTCAGACGGAACCAGATATCTGCAATTGTAGCAGTTGGGTTGTGAACAAAGTCCTATTTGAAAGAAAGGGAAGTTTTCTGTGTATAAACAGACTGAACAAAAACAAATCAATGGTATCAAATAACCTCTACGTTGTTCACGAGACTAGTCTGGTCTGCATCCACGGAGCATGAATGTTTCATCTTTTCACCATGAGAAATGAAAATTTGGGTGAGAAACTACCTGTTCAAGAAATCCCGAGCAAAACCTAGCTAAAAAGTACGAGCCTAAAACTCTTGCAGACTCTGTCAACTCCCCCCTAATCCTAATTCCAGTGAAAAGGAAAAAGAAAAGAGGAGATAACAAAATCACCTCTTGCGGTCACAATATTTCTACACAAATCTGCATATTCACGTCCCATGGGCTATAGTCCATGCACAGAAATATTCCTAAATAATTGCTGCCTACCATGCACTATGGCTACCTCATCACCACAAAAAGTAATTCTTTGAGTTTTTTCGCACCTTCAAATCTCTAGTTAGGCACTGTATCATCTCTCATATTTCAATTGTCCGAAGCATCAATGCACCTACAACCTGCTTTTCTAATTAAAATGCTTTTGGCCAAATTGCTTTGAACTACTCCAAAGGACTAGCTCTGTTCAACATTCCTCGTGCATTCTCCTTGTGCATAGCACTCTCAGCACAATAACAGCTCCTCCAACACTGCAGCCACTACATCTTTGGTGCATGTTCTTAAGGCCATGCCGTAATTATAGCATCACATCTTCTTCAAAGGCCAACTAGAGCTCTAAATTCTAGTCTTATTTGACCTAAGGTCAAAATCCTAGTAACAACCCACTAGCCAATGTTATCTGGATCCTCTTCATATGGTTAACATCCATGGTATCATGCACTAAACCAGTCATTGTACCATGCATCAAGCACTTATAATTAATTAACCAGTAAGCTACTCATTCCCTACTTAAAGTAGGAATCTTTCAATACTTTATGTAGGAATTATTTGATGAATCCATATGAACAAAAGACATTGCTGACAATAACCACCTTGAATCTTTTGTTTTAATCATGGTTTGCAAAATCAGCCGATCCCGATCCTGGCTCAAAACCAGTCTAGTGGCTGGTTTCAGTCTAAGATCAATCAATTTTTGGCCAGATCAATTGAAACTAAATTATTTAAGATTTAAATTGAATCTAAAATAAATTTACCTAAAAAACATTAGTAATTGATGTCCTCAGTTGCCTTCTTTTTAAGTTTTCAATTTTTATCATCTATCTCTCATATATACTATCCACCCTCCCCTCATATTTTATCGAGTTCATCTAGCAGCTATCCGATGACCTCTCCGACTAGTTCGCACTTTGGTAATCTTATATGAGTATTTTTTTTTCTCATTATTCTTCTCTTTCTTACTCTCTTTAATTTCCTTTTTCTAATTGTTCTAGAATAACAGTGAATAGAAAGATCTCTCTCTTCATCTCACTTTTGTAGTAATTTACGAGCATCAATTTAGCTCAAAATTCATCATAATTGTGAGTGAATTTTTTTTCTTTAGTTTTTAGGCTTCATATTTGGCTAATTTTTATTTTCTTATTTTAATTTTAAAAAAATTCCTACAATTTTTCTATAAGATTTAGAATTTTACATAATTAAAAATAGTTTGACCCAATATTGGCAACCCATACAATCAATACATATTATTTTTTCTAGTGGCCAGTCCCGATACGGCGTTTCCAAATCCTAGTTTTAATACCAAATACCATTATTGCTCTGTAGCTTCATAAAATGTGCAACCCTACAACCTAGGTTATTTCTTGGGCCTTAACAATGCAAAAGGTTGTTGAAACTCTAAATGGAAACAATCCTTGGACTTCTTCATAGTCATATGTGCCCTCACCTACAACTACTCCCTAATGATGTCATCGACAACACCATCAAAGTGCTTTACCTCAAACTTTGTAGTTGAGAATTCTGCATGATCCAAGGATTTTGATAAATCCTGCCTTTAATCCTTGTCCATCAAACATGGATCTCCAATATTTATCACTTGTAATGCTTGTGGAAGCAACCCAATACATAACATGAGTCACGTAAAAATTAAATGAAATTTATGTGGTTCAGCACATAAAGTCTACGTCCGCAAGCATGAAACTATCTTCTTTTCATTGTGAGAAGATAAAATCCATACAAGAAGGCCCTCCTTGGAATCTTTGAGTGGATCCCTAACTCAAAACCTACCAAAACACCTTGTACACTCACTCCGCACTCTCCCAATTCTATTCACCTTGGTTTCTTTTGTTCCACTGTAGTTGTCATTCCATCTTCTTTATAGGCGCTTAGATTGTCCAATACAAAGTACTCCGACTAGAACTCTTAAGTTGTGGTCCTATTTGACCTCAAGCCAAAATTGTATTAAGGCTACCCCCTTGCTTTCTTGATCTGCATCCTTCACTTCCAAGGCATCGATGTACTTGCCCAAGATGTCACACCATGCATCAAGCACTTACTTTGAGTAGGATTCTTCCAATACCAAGCAGGACTTTATTGATAATCTTTATAAAACAAAAAAGACATTGCCAGGCACTTTAAAAAAATGGCCACCCCATATACCATGCTCTACAATTTAGTTCTGTAAGAATAATTTCATAGAAATCTATATACAGCTAAAAACCTGAACAGTCTAAGTTCTGCTTTAAAAAACACGAAATGAAATTGAAAACCAAACTTAAATTATATAACTAGTGCTTACTTCTTCTTGTCAATACTTGGAATATCACTTCTTTCTGCCTTCTCCACAATCACCTAAAATATAAATCATACTTTGTAAAAAAACCACATTGAAATTGCATATCAGGAATCACTGGAACTGTACGCAAAAGCTAATAGATGCTGAAAATGAAAACTAATGTTTCTTCGACAGAGAAATAAGTATGGAAGGCAGCTACTGCTAAAAGATGAACACAAACAAAGGATAGAAACTTGACAGTTTGGACAATTTGTTTCATTGCAAATAATTCCTTCTAGGTGAAATGTGCTCCAGTCAATCTTCTAGGTGAAATTGAAATGGTCAACTTGTTTAATAAGAACTCCTAAGTTGTCTGGCCCCAGTCAATCTCCCTGTTACCTCTAATCATTTCTATGTCTAAACCCTCAATAGCAAGGTCATTTTTCCCTATGCCTTTGACTCTTTGAGCATTTTCAATTTTACATGTCAGAGAAAAATGGTCTTTAAGTAGCACCAATATCTTTCTTGGGTGGACAGGGAAGTCCTAATTCAAGTGAAAGAGTGCTTGACACACCTACTGGAACCCAATCCATACAAATACTTAAGACATTAGGTAAGGGCCTAAGAGTCTAAATCAATCCTTACAATTGTGCTCTTTCTAATATGGTAAATAAACTTTCGCACATAATATTTCACATAAATCAAATCCATAATACTCAACATGTAGTTATCCAATCTAATTAGATAGATAATTTTTTAAACTTTTCATGGGAGGGAAATGCCAAGTAGGAAGAAGGGAGGCAAACAAAAGGCCTATCTCTGAAAAGGAAAACTTTCAAAAGCACCAATTTAAGGAATACAAATAGGTAATAAGGCTGAGATCATTCTCGAGGTAGATAGATTATCGGTCTGAAAAGAATTCTAAAGAGTCACCAATGATCCTCTTGGGTTGTTAATCTCACATTACCATTGAAATAAGTGCCCTTTTTTTGTTAAACATTGAAATATGTGCCTTGCTGTACATTAAAGATGCTGGTGATCATGTTCTTAACCAAAGGATAAGCAATATGCTTTTAAAAACAAGAATGATTCTAAAGTTGAAAGTATGTTGCGAATATGCCAAAGTGCTTAGCTTTTTCTTTCTAATTTCTTCAATCCTCATTTTAGTCAAAATTCAGGGAAGTCAGTTGAAATATGATCCACATCTATGTCATTATGATTATGTTTTACAAAAAAAAAAAACAATTGCTTGGGAATTCATTGGATTTCTTGTTTCCCCGGTTAATCTCAAAGCCTCGGACTCGCTTGTGCTGATCAACATGGTCACAGGCATTATAAAGACTTCTTGGACTGTGGAAAATATTATTGATGACATTATTAAATTAACTCATAATTATCAAAATTGTAAAATTACTCATGCCTATCAAGAAGCCAATTATGCTGCTAATTGGCTGGCAAAAAAGGGTAGGTTGCAAGGATATAGGTGTACGTGGGATGGCAGTTTTCTAGCTGAGTTGATTCAGCTTTTGGTCTCCGATTCTAATTGAGCTATTTGTAACCGTGGCTAAATTAAGGAAGTAATTTTCCTTTAAAAAAAATCTCAAAGCTTCTATTCTAATTACCGGTGTATGACTAAGAACTTCTAATAACATCTCCCAATTCCACAATCAAATTTGTTGGGGAGTCACCCATTATCTTTACTCCCACATGGAATAGATGATTAGTTGTAAATAGCATGTTTACTTGCATGGTTCTCAGAAACTGAGACAAATTTCACCTCCTGACTACCAGAAGGATAATGCAGTTGGAAAGAGATTAGAGATAATCATCCCACATGTCTAGCTAAACTACTAATTACAATGTATTACTGACAGGTGGAAAGCTAACTTAATTAAAAATAAGCAAAATAATGCAAAGATAACCAAATTCCAGATAACCAAAACAATGGAAAGATAACAAAATCAAAGATAAGTGGCTGAAACAACTTAACAGTAACTCAGTTTAAGAAAATAATCTAGTATAAGTCTAACAGACCCTTGAGACATTAAGCTACTGAATATTACTTCCAGTATCCTAAGTTTGAGAAATTTTACACTGGCCTACCTTTCACATTAACAATAGATACAATACAGCAACAGATAAATATTCCTTATAGATATAGACATTCTTGTACAAATATTCCTTATAGACATTCTTGTACAACTGATGACAGATATTAATTTTCATTCTTGTACAACTGATGACAGATACTAATTTTCTGAACTCAAAAACTCCAGCGACAGCATACCTAGATTTCAGAGTGAATGCCTAGATGCTCTATTCCATATCTTACAATCCTCAGAAGTAACATACGAAAAGTATTAAATGTTTGATTGCACAAGATGAAACCAATGTTACACACTCATCATTCCAAGAAGTCCATGCACTTCCACAATGAATGCATACTGACCATCTGGAGGCCAAATAGTGACCTTCAATCATTACAGACAAGAAACATATTCTTTAAACACGTTTGGACCTTTCGTATGAAACATATAAGTGATTAGCAGAAAAAAGAATATAGTCTACTATCATAATAGTGTTTTTGTCCTAATTTAGGTTAAGATCTGTAAGAACAAAATTCTATCCATAAAAGGCAAAACAGGCTACATAAGGAACTGTTATCAAGTGAACTACCCCAGGTTTAACTCAAAACCCTGCCCAACATATAACTCTAAAAAGAATAATAAAGATAAAAGAGATATGTCAGAGTTCTAGTGAATTAAATCTTTTCTAAAATTTACAAGCATTTAATCAGCACTTTTCCGCAAATTTAGCAAATTCTAGACCAACTACATAATCAAATAATAAAATATTGGGATAAAAGTGAAAGGAAATCAAAATCCTCACAGGAATTCTTTCCGGGTACTTCTCCCTTATCCTCGCAGCCTCTGCCCGCCTCTTATCTACATACAAGAAGTTAAATAATGATACTGAAAATGAATACAGATTTATAAAAAAAAAAAATTTTTAAAAGGACAAAATATGAAAACAAATCACAGAGCAAAGACAAACAGTCCATACCAAGGTCATGCTCTTGCTTAAAAGAACTCCTCGCCATTTACCCTGCAGCCACCAAATTAAAAATACCAGAAGAAAAAGAAAAAGAATAAACAGAAGAGAAAAGAAGAGCAGTGGTTCAATCCACCGAAACCCTCATGCCCAAAACTTGAAACAAATAAAAGAAAGAGATTTTTGCAACCAAAACAAGAATCACCAACTCAAACCCGAGAGAACCCAAATTTTTTGTAACATGAATCAAAATAGATTTTATGGAAATCGTATAAGATAGAAGTCAAAAAATTTACCCTCATACCCAAAACTTGAAACAAATAGAAGAAAGAAAAATTAAAGAGTACCCACGTAGCAAAATCAGATTTTGCAACCAAAACAAGAATCACCAGCCGAAACCCAAGAGAACCCAAATTTCTGCAACATGAATCATATAGATTTTTAGGGAAATCGTTTAGGATAGAAGTCTTAACTTACCGCGACCCAAGAAAGGTGAAAGGGAAGAGAGGAGGAAGGATTGAGAAGAACAAAAGCAAAAGCAAAAGCTAAATTCTTTTTGATTTGTACACGTTATATCAAAGAAAAGGAGACTCCTTTGGTCGGTGGTTGTCACCGCGTTTCTCTGATAACTGCCGCCTACCGCACAACCAAACCCAATGTATAATAAAAGTATTAATTTCGAGTCTGAGCTAAAATATTATCTCTTAATTCAAGCCTATTTTCGAGTTATTTGATAAATAGATTCAAGCTTATTTTAAATCCAACTTGGGTGGTCTACCCATGAGAAAATCAAATCAAATATATAACTAAATTAAATCTTATTTACTATATAATAATATTAGTAAATATAAGTAGGGCCCCTCTTGGCTAGAAATTAAATTCAATCTTAATTTAAATAATTAAACTTGATTTAGTTTTCTATAGCCCTAGTTTAAAATAGTCTCACATATAGTATTTTCTCAACTTTTAATAGAAAATATAAAACTTTTTGTTTCTATTAATTTCTTATTTAATACTATAAATATTGTGTTTTAGAATAAATGAAACCAAATGGCCCAAGTATTTCTTCAATTATTCTTACCCATATTTAGAAGAAAATAAAATAAAATTATTGTATGCATGCACTTGTCCAATCAAGTTTACTATACCTTAATTTGTCTCTTGTTAGTATGATTAGTCTTTTCTTCTCTCTAAAGTTTAGAAATTAATTGTGATTAACTGCAAACTTTGTCATCTTATAGAATGATAAGCATTAATTAGGAGTTGTTTGTTTCAAGCTTTTGATATTATAGTCCAAAGTTGACCTCTTGTGAGGAAGAGTGACAATTAAATTGAGTCCAAAATAATCACATCTATTTTTATATATAGATCAATTATTTAATCAGGGTGTCAGAGGAAAAGACTATGAGAAATTGGTGAAAGGATAAGGAAGAGTATATATTACCTTACACTAATATGCCCAAAATCATGCCTCTTAAAACTTTTTATGTGGCATTTAACTCTCTCACAGTTCTAATTAATTTTAATATGTAAAACTAAAATATTTTTTTAGTTATGGTAATTAATTGATAACATAATTTTGTTATTGAGAATGAAGATTTAAATTTTGATGATGGTATTTTTTTTTTAACCCCAAAGAAGATATTTTGATACACTTGATGAGTATGATATCTCATGTGGTACAAGTAAAAGTCTAATATATATGCTGTTATTATTAATTAAACCAAAGTGTTACAATAACTTTAAACATATTTTTCATAAGATTAAAGTACAAATTATCTTCTATTGTTGTGCATAAAATTAAACTATCCTTCTGGTAAATTTTTATTTGTATCATTCTACCTAATGGGTAAAATTGAAAAAGAATTTTTTAATTAAATTTTTGAGATGATTGAGATATTTTATTTTATAATTTTATTAAGGAGAGGATAAAAGAAAGAGAAAAATAATTCTGATATTTTTATACTTATTTTAGTGAGAAGATGGAAAAATAATATTATTTCACATTAATGTAGAGTAAACAGACAACAGAGGAGCAAAATAATATAAATAAAAAAAATTAAAAATAATTTAGTTTAAAGACATAATTTTGAATATATATATATATATATATATAAATTTAGTACACTATACTCGTGCATTAAATCGTGCACGTGTCCGACAAACTCGAAGAATCTGTGGGAAGATAACCGCACAGGATACGTCCGTACAGAATCCCCATCAACTTAGCCGACATTTTTGTTTTGTTTTTCTTTTCCTTCTTCTTCTCCAACTTTCCATTCCCATTCATCAAAACCCAACTTCCCTCCCTTTCCGGCTTTCCCTCTCCTCTCCTCTCCTCTCCTATTAAAGACATATAGAGAAAGAGAAGAAGAAGAAGAAGAAAGACTACAAATATATATATATAGAGAGAGAGAGAGGGGGGGATGGCGTACGGTAATCTCCAGGAGGAGGAATGGTGGGTGGAAGTCTTGGAACCAAGAGACCAAGAAGCCGTCTTTGGGAACGGAGTCCCGGAGAAGCGCCTCAAGGAATCCGAACCCACCTCGGTTCTCGACTACCTCAGCCCAAACTCCTCCGCCGACACTGCGGCGCTCTCCGACCCCAACCCGACCCTCTTACGCCCCCCCGGACCGGGAACGGCTCCTTCGGGGGAGGTTGCCGCCGACGAGTTGGGCGGCGCATTCCTCCCCGCCTCAGCCGCCGAGCCCGGAGCCAATATGGGGGTATTCGGGTTGGAATTCGTTGGCAGTAGTCTCAATGGGACGAGCAATCCAGTCTTTTACCGAGAGCCCGAGCCCGCCTTCCGAAACCCTCCAAGATCATCGCATTTTTACGACTCCACGGCGGCGGCGGCGCACCAGAAGGCATTAGTCGAGCATCTCCTCAAGGCGGCGGCGCTGGTCGAGGCCGGGGACTTCGTCGACGCGCGAGTGATATTGGCGCGGCTCAATCACCACCTACCCTTCCCAATTGGGACTCCCCTGGCCCGCTCTTGTTTCTACTTCAAAGAAGCTCTCTTTCTCCTCATCACCAATGGCATCAACCCTCCTCCTCTACGCCTCTCCTCCCTGCACGACGTCCTGCTCAAGCTCCGCGCCTTCAAGGCCTTCTCCGACATGTCCCCCGTTCTCCACTTCACCAACTTTACTTGCATCCAAGCCCTCCTCGACGCGCTCGGCGGTGCCGCCCGCATCCATGTCGTCGACTTCGACATCGAGCTCGGTGGGCGCTGGTCGGCCTTCATGGAGGAGCTCGCGCAGCGGCGATCCGCCGGAACCTTATTGCTCAAGATCACTGCCGTCGTCCTTCCTTGGTCTCATCACCACCCTCCTGAGCTCCACCTCGCCGGCGAGAACCTCTCGCATCTCGCCGCAGGCCTTAACATCCCATTCGAGTTCAATGTTATTAACCTTGATGCATTCGATCCGTCTTTGATACTTACTATCCCCTCTGGGGTTGACGAAGCTATAGCAGTGAACATTCCAGTAAGGGCTATGGCATACCCTCCCGGCGCGACCCTCCTCCGCTTATTGAAGCAGATTTCGCCGAAAATTGTGGTCTCCGTCGACCATGGATTCGACCGAGGTGACCTCCCCTTCTCCCATCACTTCTTTCATGCCTTCCAGACCTGTGCAGTGCTTCTAGACTCCATAGACGCCGCGGGCACGGCCACAGACGGAGCCAGCAAGATTGAGAGGTTCTTGATGCAACCGAGGATCGAGAGCGCGGTGCTGGGCCATCACCGTGTCAGGGAGAAGATGCCGCATTGGCGAATGCTCTTGGCATCCTCTGGTTTCATGCCTGTGGAATTCAGCAATTTCGCCGTAGCACAAGCAGAGTGCCTCCTCAAGAGGGTACAGGTTCGGGGCTTCGGCGTCAAGAAGCACCAGTCTACGCTCGCATTGTGCTGGCAGCAAGCTGATCTCATCTCAGTGTCAGCCTGGAGTTGCTAATGGATCTCACTGCTCTTTTCAGGCATGTTACTTCACCCCAGTTAGTTTTAGAGTTTCTTAAGATTGTCAAGTTGTTCTAGTGTCGAACTATTGCAATGTATGCCTTTCTGTTGATCACTCTCTGGTAAATTTGTATATGGTTTGTAGATGTTTTGTTAGTAGTTTGAAGTACAATTGATTAAATGACTTCTCCCTTGTTATTTTTGAAAATTGATAGTAATGTCTATGGTAACTTGATATGCCAGAAGTGATTTCGCTTTTATGGTTAACATGATGCTATCTACATATATACATTTTATGAGTAGTAAGGTGATATTTTTTCATTAGTGATATAATGTGCATAAGATTATATCTGGATATGTAGGAACAAAAGTGTCTTGTGCTCTTGTTTGTCGTTTGTTATTTGTTAGCATTACTAGTCATTCAGCAAGGCATTTACTATGTACTAATATGCCTGAACAAATTAGGAACTGGTCATCTCAAAAGTAGTTACAGTGCTACAGAAGAACACAGTTTGTCTAGAAACAAGGAATCTTTCGACAATTATTATCACTCAAGGATATTAGTCACAATTTTCTAGATTTCTCCATTTATTGGAGCACTAATTGTCATAGTGGAACTTAGGTTATAGATTATAAGTGCTGCAATACTACATGCATCACATGAATCTTTCTCGTGCTTCAGTTCTCAGCAGATAAACAATCAAATTGGGACTAAACTTTCGTCTGGAGAAAGCAATCTTTTTCTAACCCATGTTTACCGTTTATTAAATCGTCATGTGATTTAGATATAGCTTCGATGTTGTCAACCATTCTCTTTTAAAAACTTCTGTTGTTTTAGACAGTTTTGACACTGAATGAGAGCATGAGAACTATTGATTCAGATGATTTGGGTATCTGAAATTTGTTCTCGTGCTTGGCATTATATTTAGTATTAACTGATCAATCACATGGTATGTGTCCCTTCTCACAAATAAACTTTAGTATTTCGTTCATTCTGTTATCATCTTGTGCCCTCAGGCTGGCCCTCATCCTAGTTTACTACTCCCTCCAGTGGTTAATAAGATGGTTTTAATTATAAATATGGGGAGGCATAGTAGATTAGCAAGGGATTTTGGCATACACTTCTAGAGAGTTGACATCTAATAACTTGTTGTGAAAAAATCTTTCTTTTGGAGTCTCCTCATCTCTGGATTGAACCTTAGTGGAATCCATATCGTTAGGAAAAATATCTTTCCTGATCTCATCATCTCAGCACAATAGCATATAGCTCAACTTGGTAAAAGTAGAAATAGGAAGATAAAATCACTTTAATTGTGCCTCTTTCCCATCAAGATGATACTGCCAATATCAAGTGGCTTTTTGTTCTTCCATTAAAAAGAAGAAGTGGCTTTTAGTTCCTCAACACTAGAGAATTCTTTTGTTCTAGATATCCAGATTTCCTGGGAGAACAAAGGCACTATCTGATACTCTACATTATTATCATTTTCATTGGTTTTAAAAATCCCAGTACAAGAAAGATTAATCTATCATCCAATCCGGTGTTGGTACACAAATCCAGTGCCCTTTTCTGGTGTGAGTGCTGAGAACACCTCATCAATTTTATAGGACCACAGTCTGCATTAAGTAAGAACAGTTATGGTGTAGCCACTGAAACTAACTAGAGGAAATTTTAATAGGGACCATTTCTTTGAGAAGTCAACAATAAACCGCAAATTTTGATATCATAGACATAATACGGCATTGAAATCTGTATTTGACTGCAAGCAAGTTAAAGAAACAGCCAGGGCTACAATAGTTTCTGAAACTTATTCTCTTGCTATAGAGGAAATATGGCCATATGGTCTAACATTTAGCAAACCTTTAAACAAGCAAAATAGCATCTGCAATTTGGCAATAGAACTTTGTTGTGCTAATGGATTTTGGTATATATTTTTCTTCTTCTTTTCATGCATAATGTCCTACTTTTTCTGTTCTAGATGACATAATGAATGTGTTTTTCTCATGCTTTTCCAACAGCATAGCAAGGACATCTAAAAGCAATCAAACAATTTTATTTGGCAACATATGAAAAGGAATACCCAAAACTACAAAAACCTTTCCAAGTGCTGAAAAAGAATAGAGTAGATGGCAAAGCTAGTGCTGTAGTGCATGAAATTTAAAAACAAATCATTTCAATAGAATGGGAGATTTAGGACAATAGGCAGGGTATGAGTGGTGAACTATTGTCCAACAACAGAGAATCTACTAATCAACAAATAGTGTAACATTTCAATAGAACTACTACGATCTATCAAATATTGATCTATCTTCTATATCTGAATGTGAATTTCCAGAGGTCCTTACATGATATTTTCTTTCAGGGTCCCACATGTATTGTGTCTGTCCTGACTATAATTGGATTTCATGAGGGAAGGCTTTCCAAGGACTATAGATTTCCTCTGTATTATCCATTTTTTTCTTTTATGTTGTCAGTTTTCTTTTGTCTTATTTCTGTGATTGCTAAATAGTTTGCTGTTAATTTCTGCCAGTGAAGATGAAACAAGTATCATGATCTAATCAGAATAATAGCAAAGAGATTAGACATGGATTTCTAGTAGAGAGACTCCCTTGAGTCAAGGATTCCTCTCCAGATATTACAAAGTAATGGTTAACATGGATGCAGATAATCAGAGAGAAGTGCCAAATAACATCATATAGCAAGTTGTATCTTAGTGCATCCCAGTAAGTGGCACCACTGCTGAAGTTGTCTAATGAGGACAAGATACATGTAGACATATCTCCATTATAAGAGGTTGTTTTCCTGGCTCAAGCACAGTATTACTATGCAGAACAGTTTGTTTGAGCTAACAGGTCGCATGTTGACATTTCAACAACAATCATTTGCATAATTTGGCGTAACTGATACGCATAACGATTGTTGAAGTTAGATACGCATAACGACTGTCGGACTTTATCATGCCCTTATCCATTAATCTTTTGCAGGATATTCTATTTTGTTCTTGATTTCTTGCCAATGGATGCAGGTCAACTAAATCCTGATCTACTTGAAATATGTATGTGACTCTTGCATGTTGAGTCTAGTAATCATCATTATGGTGAATTTATGAGTACTTCCAAAACTAGATTATGCCTTTCTTTCTGTTCTACAATTGTGGTTAGAGTGGAACATTATCATTATGGTGAATTTATGAGTACTTACTGAACAAATTTTATACAATACTGGTTGTTATGAACATCATGGGCCACTCAATCAAAATGATTGTTTGACACAATATGCATCAGTTTGGGACAAAGTGATTGGGCGACAATCGCCTTCTCTTTTGAAGATATCAAGTTAGGTGAGATGAAGTTGAGGAAAGGCTCATATCTGTGATCCTGGGCAATTAAAAAATTAAATTACAAAATTCTGGGGGAATCCTGTGTTTCTATAGATCATCCCAGTGGCAGAGACATGTTATCCACCTTGTTCATTACCAGCAGTTTGTTGATGGTTTAACTAAGACATAAAAGAAATTTTCACTTACAGAAGGTAAACACAACTATACCAAATAGTATGTAAGAGCTGTAGCGTCAAACAATGTGGCATCACAGACATGAGGCAAATGCAAAAGAATAGATGCCAATGATTGAACCTTGGTGGGGTTTTAAACAAATACAAATATTCAACACAATCTAAATAGATCCATCATCCTAACTGCAGAGTCTGAACACAGATTGGTGAGTGCTGCCACCAGCTGCAGAATGAAGCATATACATATATTCCATCATTAAGTGAAAAAGGTAATAAGATACAATAATAATCTACCAAGTTCCTGAAGGTAAACTCGCTGTTCGCATCAGGCTACCATACTTACATTCGACGAAAACTGAGGAGCAAAAGAAACAAAAAATTTCAGGAGCTGTGTTATATACACTAAAAAAAAAATCAGACGTGAAGAGTTGGTGTGCAGCAACTCAAACATCAGGATAGGATCAACACCAAACTTGTCTCCGTTGACTGTGAGATACTCTCCTGAGCTACCATGAACCAATGCAGCATATCGATGATAGAAAAGCTGGTCCCTTTGGGCAAGCTTGTAACTCATCCTCTGAATTCAAGTGCTCAGGTAATCTGAACCTACTATCCTGATGTTTACAAAGGTCAGACACCAAAGAGCGGTAGGGCAATCTTTACAAATGAATAACAAAGTGCCCCTGTGAAAACATAGCTGTCCACTCGATCAAGAATACCTCCTGCATGAACCAAACAAACCAATATATTAATATTTGTGCATTCATTTTGCTTTCCGTAAAAACAATACATAGTGATCAAGGATTGTCATGATGACCAAGAAAAGGCACCAATGAGGCTGTAACATCTGAAAGTAAAGTTCAAATAAATGAAATTGGTGATGACCATATTGTGTACATGTACACTGATAGGTCTTCTCTGGCAAATTTTCTAAATTTCGGATGAAATATAGGTCAAATTACAGACAAAAAAAATTCCTAATAAATTACAGGCAAAACTAAAAGTCTGACAAATTAGGCATAGGAAAGTGAGAGTGATAAATTAATGAAGGGTAGATTTTGTAAAACTACCATTTAATAGATTACAACATGCAAATTCTTCTAAAATTAGGATGCAATTTCAGGTCAAATTAGAAAGAAATGAAAATTTATCAATTTGTTTACCCCAAATGAGAATGTCTGGGAGAAAAAGTATCAACAAGCAAAAATGATGACCATTTAAGGTAGATTGAAGAGATACCTTTTATGGTTTATTTTGTACGAATTCCGTTTATATCTTGATGCAGAATTCTATGTACACTTGGGAGAAAAATGAAGCCCCATAATTGGCAGCATATCAAGTTATCAACAAAATGACAGGCAAATGCAGGAAAAGAAAGCAAAATATTCAAACTGAAAGTGTAACTTTATGTCCCATCATCTCCCCCTAATGTTTCTTCTTCTCTTTGTTGTTTTTTTCTGACTTTAAAGGTCTCAGCATCACTCCAGAGATTTCCCATGTGGCAGATGCCAGTCTACTGTAATGCACATTTCAGCAGAACAGTTTTGACGTGATCAGTAAGGTTCCCACTTTCTGGGCCGAAGGATGTAGATCCAACTTAATGGAGATAATGAGAAACATAAATAAACAGTTCTTGACTTTCTTCAAGATTTGGCCCGATTTGTACATCTCCACCAGAAATACATAATGCTTTAGCAACTACACGAAAATGCATACCATGATTTTCTGTCTATCAATAACTGCATACATTGTGAAATGCAACAACTTTGCATAATCCAGAATCCCAAGAACCCAAATTGAGGGAAGTATCCTAATTAGAGTTTCTATTTAAATACGAGTGAAATGCATAACAAGTGATAGTAACCAACGATGGCCGTGCCACAGGCACGAACCGTGCCGACCACCGACCGACATGCCATGACACGTGCCGCGGCACTTGCCGACCGTGTCGTAAGATGAGAAGAAAAAAAAAAAGAGATGCTCACCTTCCTCTTGGCCTTTGCCGTCGCCAATCGTCGCTCACCTTTGCCGTCGCCATCGCCCGAGCGCGTCGAGTGCCCTAGCCCGAGAGAGGAGAGATCGAGAGGGTTATCAGTTAAAAGTTAAGTTGCAGATCCGGATTCGGATCTGCAACTAAGTTTTAACCGATAACCTTATATATATATATATATATATATATCTCGATCTCTCCTCCCTCGGGCTAGGGCACTTGACATGCTCAGGCGACGGTGATCGGCGACGGGTAACTCGAGATTCGGATCTGCAACTTAAGTTTTAATCGATAACCTTATATATATATATCGATCTCTCCTCCCTCGGCTAGGGCACTTGATGTGCTCAGGAGACGGCGATCGGCGACGGGTAACTCGAGATGAGGTCGACAGCAAGCGATGGAACCATTAGGAGGGGTGTCGTACGGCACCCCCTCATGCCATGTGTTGGTACGCACTCGACACGATAAGTACTGATCGGCACGCCCCGTGCCGGTCGGCATGGCCATCTATGATAGTAACTAAGGGGCAAGGAACCTGAAGTACTTGATTATCTTGCACCTTGCAGCTCATAATAAACGTACATAAACACGTAGGAAATGCTGCATAATAGAAAAATAAAAAAAATGAAATCTGAAGTCCCATTACACAAAATTTGATTAATGCCTTACATTCATTTAAATTGAAAAATAGAGCTAAACTAGCTTCTCTCCATAAGAATATCTGAGTCAATCAAATTTCAACAATTAAGTCATCGATACACACCAAGATCATCTAATTACTTATATGGTGTCTTAGGTACGGCTACCAGCCCACCAAATAAATAGTTCTCTGTTGATATTTTTTTCACCAGAATCAATATCTTCAGAAAAAAAAATAGTCATCTAGGACATAAAATATAGCTCTTCAGCCCAGAAGGATGTGGGCCCAACAGAAAGCTAGACACCGAAACAAATGATTCTCAATTAAGGAACAAGTGAAATATCAGGCTTTTCAATCCAGAATATGCTGACCAGCAGGGGTCCTGTTTGCCGGCACAACAATCAAGTTGTCCAGTAAGCTAATCAATCAGATTTATAGTTAGAAGAGAGACCTGGATCAGCCCCATGTAAATCTGATTAGGAAAAGCCAACTGTTCATGATCTTATAAAAAATATTAAATAATATATAGAAGACACTACCAACAAATTTAGAACATCTTAAAGACCCTTTTGCCACATGTAACCTCTTTTCCTCTCCACCTAGCCACAACGTAGAGCTTCCTTCCCCTCCTAACATCTAAATCTCCGCAGCTAACTTCCTCTTTTCTTTCCTTCAATCAAAGGCCTCAACATAATCTACCACATGGCCACCACCTCATAACGCTCCTAATTCTCATATATAACCTGCTCTGTCAGTGCTCCTTCAATGAACTGATAAAAATTCTTTAAACCATCCATTATGCATCACCGACAATCTTACAATTCTAGAAGCCTTATAAGGTCAACAGTTGTTTCATTTTCTAATATTGTGAATGATAAAATGTGGCAACTTAAGTTTCCTGTTGCTGGTAAATGAAGTTCAATAAAAATCAAATTTTCTAGGTAAGAAATTCACATATTTACAGCAACCAATAGAATAAATATTGAAGACTTGCTAGAAGATAATATTTACCATGTCCAGGAATGAGAGACCCAGAATCTTTCACACCAGCATCACGTTTGATCATAGATTCAATAAGGTCCCCAAACAAAGACCCCACAAAATTTAGAACTCCAAAAGCTGTAGCACTGATGTCGATGGAATGGTTAGGCAATAAACCAAGTTGTTGTGTAAGTTTCTGATACTCATGCTTATAAAAGATTAATTGTATACTCAAATCAAGAAGAATGCTATGTAGACAAGAATTATGTTGAGGCTGCTTAAAATCATAAAGTAGAATGAGTAACATTCGAGTAACAAGTGTAAAGAAAGAGTGTGATAGAATACGTTCTAAAATGAAATAGTATATAAGAAAATAAATATGGGCAAAATTAAACTATACACAGAAAGTAAACCAGATATAGGGATATAGGTTGAAAAATCAAAAACTAAACACCAGAATTACCAGAAAAGATCGATAGGCATATATGAAAGGTCTTCACCACTCGGAAGTTTCTAGAGATCATAGCCTTTGGAATTGGAATATTTCAAAATGTCGGTCTGGGACTACCTAAACCAACATGAAATAAGGTCCAAAATATCTGATTATTTGTACTTAGACCTTTATAATATTATGCTTACAAGGTCTCATCCGATGGCTATATAATGATTCATGTTATCTAAGCTTAAGTTAAGCTAGGTACAACTTTTTAGCTTATACCTTGTATTAATGTATTATAGCTGCATTAAGCTTTCATTATTGTGTACACCATAATTTTTGGACCTTCATAGTCTAACCTCTGCCTTTTTCTTTTCAGTGCCTCAAAAACATCTTGTTAATCTGCCTAATGAAGAATTACTATACTACATTTGTGAAATTACTGAAATACCTTTATGCCCCACCAACACCAAACTATCTTGCTCTACCTAGGGTCTAATATGTAAGGACAATGATAGTTAGGGAATTTAAGCTTAAGTTGTTTAAAAATACAAATATGCTTTTTCCTATGCCATTAAGTTAGTGAATGTTAGGTCAAAGTTCAAGGTGCATCAAGGTAATAAAAGTGAAAGGCACGAAATCCAACTATGAATGTCCAAAAAAGCAGGGTGTAAACAATAAAAAAGGAAAATTGAAGGGTGTTATTTATAAATTTTTCACCAATCTGACTTACTGCACTAAGGCTGTTTCCAAGATTTGAACCAACAACCTCTTGCATGAGCTACAAGTTATCTCTTACAAACCTTTCCAAAACAGTATGAGGTCAGCTAGAAAACACTTCTACATTAAGAAGACCCTATGAAGAAGTGACAAAACTTTTATGAGTAATTGTCACCAAACCATCATTCTTGAAACAGCTTTTCTTGAACTACCGGCAAACAAGCATAAGATTGACTTGCTATTCAAGATTAAAAATGCTTATTGATAGAAGATTCAATAAAATCACTTCATAATATAGAAGACAAACAAATTATTTAGGATAATGCTAATATTCTTCTAAAGCTATATATTAGCACTTATTTAAGGACTGTATGCATAGGTATCTATTAATTAATTAGTCTTTGGGCTAGCAAACTAAGTTAGCCTAGATATGGGTGTTGTCCATGTTGAATATCAACCCTTAGATAGGAAATTAGCAGAATTTAATAGATTCTCAGTGTCTTATGATAATAATAATCATCCACTTTGGTGGTTATCCAAATTAATAGGATATGCTGTTTCCACTTTGGACGCTTATTTTTTTCCTATCTTGGACAAATTCACATTCTATGCCATAATTCATTCCAATTTAGATCCCCAATTGTTTCAACTGAATATGTAGAAGTCTCCCTTACAAGGATTGGATCTTTACATGGAAGCCTCTAAATTACAGGAAAACTATTTGAATTGGATTTAGTTGATGAATAAAGAGATGAATTAACTCTTCTAATGCCTATTGTGCTTCTTTTTCATGTGAGAATTTTCTCATTTTTTTCACATCAACATTGATAACAATGGAGAAGACACAAAAATTTCAATGTCACCAAAAAAGGGAAAAACATCTCAAACAGTTGCAGTAGAAGTGTTCATCATGATAGAAGCAGTAAATAAATGATAACACTTTCAAGAAATGAAAAGTTTGAGACCAAAGTTAATAGTAAAGAATGAAAACAAAAAGAGAACAAGCAAAATTCATGAACAATCTAATCAATCAGAAACTTGATGGCATCAAAACATTGAGTCTGTGAGTACCTTATTAAGGATGTGGGCCAACAAAGAACCTTCGCTAGTAGCACTGTGACTATTATACAGCCAGTTAAACCAGCAAAAGCTCCCTCCAAGGTCTTCTTTGGACTAATGTTAGTCAAAGGTGTGCTACCAAATGCCTGGATTGAAAAGAAATAAAGAGTAGAAACTAGAAATGTTATCAGATTAACCATATAATTCAAGACTCAATACAACAAACAGTTGCAACAAATATGAACTGAGAGATGTTCTCCTTTTGAATTTTAAGTGATGCTACACAGCCAGCAACCCTTGGAGTCAAGAATGTACTCAATAAGCTTAAGATAGAGCAAATCCTCTCCAGATATCTACATGATATGAGAATATACAGCCCCATAAAAGAACTGCATATGAAAGAACTAACAATGACATTTAGACACACAAAGATATACTAAAGGTCATCAAGTTCTCCTGGCAGGTAGAAACATATTCCTGTTGCTCCCTAAAAACTGCGCAAAAGATAGCCCCCTGCATAAGCACTAGTTTGATCTGATCTACAGAAAATTCTTTTCATACTGTTATTTCCTAACTTAAGTGACTTAAGATAAATGCAATAAAGAGGTCTAATGGGCAATAGTGACTACATGAATTACTAACTGAGAGAGACCCAGGTAGCTGGTGACAACTAAGGGGTACTATTGTTTAGTTATAAGCTTATAACAGCATCACTAACCCTTAGTTTCAGTATACTTGCTCTTGATAATGCTTTTATGCCATCATCATGCTTGATGCATTTGCATCCCTCTGATATGCTTACAATGCCTCTCAAGCAGAACCAACCAAATCTGCATGCAAGTTTCTTTCCAAGATCTATGAAGAGGAACTATGTATTTATTGAGATCACAGGCAAATTTTTTGCTTCTCTCAAGAAGATACATTCCATCTTCTTAATTTTGGGCAACGATACATGGATTTTCTTGTCATAGTAGACAAACGATTTCCCCAATTTAGCTCCTAAACCTAATGATTACTTAACATTTTTCATTAAAATAATCTATAGTTCTCAATGTTCTAAAAGACATTCGGCGAATACATGGTGGTTGAGAGATTTCACAGCACCTAGCCGATAGTGGGTGCAAAGTGAGCCTCAAGAAATTTTTCTAATTTAATTTTTATAAACTATCGACATTCCATAAAACAAGACTATAACTATGTAATTAATAATACATCACATCGAATACAAGCAAAAGAGAAGAATAAAGGAGTCACACCAAAAAAAAGAAGTATAGTTACATACTTACATATATCAAGAAGAATATCAAAAGAGTCAAGAGTTTGAGATAGCATCAATGAAAATGAAAGTAAGATTTCCTAATATATAGTGCCTAAATAATTTAATCTAAACAATAATTAAATTAGTTCATTATATGCTTCTTAGATTTCTCAACTATTTGATCATTGTCATTATAAGCCTAGTTATGTTCGGATCAAGGTTCGAAAAATTGAGATCGACCTTCCGAAAAAATGATACGTATCGGCTAGATCGGCCGTATTGGTTGCCTGGATCGGATTAGACTTTTTAATTACGTAAAATTCTAAATATTATTTATAAATGTAGAATAACTTCTAAAAATTTAGAAAAAAAATTTACCAAAAATAAGAAAATAAAGAAAGAAAAACTATAGTGCAATAAAAGTTAAAAAGATGAAGAGATTAGAAAGAGAGTAAGTGAAAGAAAATCAAACAAAAGAAACAAAAACTATGGTACAGTAAAGAAAAAGAAGAAAAAGAAGAAAAAAGAAGAAAAAGGGAGAGTGGAAGAAATAAAAAAACTGAGAGAGAAATAAAAAAATAAATTAAAAATTTATATATTAGAGTTTGCCCAAGCTAGATCTCTCTGTAAGAGAAACAATAGTTATATGGTCAGAAGAGAAAAAAAAAGAGTGAAAAAAAGAAAGAGAATAAAAGAGAGTGAGATGAATGAGTGAAAGAGGAAAGAGAGAGAGTTCGGATCGGTCATGGATCGGGATCGGATTCGGCCGATCCCGCAAACCATGGTTCGAGTTAGTAAGCTCAAATATTGTATAATAGGCCACCACCTGCCATTGTGACTGTTGTAGCTCGCCATGTTCTAATCCGCCATTTCCCATCGCCATACTAATAGCATGGTAGTGGAAAGGCAAATCCACCGTAGCAACCGCTATGAATTTTTTGGAACAATTTATACATCAATGTCTTGAAAGGTGCCAATGCAGTCTTAGACTTTTTAATATATAAAAAAATAACAAATAATATATGATATATAAGATATAATATATAATATATATAAATATAAAAAAATTTATATATAATATATATAAATATAAGAATTATAGAGAAAAATAGGGGTTAGATTATAAAATAACAAATAATGTATGATATATAAGGTATAATATATAATATATAATATATAAATATAAAAAAATTTAATAGTGCACTATACCAAAATACAAAATAATATTATCACAATTCACAATCATGACAACAAATAAGTATTAGCATATCCGTATATATGATATATTCATAAATCATAAGCATGATTCACAATTCACAAATACATGATTCAAAAACAGTCTAAACACCACACCACCTTCAAAAAACAGTTTAACATGCTACTAAAAAGTAATAAGACATCAGCAATTTAGCGCTAATCTACTAAATAGAGAGAGTGAAAGACCAAAAGAACTGAGAGAGAGTGAGAGGAAGGTTGCGAGTGGAAGTCGGTGGGGAGTCCAAGAGTGAGAATAAAATAGGGAAGAGTGAGAGTGGGAGAGTAACAATATTGTAGATGGGAGAGAGAGAGAGAGAGAGAGAGAGAGAGAGAGAGAAGGTGGCCACTGGTGGGGGAAAGTGAGTGAGATTGTGGTTGAGAGAAATATTGAGAGTCAGCCCCTGCCAAGGCGGCCGCCAAAACTAATTTTGAAAACATTATTATACACTAATACATTCATCAGAAAGGGTGAAAAAACTTGATAACTACAAAAAATAAGAATTCAAAGAGTAAGATACTAAGATATACCAACATAAGACTTTCAAATACTTTTATAAGCACCTAAAAAATAAATGTGCAAAGGCATGGAAATAATCTAATTTATCAAAAAACATCAAAAGTGTACCTTTCCTCCTAGAAAAGCAAATGTGTCTGCAGCAATTATGCTACTAATAGATATAAAGGTTGCAACTAATCCAACAGTCCAATGAGCCGGTCCACCAAGAACAACTGGCCAACAGTGTGCTAATTCTGCTAGGATGCAATATTAAATATGTAAGGTTGACACATCAAAATTCTAATATAAGAAGATAAGAAAATCAATACGTAGATAAGTTCAAAGAAGAAAACATATTTTCAGGCATGCACTGCATTTTGAAGGAAAGGTATATTATCAAAGAATAAATAAATAAATAAAGCTAGAAATACAAACTAGACTGGTACAGTGAACTTGTTTCTCTGAATATCCCACAAAGATATAAGCAAAACTAGCCCACACATAAATACATACAATGACGACCGTGTCGACTATTATTCTCCGGTCGACATGAGGTGTGTTGATGTGATCCAGATTAGACAGACCACCTCGTGGACATTAGACTAATGGCACGAGACAAGAGATATTAAGCTTATGGCTTGAGTCACTTATCTAATTAGAGGGTTAATTTCAACACTTAGTTTAATTTATTTTTTACTTATATTAATCGAGTCAATTTATTAATGGACTTAATGTGAATTTGGTTAATTATGTGGTTTGGGTTAACTAGTTAATGTGGTGTGGCTATATTCAAACAAAAACCATTATTTTTTTCATCATATTTGACCATATTAGAGATTGTATTTGAAGATCCACATTAAAAACAAAATTGTAAGGAATTTGATAAACTTTCTAACGCATTTAAAATAATATTAATCGGATTTCAAATAACAAAGATATGACAAATATTTTAAACAGTTGAATGTTTTTATCATATCTTTATCATCTGAAATTTGATTGGTATTATTTTAGATGTATCGAAAAGCTTATTCAATCTTCTAAAACTTTGTTTTTAATGAGAATTTTCAAATTCAACCTTAAATTTAATCAAGATTAAAATATGATGAGAAAATTAACCGTTTTAGTTTAAATATAATTACAAGGGGGCAAAATGACACAAATAAAACTATAGTGGAGGTGAACTGAATTTATGTCTAACCACAAAAGGGTAAAATGTAATTCCCCTTTCTTTATTTCTAGTTAACCCTTAATGGGTAGTAAAATGGGTTATCAGGTGGAAGCTTTAAATTCGACTCACTAAAATCCAAGACAACTTAAAAGCATATCGGTGCCATATCCTACTTTATCAAAGTCGCATCAAAAAGTCAAAAATTATTTTTTTTTAATTCGAATATTCCTCTAACTATATCTAATACATGTCGGGTTGTATCGGTATTTGATATGCATTGGATACTAGTAGGAAGAGGTAAACAAAGTTTCCATGCTTCGTAGCCTACAAGAAATGAGAACACTTAATTTGAACTTAAATGTTAAATCAAGGGTATTTGAATCAATTTTCACTCTTATATGTAGTTTTACATTAATTTTATGTCACATTAAAGATAATTATTACTCCCCTATTCTAGATTTTAAGTAAATATTCAAACATTATATTCTAGATTAGAAGTACAACTTTAGGAGTAAGAATCTAAAATAGCTATTCTAGATTTTCCCTTAATCTCAAAGCAAATAGGGCTTTGGCTGTTTCTTAAAAGCTTTCATGGAAAGTAACCCTCTTGTCTGATTTTTCTAGAAGGAACTCAGTGCCAACTTCCAAACAATAGATGTCCAGAAGAACTGGTCATAAAAAATTATTAACCTTTTCAAGTGTTTCCATCCTCAAGTTGTGATATGGGCCTATGGTTGATCCTTTATCTAGAGAGGTTTGGACTGTTTGGTTGAATGATTATGATAAAAATGATGATAAGTTGATTCTATATATTTATCTGAGTAACTTTTATGTATAATTATTCAATATCAAAGTTATTTTCCTTGCCATAAAAGCAGCTGCTGATAATTCTAAATCATAAAAACCTTAACTTGAGCCACTTGACCAAAAAAGAATGATAGTTTGGACAAAGAAAATTGTATTTAAATGTGTCCAACTGAAACAGAACTTGATGAAAGAAAATACAAGGCGTACTGGTGTTCAATGCTGGAGCAGCCAATCCACAACGGAGCTTAACCCAGAAACAAGGAAGATAGCCACAGTAGAACAGTCCAAACACTGCACTACTAAGTTGCGCAAAACGGGGATTCCCTCTTTGTAAAATCAATGCTATTGCAACGAGAAAAGTGGAGGATGTAACAGAAACATCAATGTGACCAAAATACCTGGTCATTCATGAGAAAAGAATTGGAATCAAATTCCAACAATACTTAAATGTGGAATATAAATGAACAGTGCTATTAGAATCATATAGTAATTATAAAAAAAGAAAGTCATTCTTAAGATAATTTCAGGTTAGTCAATAATCTAAAGAAATGATCTAGATTACTTTACTATATCTTCTGAATGCAGGTTCTCCCCTCCAAAGAAGTGGGACCTGCAAATGCACTAAAAGATACACCCGATATATAGGAAAGGCATAGTTCTAAGCAATGCAGGCATGTTACCAAGTCTGAAGTAAACAAACTTATAAAAGAATCTTATCTGCAAATCCCTAGCACCATTCAAAGTATGCCTAATCATCTCATAAATAAACCCTTCGAAGGAATTGTTTTCAGATAAACATTCTTCGCATATGATCAATATGATAAAGTCTGAATATATGACAAACTTATGTCAAATGTTCTAAAGAAAATACCATAGTCAATCCTTGAAGGAAAAAATAACCTTAGACTAGCATGAGGATGGTGCACACCATTGAAGAGAGATGTCAACCTATATAAATTTATTCATATTTATACTAGTGCAATGTTTGATCCTTTCATAGCAACAAAGAAACAAACAAGAGGAGCCTATATTGAAACCAATTAATTGTCAGAACTCTCGTTTCGCACATTAACCTATGCTCAATTATCATATCCCAGGGTTTCGTAATATGGCCGATGGTTCTATCACAATCTATATGTCTTCTTTATTTTTTTATATATAGTGGTTCTACCAAGCTCTTTCTCCAATTGCACCACTTGCACACAAATTTCCACATCTCAAAACTTCAAGATAATAAAAAACAAAGCTCGCATGCATTCTTCTAATTATACCAAGAGAAAGAAAGATTCTTACAGTGTAAGTATGGGCATGAGAGCACAGATGACCGAGCAAACCCTAGACACATATCTAGGCGGCGGTGTCATCCCTTCCGATATCCCCCTACTCCTGACCAATTCAAAGTACTCCCGAGCCGCCGCGAGCACCGCGGCAGCGATCAATAAAGTGAACACCCATCCCCCGGCCAGCACGGCTCCTCCGGCCCCAAAACCGATCCCGAGGCCAAATATGACCCTTTTCCTCAGCTGACTCCCTTTTTTCTTCTGCTCGTCCACTGCCACCTCATTAGAGAGCAAAGAAGGGGGAAGGGTGGGTTCCAACGGCAACGAAGAGGGTACCTCGAGGAGCTTGTCGGGATCGGAGGCAGCGGCGGAGGAAGGGATGAAGGCGGCGGCGGAGAGGGAGGAGCGGCGGAGGATGAGACGGAGAGGAGGAAGAGAAGGAGCGCGGCGGCGGAGGGGGAGGAGGAGGCTGGGGTTGGAGGAGGGGGGAGGGGGGAGTGGAGGGAAGGACAGGAGAGGGGCGGCGCAGTGGCGGAGCTCGAGGTGGGCGGCCGCCATTGCTCCGAAAGATAGATGGGGAGGAAGATGCCCCGCGGGGTAGCAGAACGGTGGATTTCGAGGTGGGATTTTATCCCTTCCTTCCGGAGAGGAGGAAGAAGGGATTTTTCTACGTAGTTATGCGCTAATTTGCAAATAAAATCCACTATATTTTCGTTTTCAGAAAGAGGCTCACTTGGGGCTTTCTGTAATTAATTGTATTTAATTTTTCTTTTAATTTATCACATAAGTAAATTGTATACACTTTATTATAAAATTATATATATATCAATTATAGAAAATCTCAGTTTTATAATGCTAAAATGGAAAACTAACTATCATTCAAATGTAAAATCCCACGACTACCTTTTTATTTTCTTTGAATAAAAAGCTTATTTAATTTATTTTTCTTCCCAATTTGCCTTTGGCTTAAAAGAGGGAGTTGTACGGTATATATTATTAGATGCGTTTAAATGTATATTACTATGGATCAATGGGAGTACTCTACTAATGAAAATAATATTTTTATAGAGAAATTTACATATAACACCTTTTTATTTTAACAAAATTGTGGTTTACACCCAATATACTCACTATTTACAAATCGAATCTTATAATTTAGATTTGAATTAACATCGAAAAAATATTTTATTAATTAGAGATATTTTATTTCTAAAATATCTAAAATGCCTAAAATGCTCTTAGTATAGGTTTACCTCGAAAACGATTGAGTCTGGCTTGACCCTAAGATTGGGCTTACGGGACGAGAACATAGCTATGATAGGCAAGGGCCGCACGCCGACATGGGTCTCACTAAAGAGAATGACAGCAGTAGAGTTGGAGTTAGAGAAGAGGTAGGCCTTAATGGCCTCCCCAACCTTTTGGCTTACTCCAATGGTGGGGAGGAGGTGTGTATCAAATTTCGATTTGAACCCACATATAATATCTATTTTAATTCAAATTGCCAAAAAAATTCTCTTCTTCTCTTTTTTTGAAAATTTGCACTAAAAACATATTTTGTTTTCGATTTTTCTGTTTTTAGTTTCCTTTGCACACATACATGGTATTTTCTATTTTTTTTCTCTTCAAATTTACTATTTTGTTATTTAAAATCTCATTAAATACAGAGAGAACACTCTAATATTAAAAAAGAAATGATATGTACTCTTTTGTTTCTTTTCCTTTTCTTTTCCTTTTCTTTTCTTTTTTTTTTTTACTGCTTCTTCTATCTCTTAATCATTTTTTTATACAATTATCTATCACTAATTTTTAAATAATAAAGTAAGAGGCGAATCAAAAATAGACGTAAAATAATCATGAATATTTTATTAATCACACATTATATTTTATTTATTGGTTGATTCATGCTCCGTTTTTAAGAATTTTATAATCTAACCCCTATTTTTCTCTATAATTCTTATTTAACACGTTGATATTATTTTGATTAATTAACATGGACCACATTCCTATAATATCCCCACCACCTCTCATCTCCTCTCAACCCATCCCCTAAAGAAGACACAGATAATTTGGATATTTAAGAATTATTTTGTATATTATAATATAATATTTTTTTTGCCGGTACTATCTAAGTTAAGGAGGAAATTATATGAGAATTATAAGGAAAAATAAAATGTCAGATTATAAAATCCTCAGAGACAGAGTGCAAATTATAAAATATATAAAATATAGGATATGATTTATAATTATAATTAATTAAATAATCAAAAGCTTTATAATCATTCTTCAAAAAAAATTTATTTAATTTAAATTATTTAGTCTTTTCTAAATAAAAATTAATCTACGTTGTAAATAAGTTATAGTATCTTAGTTATGAATACTTCACAAAAAAAAAAGAAAAATAACTATAAGATCAAGAGTGTATTTGATAGCTAGAAAATAGCTATAAAATGACTCTCTTCTTTTAATGAAGCCATTTTTTAATTTATTTTCTACAATTAGATAATATAAATAGAGAAAATTAAGCTGGTTTCGGACGACCGCATAGAGGAAGAGTGTGAAGAGATAGAGAGGAAGAAGAGGGCAGCAAGCGATTATATTCTTTTATATTGAGGCACACAGTCTTACCTTGGGCTGCAAATTAAAATAAAGTTTAAAGAAACTTCTGCCCCAAGTTTAGAGAAATAAAATCAACATCAAACTAGGCAACTAGCAAACCAATACATACATAGAGAGGTTTCTTGGGGTAGGAGTATTCAATATTTATTTTTTATTTACTTTATGTTTAGCTTGGGAAAGGGGTCAAGAAGAGCAAACCCTCCTCATTTAAATGCCAAAGTCTTAGATCTCGGTAACTCCACAGCGAAGTAGCTAATAAGAGAAACAAGCAGCTCAGCTTCAATGGCTTTCCTCAAATACGGCTTCTCTTTCTTACTAGGCGCCGGCTTTGCTTCCTTTGCGTTACGTTACCGTAACCACCACTGCCATCGGATGAGGTTTGCTAAGTCGGAGATGCCAAAGAAGAACGGAGAAGAGCAGTCCGCAAGCATATCGAATTAGGACGAGAAGTTGACAACTGTTGCTTTCTTTGGTTGGTTTCCATGGAATGGATTCCTTTCTTCTTGGGTTGATCGATCTCCTCTTTCTCTTAATTGTTGCCATGTTGGTTTGTGATGTATAAAGAAGCACAAATAAAAGGCGTTGTAATTTGACCCCAGTTTATCTCTATCCAATGTTACATTGGATGCTATTATATCTTTTATCTTCTCCGAAAGACGCAATTTGGCTTTAAATAAATCAATTTAGGGTTCATAAACCCAGAACTAAGTGCAATAAAATCAATTTGAGTCTAAAATCTCAGCCTCCACCTTACACAATCACAACAACATCAAATGAAAGAGGTCTGTTGCTGCTTTCAAAATGAGGCTTGTAGTTTGTCAATGAGTCTCCTTCACTGTGCTTCTCTGCAAATTATTGAAGATGTTTGTAATCCATTCCTTTAAAATCTCACTGTGAATACCATAGAGGAGTGATATCAGTATATCGCTGCAGTACTCTGGAATCAATGTACCTGCTTCTAATACTTTAAAAGATTGGCAATGAGAAGTGATAGGAGGATAAATCATTGTCCTGGAGATTAACATACACCATCTCTCTTAAAGACACTCACTTCCTCCTAATCTTAACATTCAAAGTCCACTGGAGTCTTCCCTCTGGACGGGGTATCTCCTTCGGCAAACGGAGGGGCACCTCATATTCTCCCACTGATGAAAGTGGTGACGGTAGGTGCAAGTTATCTGGATGGATATTAACACAAAGTTGCCTTTCCACCTGGAAGAAACAAATGAACTCAAGAAGAGCAGAGTAGAATAGTAGCAACAAATCATCAATTGTGCATTAAAAACCATGAGTTACTACTTGGATCTGCTCTATCAATATTTGCTCAGAGATGGTGACTATATAATAAGTATTGAGATTGAATCTCAAAACAACTGAATTCAGTTAGCAACATCTGGTACAAGTACCAAGGATGCAATGCTTTTCTAGGGTTGCATCACATGCTACAGTTACGAGAATAAGATTTTATTGTAATGCGTGTTATAATTAAGAAAACAGGCTATCTTGACAATGTACTAATCAATGTTGCCTAACATACAATGGATCTAAAATCACAAGACTAGAATTGAGTAAGAAACTATGTTTGCCACATATTAACATAAAGTTTCCTTCCTTCCTCTCCTCTCTCCCAGGAAGAAAGTCTTTGCATACTTGCAACCGTTGATTACACCTTGGGATGAACTTTTGCGAACCTCAATGTGCACATGGCTTAAAAGTATATATAGATTTGACTAAAACTTTATGTTAAACCTTTTTCAAAAGATTTAACACTTTTACTGTTTTACACTTTTGCAGACATTGAATGCAGCTCTAGATTTGCTAAAGTGACACAAGATACAATATTTTCAACAGCCAAAAGTAGTCCAATTGAAACCAATGATTATTCAGGAAAAGGTAAAAGTCAGGCACAATGCCCATTCAGAATTGTGCAGAAGCACCTTCAGCAATTAGGATTGTTTTTACTTAAATCAAGTACCCTATATTTTCTCTTGACAAGTCATGATTCATGGATAAACCTATTTCAGGTTAGCCTGGCAAGGTTTAGCTTAAAATATATACTGAATTTGATATTTGTTAAACCAAACAATGAATGAAGTATCTAATGAGATCTCTTTTCCTCTCTTTATCCTGCAACAAATTAGAAAGATTTTGGAAAATGAAAAAAAAGTACCTCAGCCACAAGTTCCTCCTTTGTCACTGGTGAACGCAATTCGTTATCAACCTTGATGAACCTCCTCAAAACCTAGAATCAAGTTCATGTTAATCAGAATTATCAGAAAATTTTACTGATATCTACTCCAAACTAGACAATTACATAACAGGAAAAATTAATCAGCTAGGGAAAGAATACTACCCAAAGAAACAACATATTTGTTAAAAATGATTAAGAGAAGAAATCATATTAGATAAAACATCGTGCACTTCTATTATGCACCTACAAACCAAAATACTAAACTCAAAATATGTATACTTTAGAAAATCAGTAAGATGGGAATCCTAGGTACCTGCATGGAATCAGATCATTTGGGAAACTTTAGTGCCACTGCTTACAACGAAACTCTGTTATCACTTTTGTCCTATAACTTTGAAAGAAACCAACCACATAATCTAGACGTAGAAGCATAGATCTATGAGGAGAAAAAAAGGACTTAAAGCTAACCAAATGCAAATTATTAGGTGTCACCACGTATAATATGATAAAAGCAACATAATATAAGTAAAATAAAGATCTTCAGTTATTCTTATCTCTGGAGTTGGGACAATTTTGACCAGAAAATTCTTTATTTTTCCCTACAAATAGTGTAACTCACATACTTCCAGTTTGAATAGGGTCTCTTCAAAGTCAACATGGTAGAATGAGTTCAAAAGTATGCTAATATGCTCAACATTTGCAGCAGCATTCTTTAACACTAAAGAGACCAAATTTTGATTTACAAATCTGACCTCATTCTGATAAAGGTTGCAAGATACGTTAAGGTTAAACGGTCGAAAATACTTAGCATGCATAAAGCATTTAGGTCGCTACAACCATAGAGAAAATAGTGGACCAGGATAATAGGTATGTAACAGAAATCATAATCACATGAAATAAACTCCAAACTGAGATGCATTGTAGTTACAAACGAAAAAACTAACAAAAGATACTCACTAGGCGAGCATTATCAAGACGCTTTGCTGCTGCTTGATATTCTTTCATTTTATCTTCTTTTTGCTGTTCAACAAATCAATAGAGAAAATTTAAAAGCGTATAAATCTACAAAAGACCGATACAAAGTTTGTGAGTCCTCTAAATATGCATCGAGAAATGTATGGCAACAATTTGGGACAAGAAATTTCCAACATGCTGAGCCATGCTGAGCATACAATTATTGACAGTTGGAAAAAAGGAAAGGAAGAGGGGTGTTTACCTGAAACTTAGTGTTAAAATTTACCAAAGGTTTTGACTTTTAATACCTTTTCGACCATAAGGTGCATTCAAAATGGTATTAAAATTTTGGTCAAAATTCTGATGTAACGTTGGTAGTCAAATTGTGTGTGTGTGTGTGTAATGTGTGTGTAAGCATGAATTTGCGAATGTAAGACAGAGGAAAAATCAAGTAGCAGTATATTTTCTACAGCTAAGGAAGCAGTGAGAGTTTTAGCTAACCTCGCAATAATCAAGACTGAAAATAGTTCAACTTTGTATGTCATAGTAAATTAAGAAAAGATAGAAGTACAATATAAGAATTTAAAGAGGATGAAAGAAAATGTATCACAATGAAATGTATTATCTTGAAGACTCTTCGTAATAAAGCTTCCTTGTAATCGGAGGCTATATCATCCATCATGCAATTGGTTCCATCGTTAGACTTCTAATCTCTAATTCTTTCTAGTCATCTTAAATCTCAATAACTTTCTTCATTCTTTAATAGATTCAATCTCACACCTGATCTATGACAAAAATTCTTATACTATAGTGGATTACTAACTTTCTGTGTTGGTATGCAGCATAAGATAGTACATAGTCAAATCAATAAGGTCATCTCATGATCCACATGAGAAATAAATTACGATCTACTTTCTTCAAAGTGGATCATGAAAAGTAAGTTAAGACATACTGTAACTAACTACGAAATTAGAAGGGAGATAGAGAAGGAAGTGAAGGTGAAGGCAACACCGAAGGAAGGTGTGTCTCTTCTACATTGATGCAAAGGAGGGGAGCGATGCCCATACCTTGATGTGCCATGTCGTATCAATGAGTCATCAGCATGGCAATCTATGTCCCTAATTTTACATAATACTAACTTTTGCAATCCAGGAAATCATAAAGTCCAAAGAAGCCACTGAACAATTTGAAATTTGAATATCATAATTTACATTAAGATATAACAAACAAATGATTCAAGTAGTTTGCAAATGAAATACCATAAATTAAACTCTGAAATATAGAAGATAAGAATTAATACCAGGAGAATTTTTACTTTAGTGATCAAAATTCAGAGCATAGATTGATTTACTTTTGAGTCAACAAACCATTAGTAAAAATGAGAGACGATTGTCCAGGAAGACCAGTACTACCTTAAAAAAAAGAGTAAATGCAGTCTATTCTGGAAGAAGGGAGGTTTCAAGTGTCATTCTTTCACCTCCATGTATGATGCTTAATAATCTAATATCACAATAGACTAAGAAAAGGAATATCTGACAAAACTACCATAAATTTACTGATGAAGACAAATGCCAGCAGCAGTAGAACATAGAATGGTACATTGGCATCTTTGAAGCGAATTAAGCACATGATTTACAAGCTTGTTAAATAAAAAAAGTAAACCCACGCATAGATGCTACTGGAAAAAGAAGAAGCCCTTAGATGTGCTTCAAACTACTTAATCTCTACCTGATCCTTTGGAACTTCTTCCACTGTTTTCTCTTCTTCCTCCTCCCTTTGATAAAGCTGCTCAGGAAAAGTAAAATACTTTTAGAGTTGGAAAACGAACATCTTCTTTAAAAAATAAGGATTTGCAAATAGAACCTAAGAAATCTATCGACTCCAAACAGTCAAGAAAAGGCATTTCACTTCTTGCAAGAACATCTCGTGGAGTTTTTGGAGCCAAACCTTGCGCTGCTCGCGGATGAGGAAGGCGTACTTGTCGATATTGGGAACTGCGAGCAGCTTGGGCATTAGGTGGTTGCGGAAATGCCCAGGCGCGACCTTCACCGTCTCCCCGGCCTTCCCCAGCTTATCGATCGTCTTCGAACCACCAATATACCGAAACAAAGAAGCGATCAGAGGGAGGCAATGGAGGAGGAGGAGGAGGAGGAGGAGTTGAAGGGTTTCTTCGGGGGCGGGGCTTCTTACCGTGGTGAGGATGACCTCCAGTTTCCTGTAGCGGAGGCCATGGCTGGAGAAGAGGATGGGGTTCGTGATGCGATCGAAGGAGGAAGAGGAAGGGGAGTGGAGGAGGCGGGAGAGGGGATCGCGAGTGCGGCGGAGGTAAGCCATGAACTGCGGGGTTTTCCTTGGGTTCTAAGAGCATCTCCACACCGAGCTCTATATCTATTAAAAAAGTAATATATATATATATATATATATATAATCAATTTTAAATTATTTAATAGGTTCTCTTAGTGTTATTTATTTTTTTCATAAAAAATATATAGTTAAAAAACTATCTTTAAAATAAAAATAATATTCAATAGTTTCATAAGTAATTTTAAATTAATAATTTTTTAATTAAACACATTGAAATTGCAATATACAAAATAAACATCAAAATAAGCACTACACGTCATTACTAAAAATATCAAAATTACATTACACAAAATAAGCAGAAATTAATATTTAATAACATAACAATAAATATCTAATAGTTTGGTAAGTTATTTCCATAGCTTTCGGTTTTGTAGCCAGCTCATCTTCCTTAATCTTTCGACGAACCTCCGACTTGAAAATGAATATTGTTTCTTCTACTGATTTCATGTCTTTTCATTTGAAAGAAAGCACGTTCATCCGGATCTTCAATCTTATTTAAATCAATTGATAAAATTTGTCTATCCTCCCGATCACGATCAATATTCAATTGCATAACTCGTAGCTCTAACATTTTTTTATCATTTTCTAATTTGGTCATCATCATTTGTTGCATATTATCTCTATAAAATTCATATTTTTTTTGTTGTTCTTTTATATTACTAAAAATTTCTCGTACTTCTTGAAAGTTACCTTCAGAACTAAACTCTAGATTTGTTCTCTTTTTCTTTTCCAAACTTGATGAGTTGGCACTGAGATACTGATCATCACCCATGAAATACAAATTTTCACCTTTGGTATTGAGATCAACAGAATTTATCGTATTCGACAGCGATCCTTTAGATAAGCCCGACTTTGAAAGGATAGGCGTAGGGTTAGCCCACTTCTTAGCATCCTTGAGAATTGACCAAACATGATCAAATTGAAACCCTTTCTTCTCATTGGTTTCTTCTTCATAAAGAGTTTTAGCTTTGATAATCTAACAAAAAAAAGTTAAAAATTAGATATATTTAAAATGCCAAGGTAATATAAATATAAAGGTAAATACCCACGATGTCTAACTCAGAAGCTCCGCTTGGGTTAAGACGCTCGATCTGTCGAATACATTCACGAAATTTGCTTATGACCTTCTTAATTGCACCCATACGACATTTTAACGATTTTGGAGTCCTTTGTTCTCCATACGACTCTTTTATTTTCTCATGATAAACTAATGTAATCATCACCCACATCTTATCTTTCATCGGAGTAGTACCTACTGGATTTTGGGAGACCTCAAGCCATGATAAACATAAGACTTGATCTTCTTGGTGGCTGAATCCTTTTCCTCGAGTAGTCGACATATGATAGAACAAAAAACTTCTGAATAAAAATGATTTGTAAGTATGAATTGTTGGATGCTACTATTTATAAGAAAAAAAGCAAATAAGATAAGAAGTTCTTAAAGATAGGAATCATATTTATCATAAAGATATGATAAGATAAGAATCTAATAAAGATTAGATAAGATAAGAATCCAATGCAAAACTCATAATATGATAAGATAGAAATATAAGATAAGAATCCAATGCTTATAAGAGAGGACAAAAAGATAAGATAAGAATCTTATAAATATATGATAAGACAGAAACCTCTTAAAGATAAGATAAGATAAGAATCTAATAAAGATCAAATGAGATAAGAATCCAATGCTAATAAAAGTACAAATAATTAAAATATAATAAGATAAGAATCCAATAAAGATTAGACAAGATAAGAATCCAATGCTAATAAGAAGATAAAACTCTTAAAGATATGATATGTTACGAACTAGATCTGGAGCTATCCGTCTGTAGGATGATCCTGAGATTTTGAGGGATAGTAATCTCGGAAGTTCCGAATCTAATGGCTTTGGAATAAAGTCAATCAGAGATTAGAATGGTAAATAACCGACGTTGTGGTGGTACTTAGAGGGTGGCGGATGGCCAAGAGCGATGATGGACGGCCGTAATATAGGGTGGCTACTGGTGGAGGAAGGTGGCTTAGTCAACATGACCTGAAAGTCCTTATATTAGGTCAGATCGAATCGAGCACAAATCTCATTCGCAAAGTCTTGCCAAAACTCCAAAGGTCAAGTCCGCCAATCTCCACACCCTCCAAGTGAAATAAAGCTAGTTAGACCTTCTGGTTGTCTGGCGTGCCATGGTATGTGAAAAATTGCTCCGATAGATAGGTCTAGTCTAGTAGGTCTCCTCTTGAGAATTTTAGAAAATCAAACTTGATAGTCCGAGCTTGGATCCCAAATTGTGGTCTGTCAGCATGGGCTATGGACCTTAGGGTTAAGGCTGGTCACGTAGGTCATAGGCCCACGGGTTCAGCTTATGTCACACCCGGGCTACACGCAAGTTTAGCTCAGTCTAATGATGCAGGCCTGCCGAGTTATTCCACCATTCATCCTCAGGCTCGTACTCGTGCTCGGGGTCATATTCATGTGTTCCAAACTAGTTCGACGAGGTGGTCGAACTGGTTCACCAAAGTTTTGCCTACCTAAGAAATCGTGCACTTCATCACCTTCATGCAAATAACCTAACCCTAACCCTAGGGCTGAATTTGAAATTTGGCCTAGAGGCGTTGTCGTAGGTTGCATGGGGGGTGATGGCTGGGTGGGGTCGTGGGTCGCCGGCAGTCAGCCCCTGGTTGGTCCTAGCAGCGGCAGTTGAAACCAATTATTGAGCTCGGGCTCGAGTGGCTACAATGACAACCTTGGCATATCATCGGCCCTCGACGGCTGCGAAAGGAGCCTGTGGCTGTCAAGTGGAGCCACCCCAACATAAGGGCAGTCTCCCGTAGTTGTGGCTGTCAGGTTTGGCCACTCGACGATCGTCGGCGACTGCAATGGCCACCACTAGCCGGTAGTCGATCCGGCCGCTGTGGGAGCTCCAGACCCGCGACTAGTAGCCGAGGGTTTGCTGCAACAAAAGCTACTACCGTCGGCAGTCTTTCGACAGTTATCGGGGTGAATGGAGACCACGTCTCGGGTGCGGGTGGTCCATGGAATGTGTTGGACATGGAGTTCGACGATAGTGGGGTCAGGACCTCCGTTGGTGGAAAGCTAAGATTTTTGGCCCTAGCTCCCACCACTAGTGGGAAGATGACGTCGAGACTATCGCGTCCAGCTACTCCAATATCGCATCAGCGATGTTTTAGGTCTACAGTAGACGGGGGGCCTCCACCGTGGCTGGAGGAGTCATGGTTGCCGTAGTTTGGGTCTCCCCTCCTCCTCCCTCATGAGTGGAGTTTTCTAATCACAGTTGGCCGAATTCCATCATGGCTGGCGGTGCTGATCGGTGGAGGGCAGCTAGTAGGGTCTCTATCAAGGCCTGGATCGAGTCCTTGAGGACGGTTAAGGAACTCCTTCGCGTTCTCCTTCGACTTGGCCGGAAATTCTTTAATACTTTTGCCCACACTGGCAGCTCATCGTCGACAGTTGCTGCGGGTGGAAGGGTGCTAGAGAAACCCCCACAAGAATGAAGATGAGTTTTTGGTTCTCTATGGTTGCTCATTCCTCGTTCGTCTTGGATCGCGTGACAACCATTGTCCTAAGAATGTTGGCTCTGATACTAATATTACGAACTAGATCTAGAGCAATCCGTCTGTAAGATGATCATGAGATTTTTAGGGATAGTAATCTCAGAAGTTCTGGATCTAATGGCTTTAGAATGAAGTCAATTAGAGATCCGAATGTAAAGTTATAGTTAAAATAGTAGAGGAAGGTCAGATAGGGCCGAATGGTAAATAATCAACGTTGTGGTAGTCGTTGGAGGGTGGCGGACGGCCAAGGGTGGTGGTGGATGAAGGTGGATAGGGTTTGGAAGATTGGGATGCTTTTACGGCTATGATATACTCGTAGAAGATAAAAATAATCTAACGACTATAGTAAAAGATATGGACGAAAATAATTTGGCTAAACTCAGATTCATTCAACGCCTCTTATCAACACATATCCACTCCTATTTATAGGAGTAAAAATTCTCAGCGGATTGGATCCACATACAGATTATCCAATTTATTTGAAATTCCAAATATTAAGATAAAGCTAAATAACTAACTTGACTCAATTTAACCCATATGGTTGGATCGTAACAATCTACCATGCTTCTAATACATTGTCCTCAAGTCGACTAGTCTCTCACGTCCTTGTACTTGTACAACTTGTCGTGCCAATTAGTGGATTTGGGTTCATTTTCCTCGAGTTTGCATAGGATCATGACGTGGGCTGGCTAGAGCTTGCGTTTATGATCAAGGGTAAATCAGTCATCACAGTAAAAACACAAGTCATTTCTTCGGCGATCTTCTAAGTCATTGGGTACAAAGCAGCGTGAGATAATTTGCCGGTTAGGCTGAGTCATCGATGTAGGCTGAGTCTTGAACTCCATCAAAATAGCTAAGGAGAAGGCCTCGTCAGAAGTAGTGGGCCTCAAAGCCTTGACCTTAGCCTAAATGTTAGGCTTGAGCCCACTAATGAAGGTACTCTTCAAGGCCGAGTTAGACTAGTTAGTGATCAGTTCCATATCCGCTCGAACTCCTCTTGGTAATATAACAACCCAACCTTAAAAAAAAATTTGGGCATGATGTGGACGGCCTCGTGCCCATGCGGCTAGCTGCATGAGGCAGCTTGCGTGGTGAGGCACCACACGCCCACCGCCGCTGCCACATCCAACCTGCTGCAGCCAACTATCTACAGCGGGTCCCGGCACCGCCGCCCTTTTCCCCTCCACTGCCTCTCTCTCTCTCTCTCTCTCGCCGAGGCCGGCCTACCGCCACCGTCCTTGGAAACCATTGCCGCCATCTCCTCAAGAGTCGGTGAATTCCTTTCCCTCCATCCCCTCCCCTTCTCTCTCTCTCTCTCTCTCTCTCTCTCTCTCTCTCTCTCTCTCTCTCTCTCTCTCTCTCTCTCTCTCTCTCTCTCTCTCTCTCTCTCTCTCTCTCTCTCTCGCTCGCTTGCTCACACCTGAGCTTGGGCTCGTCGAAGCTGAGCCGCTGGTTGGCCGGCACTGGCCAATGCCCTCCCTGCCGGCCCGGATCCGCACTTCCCTCCCCTCCTCTTTCTCTTCTCTTCTTCTTCCTTCTTTTATTTCTTTCTTTCTTTTCTTCTTCCTTTCTTCTTCTTCTTCTTCTTCTTCTTCTTCTTCTCCATTCTCAGTTCCTCCTTCTCCTCTTGTTGCAACAGTGCTGGGCTCGGCCAAGCACCGTAGCAAAGAGGATTATTATTTTTTAATGTTAATTATATAATTATTTTCTAATGTTAGGTAAATTAGTCTATTTAGATAATTAATTATTTTGATAATTTACACTTACTAATATAATTTTACTAGTATTTTTAGTATAATAATTTATTAATTATAATTATAAATATTGCCTATAAATTTATCTATAGTTTAGTTATTATTTATTTGATCAATATATGTAGTCTTATTGATAATAATCTTACATTTATATTTATATTTTATATAAGTATTTTTAGTATGTTATTATTGTATAATAGTTTGTATAAAATGAAATACTAGACTTGCATATTATTTTTGTATAATAGGATAATGACTATTTTGCATATAATTTATGATTAATTAAATAAGATAAGGTATTACAAAAAAAGTATTAATAATATTATTATTTTTAATTATATCTTTATTAAATCATATATATAGTCATCTTTGCTTATTTACAAAAAGGAGATAAATTACTATATACTTATTTCGTATTCTATAATTAGCAAACTAGGATTTTTATTAAATAAATATATATTATGGTAATAGCATATTAATATTATCACAATTAAATTTATCCTATGAATCTAATCAATTATAAATCTAATAAAATATCATATTTTACTCGAACGGATTATAATCGGATAAACAACTAACTTTATGTTATTTAAATACTTTCAGACTCTGAACCCCCTTATTTGAGATCCTAAGGATCTCATTAGCGATGAGTGGCGGTTGATTGATGGACGTGAGAGATACATGTGTTGGGTCTTCTGATAAGATGTGAGTAATCTTATCCCCTAAACGCCTTTCTTAAATTAGGTTATATTATATCTTATGTATATGTATGTTTTAGCCTCTAACATGATTATATGACTTTATCTAGATATGATTACAGTCGAGCATAGTTTTATCATGCATATAATTAGGCTGATCTTAAATATGAGTATGATAATGATAAATAGAGATGATGAAAGATGATTATACTGTTATAATTTTATGTCCAATTGATTTATAGCATGAGTATGCATGTAATAGATTAGCATGGGTATGCATGTGTTGACTACATGGTTAGAGACTACATTGCATCATTTTTCTCTTGATTCCTGTTTCACCTAAATTCGTGTTATGCATTGATTTGTTATCGTACTAGATATATGCATATGATCCGTCAGTTAGAAAGAAAGCATGAAATGTGATTGATAGGATAGTTGATCAAAAGTGTGAGGATACCCGAGTGGGCACGAGGATTAGGGCATGTCTAGAGATGATTGATCGCTCGACATAGTCGCGATCCTGTTGGCCTTACGTTCGAGGTCATTAGTCTGTGTGCGCAGTAGACATTTAGACACATGCTGTTCATATGGCATATGTGGTGAGTTATCCTTACAAGGTTTCTATCAACTAAAAGGGTGCTTGATCTGGATGGATGTTGATACCCTGGCGGGTGGCAGGGTATGGTTATATTTGAGATACTCCTTACGCGTAGCAGAGTATGCTCTGAGCCTTCGAATATGATGTTGAGACTACGTATCGGGTATTGACTATGCACAGTGGTCTAGTATGATGATGACATATAAAGCTGACATTGATGATTGAGATATTGAGAAATGCAAATAATTTAATTATCATCTGATTACCTAATTATTGAGTAGTCAATATATATTTGGTACAATAGCATGGTCAAAGTCGGCATGCATCATGTGTCATATTTGAGAGAGAGTTATGATGATAGTATGGACATGGTGATCTGTTTATTCATTGTCGAGGATAATATATACTTTTATCAGTTATGACATGTTATCTACTTTTTATTTATATATTATTGAGGATACATTCATATACTCATTCATGATATAATGCTCTTTTTGATTCATATTATCCAGTACATGATTTCTCTCTGTTTGATATCACTGATTTTGAGCAAGGTCTATTCACTAAGTCTTTTGCTCATGATTCTCTTTATTTTTTTTCTAACTTCCTCAGATATGTGGTACGTAATAGCGATTTGAGATATCCTAAGAAGATATTTTAGATTGATGACATTAGCTATATGTGTGAGACAGTATAGATGATAGTTTGTATAGAAATTGAGTTGTATCGTTGTTTGTTATATTTGTAATTTATTATATAATACGATGATTTGTATAATGCATGTTAAATTATAGTGTACTTGTATATCAGTTGTTTAGTTGCATCTTGATTGTTTGTCGTGGCCTATGTGGGTCCTGCCAGATTATATAGTGGTTTAGTATATATTATTATGGACTCGGATATTCATATATTAACATATTTATTTGGTATTGGATTATGTGAGCATAGATATGTTAGCAGATATTATTTGATGATGTCATGATTATATGTGCACAGGTGTGTATCTGTGCGTGACGGGCTCTGCTTATTCTATCGCATGAGCCGCACGTACCGTGTGGGCGCGTAGGCATGCATGTGCCTATGTCGGGCAGGGGCGTTATAGGTAAGCTTGAACTATTGTTGACTGAGTCAGCTTAGTCAACATGGCCTAAAAGTTCTTGTACTGGGTTAGACCAAACCGAGCACAAATTGCATCCGCAAAGTCTTGCCAAGACTCGAATGGTCGAGTTCGCTCAACCAACTAGTACCACCTAATCCCCATGCCCTCCAAGTGAAATGAAACTAGCTGGACTTTCTAGTGGTCTAGCGTGCCATGGCATGTGAAAATTGCTCCACTAGATAGGTCTCCTCTCGAGAATTTTGAGAAATCAAGTTTGACGGTTCAAGCTTGGATCTCAAATTGTGGTTTGTTATCGCAGGCTTAGTGACCTCAGGGTCGAGGCTGATCACATGGGTCATAGGCCCGCGGGTTTGGCTCATGTCGCACCCGAGCTGCACGCGGGTTCAGGTTAGTCTGATGATGTGGGCCTATAGGATCATACACTATTCATCCTTGGGTTTGTACTCGTGCCTGGGGTCATGTTCATGGGTTGCAACTGGTTCGCACGAGGAGGTCGAACCGGTTTGCGAAAGTTGGCCTACACTTCATCACCTTCATGCAAATAACCTAACCCTAACCCTAGGGTTGAATTTAGAATTCGGCCTAGGGGTGCCACCATAGGTTGCATAGGGGGCGGCGATGGTTGGGTTTAGTCATGGGTCACTGACAATTGGCCCCTATCTGGTCCTCGCAGCGGTAGAACGACGACGAGCAATAGTGGAAACCAATTATTGAGCTCAGGCTCGAGTGGCTACAATAGCGGGTCCACCAGCCCCCGACGGCTGCGAAGGAGTTTGTGGCCCCACTATAGGGGAGCGACGGTGGGGGGAAGCAGTGATGGAGCCACCCCGACATAGGGCAGCCTCCTGTGGTTGTGGTTGTCAGGTTTGCCACCTGACGGTCGCCGATAGCTGCAACGACCATCACTAGCCAGTAGTCAGCCTGAGGAAGCTAGCCATGGCCACCGATGGTCATGGGAGCGCCGGACCTATGGCCACTAGCCAAGGGTTTGCTGCAATAAAAGCTGCTACCGTCGGTGGACTTCCGGCGGTTATTAGCGCGAATGAGACCATGTCTAGGGTGCAGGTGGTTTGGGGAATGTGTTGGACATGGAGTTTGGCGCTGGTGGGGCTAGGATTGCCGCCTATGGGAAGTTAGGATTTTTGACCCTAGCTCCCAATGCAGGTGGGAAGATGACATCGATACTATCACGGTTGGCTACTCTAGCGTCGCGTTGAAGGAGTCGTGGTTGATGCAATTTGGGTCTTCCCTCTATCTCCCTCACTGGTGGAGTTTCTAGTCGCGGTTGGTCGGATTCCGTCGTCGTGGCCGGTGGCGCTGGCGGCACAGGTCAATGGAGGGTGGCTAGTAGGGCCTCTATCAAGGCCTGGATTAAGTCCCTAAGGGCGGTTTGGATTTCCTTCAATTCTCCTTAGACTCGGTCGAAAATTCTTTAAAAAATGCTTATGCCCATGCTAGCGGCTCGCTGTCGACAGTTACTAGGGGTGGAGAGGGCGCCGGAGAAACTCCCATAGGAATGGAGATGAGTTCTTAGTTCTCCATGGTCGCTCCTTCCTCATTTGTCTTAGATCGCATGATAATCATGTCTGAGGAACATCAACTGTGATACCAATGTTACAAACTAAATCTGGAGCGATCCGTCTATAGGATGATCATGAGATTTTGACTAGAACTACATACTGCTACTATGGATGACTGGAACTACATCTCGCATTTGTCGTATCTCTTGTCAAATGAGGCAAAAACATAAGAGGAATCGGTCACCGTGGAGGAGATCAAGAAGGCCTTGTGGAGTCTTCCCAAGGGCAAAGCTCCGGGGTCGGACGGACTCCAAGCAGAGATATACATGCACTATTGGGAAGTATTGATATGTTCCATTTCTCCTTAAAGGAAACCATGGCAACTTGATAAGATGACACGTATATCACCTTAATTCCAAAAAAGGAGCATTCGACAACATAGCGTGATAATATCATTTCACAATAGTGAAACTCGGGATGGTGGAGAGGAAGCCCCCCTGCCTCCATCAGGGGTGAGGATGTCCAGGCCAGAAGAGCATCATCATCTAAAGCAGCGGAGCCGGAAGGAGGATGTAACCAGAACAAAAAAGAAGAAATCAAGGAGACAGAAGGAACGAGTAAGTCATGGGCCTCAATGGTTGCTGGGAAGAATAACTTCAAATAGACCGCTGGAAGGATCCGCGAAGAGATTCTAAGCAAACTTAAAGAGCAAACAGAGGACTGTGTTATTGTGGACCATGACACGCTAGCCAAATGCCTAGCGAGATGGCAACTGACTCTCTTTGGCTGATTCTTAGGGTACCACATTCCCTTAGCTCCCCTCAAAGTCGTGCTAAGCAAGCTTTGGAACGGTATCACAGGGTTCGAAGTGTCAGACATGGCGAAAGGTTTCTATGTATTTAGATTTGAGAAGGAGGAGGACCTTCTGTATGTTCTCACCAACGGTCCATGGACCTTAGGGGGAAAGGGTGCTGAACCTAATTAAGTGGAGGAACGATTTTTACCCATCACCGGCAGTTTTTACCATGACGTCGGTGTGGATCCAACTACCAAACCTACCTAAGGAGTATTGGGAGTTGAAGTCTCTGATCCCTGTTGCGGCATACTTTGGAAGGCCACTAAAGGTGGATGAAATGACCATGGACCATACATGCAGCTGATTTGCCCGAGTATGTGTCAAAGTGGATTTCAGCAAGCCGCTCAAGCAAGTTGTCTGGTTTGGACCTAAGGAGAAGAATCTGGAACAACGGGCAATGTATGAAGGCATTCCTTACATATGCTTTAGATGCGGGATATTAGGGTATACTGAAAAAAATTATCCGGAGTTCAAAGTGGAGGAGGTGTTGCATGCCAACGTGGGAGGTGATGATAGAGAGAGGCAACACAATGGTGATGCTAAGGTGAAGGGAGGTGAAGCTCGGAGGGAAGGGAAGGAGGAGGACCTTTCCACCTTTGGACCATGGATGCAAGTCCAGTGCAAGCAAAGAATCATGTTCAGCGGGCATTCGAGGCTGTTGGACCAGGAGCTGGAGCAACGGTACAATCAAGCGGATACGCTTACCCAACTACTGGAGGCATGCCAACAATGAGAGGAAGCCCCCTGGGGAGCACCGCTGATAGTACGAAAGAAGTAGAAAAAGGGTGTGTCGCAATGCAATCTAGGAAGCCTACTGACAATGAAGCTACCTGGGACCAGCACTAAAAGTCGAGAGCTGAGATAGGGAAGAATGTGGAGTCCAAGAAGGAGAAGGGATGGAACACGAGGTTCAAGAAAGATAATCCTACCTCGTATGGGCGGGAATTGTTGAAGAATGGGACAAGTGGCAACATGAGTGATGGCAAGTCCATGGGTCTACCCTCTTGCATCAAAACTGCTCCAATGGGTCTACCCTCTTGCATCAAAACTGCTCCAATGCCCTCACCCGAAGTGTTGCATTCCACCACAAAGGGGTTGCTGAAATCCGGTAGTGTTAGAACTTGAGCGATAGACATAGTTGTTTTCAAGGCTTCAAAGGCCTTCGTCGCCTTGCTCGTCAATTAAAACCCACCTTTTCTGAGTAAGGAGGTTAGTGGGGCAACAATTTTGCCGTAGTTGGCAATGAATCGCCAGTGGTACCCCGTCAACCCAAGGAATCCCCTCAATTCCCGCTGATTAGTAGGATCTTGCTTGAATCGGCTTCCACTCCTCTTGCTGAGATTATATGTCCCAAGTACTCCACTCGTGGCTCTCCCCAAGACACTTGCTCATTTTGACTTTTACCTAGTTTTGTCGTAAGATATTCAACACCTCACGCACATGCCACAAGTGCTCGCTCCAATTCCTGCTATACACTAGAATATCGTCAAAGAAGACAAGCACGTACCAACGCAAGAGCGGGCAGAAAAGATCATTCATCGGCCCTTGGAAGGTGGTCGGTGCATTGGTGAGCCCGAACGACATGACTCGAAACTCATGGTGGCCATCGTGAGTTCGGAACGCCGTTTTGTGCACATCTTCCTAGTTGACGCAGATTTGATGGTACCCCGCTTTTAAGTTAAGTTTGCTGAAGTAAGCCGACCCTGTGAGTTCATCCAGCAACTCCTCGATCACCGGTCTTTGACGGTATTCCCATTCAAGGCTCGGTAGTTGACCCAAAATTGCTAACTCCCATCTTTCTTCCAAACCAGCAGCACCGGTGATGAGTAGGCACTTCTACTCGGTTGAATTATCCCTTGTTCGAGCATTTCCACCACCAATTTACTAATCTCTTCCTTCTGGACATGCGGATACCGATATGGCTGGACATTTGCTGGTTCAGCCCCTAGAATGATCTAGATGCAATGATCGTGCCGACGGGTCGGCGGTAGTCCTCGAGGTTCCTCGAAGAGATCCTTGAACTCATGCAGCAGCTCTTGGTGGTGGATGTTCTGGTGGTGGATGTTCTGGTTCAGCAACAGTAGTGGATGCTCTGGTTCTGGTTCAGCAACAGCCATTTGCAATAGTAGAGCTCTGTCCCCTACACAAGGAAGGCCCACAAGTGGTTGCAATGTCGGCCCTTGCCGCGATTGATTTCCATCTAGTAGAACCCTTCGACCATTCCTCTATAATGTCAGTGTGAGGTTTGAGAAATCAAATATTACGGGCCCCAAGATTTGAAGCCATTGGGTCCCCAAGACAATGTCGGCACCTCGCAAGGTCAATGGATAAAGATCCAATGTGAAACATTGGCCTTGCACCTTCAATTCCACACCTCCACAAATAAAATCTACTTGCAATGTGGTACCATCTCCAATCGTCACATCGAGCCTTTTTGTGGGTTCCGATTCGAGCCCAATCTTCCTAAGGAGCCTCTTGTCAATGAAGTTGTGGGTGGACCCAGTGTCGATCAAGATTTTCACTGTGATTTTCTTGACTACATCGCTCACCTGCAAAGTCTTTGGCGTAGTTGTCCTCGAATAGGCATGGAGAGAGATTTCGGCTATCATGTCCTCCACGGGTTGCTCCTCAGCTTCTTCTCCTTGATGTCCAGCCACACCTTCATTTTCAGCTGCAAACTCGTCGTCAACCTCCTCCAATTCGTCGATTAGCATCACCGATCCCATCGGTTTAGCGCAGCGATGCCCGGGCACAAACTTTTCATCACAACGAAAGCATAGGTCTTTGGCCCTTCATTCCTCTACTTGAGTAGGTGTGAGTGCTCGTCCTGGACCTCTACGTGCGTACTTCACATCTTGGGATGGCTTTAGGGGTGCTCGAGGAGGTACCATTGCAGCAACAGTTCTTATTACTCCAGTAATATTTTCTGCCGCTATGGTTGGTTGAACCGAATTGCGGCTTCCTTGGCTCGTCCAACTCTGTTTCAGGTGTAACTTCATGGCCCTGTGTTTGTCTTCCATGAGCACCACATCTTCGAAGGCCTCCTTTAAGGTTCTAGGCCTTAAAGCCCTCACATCGGCTTGTATGTCTCTCCGCAGTCCGGAGATGAAGGTGCTGTGAAGTTGCTAATCCGTCCATGGGGATGACATCTGCTACTTATCCTCTCAAATTCTTATTGGTATGCCCTAACTATGGTCTTTTGCACCGTCTTTTAGAGGAGAGCATCGAAGTCTTCATACCCCGACGCTCCAAATCGCCGCGTGATATCAACACAAAATTCAACCCAAGTTTCGATAGCTTTATTGGCATTGGCTGCTCAAAACCAATGAAGCACCGAATCTTCAAGGTGGAAGCTCGCAAGCGCCACCTTGCATTCTTCCGTCGTATCTTGGTATGCGAAGAATTGCTCCGCCCTATACAACTAATCGATCGGATCACCACCTTTGAACTTGGGAAATTCGAGACACATGATTTGTCCACGGATGTCGTTGTCTCGTTATGGATCCTGTCCAAGTCCTTGTCTAACCGGAGGAGGATGCACCATGAAGGGTTGATGATCCCTCCTTCGGTTTTGATTAACTCACCATGGTTCCGAGACGTATTGCCCCGCCCACGGATCTTGATCTCCAAGGCGATCTTCATAGTGGTTCGCTCGTCGGATGGGTTCACCTGCAACTGGGCCTGGTGTAACCATCCTTGCTTGCCTCTGTCCATAGGGTGGTGGCAGCAGCAGCTCTTGTGGTTGCAAATTCTGAACCAGTGGCGGTGGGTTCATGGAAGTGGACTTGCATCGTGGGGTCGATGGTGCGTTCCTATTCACCATGGCTTCCCTCATCGCCCATAATTCCCACATCATCTCCATCATCATCATCTGGTTGTTGACGGCCATTTGTTTGGAAAGAGACCCCAACACGGCTTGAACACTAGGTTCTTCCGTATTCCGATTAGATCGAGTGGTTCCGCGAGTGGAAGTCCCCACAACCGTTTCCTCCTTCTCTATTGGGAGAATCTCTTTTTCATCATCTCGTCGTGTAGCCATGGCTCTGGTTGTCGTCATAGGAAGCACGTGTCCGAGGAATGATGGCTCTGATACCAGCTTGATATGATCTTCCTTTTTGGCTAAGGTTCGATCTCTTCCAATTCTCAGATCTGGACAGATTTTGGCATGGAACTTTGTAAATAGATCCCAAAATATGCCGTTGTCGGATCAATGTGAGATTTTGGTATGTGGTAGCCCCAGAAAATAGCTTTCTAACAGATTAAGTTTCAGGCGAATCGAATATGGGGATCTCGAGATATCATCCGATTAGTGGACAAACGTCAGGGGGTTTAATCAGAATCCGTGGATGGAGGCACGAGATCCTAGATGATGGTGGTTGATAGTGGACTGATGTTAATGGGGTGGCACCGGTGAAATGTGGTGGTGGAAGGGTTATGTTTGATGAAAGGGTCAGGGCAAGTGTTGGATAGATTGGAAGAAAGGGGAGGAGAGAGCCACTCCTAAGGGACTGAAAGAACGAGAGCGAAGAAGACGAAGGAGGCAAGGCAAAACTCAATTATTCAATAATGACTCTATGGTTGCGATCCACATCTTTTAGAGGCTAACCAAACAATTCAAAATTAACCCTAAATAGTATATTTTCGCCGACCGCGTTCGAACGCGCCCGATCGCATTTGAACGCACCTAGTTCGCTCTTCTCTGGATTTGCGAACGTGATGCAAGCGTTCGAATGCGCGTTCGAACACACCTGTTTCCCACTTCTCTGGATTTGTGGACGCGATGCAGGCATTTACAACGCATTTGAATGCGGCGTTCGAACGCACAATTTACACTCTTTGGATGTGCAAATGTGATGCATGTGTTCACAACCGCGTTTGAATGCACTCCAGCCGCATTCGAACACGACATATAGAAAACTTATTTTCTTAGGAATTAAATATTAAAACAAGAAACAAAGACACCCTTAAAGTGTATCCGTGCTCGAGACGACATCGGTGAAGTCTGAATCGTATCAAACAACTTCTCCCCTTTCACACGAAGAACTAAATCTAACATCTATCTAGCTATTGGAGGGCTATCAAGCTAGGATCTAATTGATCTTTGGCTACTGTTTGGTTGATATCTTGAGATCTAACAGTCTGAATTCCGTGAGCTTGGATTCGTTTGAAATCTCTCTCCAAGAGCAACAACATATCCAAAATTCAGGAGGATCTGTTGGTTAGATTATTCATAGATTCCCTTGAAAGTTACGTGCTTCATTGAGTCTAGAACCGTTGCGGATCGGCTTATGCTGGTTTGTAACAATCCGAGACTATGAGGGCGGCTCTACTTGGGAAACTAGTCTTCAAGGTCCTCAATAAAGATGAGCGTCCCTGAGTTAAAATCCTTAGGGCTAAGTATGGTGCACTTGATCTGTGGCATCCCGATGTGTTGCCGAAAGAGTCATGGGTGCGGAGAGCTATTTGCTTGTCAGTGGGCCTAATCCAGATTGGCTGCTGCAAACTCATACATGTCCATTTTCCTTACTTTCGATTTCTCATATTGTGATGTTTGAGATCACCTTCTGGGATTTGGCAATGGATGCAACACCTATGTCGCGGCAAATTCGTGGGTCACGATAGTCCCATGGATTCACCAACCGCTTATCATTCACTCTCACTTGCTTGACAGCGATCGGCAGGTCCACGAGCTAGCGGTAGTCCAACAGTGGCCCTCGGAGATGATCGCTGCCGAAGCGGGTGAGGAGCTAACATTTAGCATCAATGCGATCTCATTGGGTGCGGACCATTACATGGACAGTTGGATTTGGACCCCACATCCCAAAAGGGAACCAAAGGCTAAGTCCATATTGGGTTCCTCCTCCCCTCATGTCAAGCCCTATGGCCAGGGTGGTTCGTTTTGTGGCTGTTGTCGATGGCACTAAAAATATGGCTCTTTTGCTGGAAGTTGGTGTGGAGCAGGCTGCCAACGAGGGAATACATGCATGCACTACACATCGAGCGGGACGAGAATTACCCCATGTGTGGCCAAGTATGGACCACTTATTCTTCGCTTGTCGAAATGCTAGAGTGGTTTGGGAGGAACTCATGGCAAACCAAGAGTGGAGCACTGAACTAGTGGGGCAGCTCAACTAGGAGTGGATTTGCGCTACGTGGGTTGGGAACTAATCACAAAACCTGGCACGTAAAGCCTTGATTGCATCGACCTTATGTATAATTTGGAAACAGCACAACACCGAGGTGTTTCGCGGAACATTGGAATAGCCAAGGTGGTGTGCAAAGCTTCCCACCTTGCACAAGACTATGCTGTACGGAGCAGGAAGAAGCCCAAACAGGTGAGGTCGAATGGGGGAAAATGGCAACCTCCGGAACTAGAGTGGATCAAAGTTAACGTCAATGGAGCCTTCTCCTAGAACGACTACCAGAGCAAAGTTGGAGCGCTCATTAGAGTGACGAGTAGTTTGCTTCTGGTTGCGACATGGGAGCTATGCCCGGTGGAGTCGACTCTGTATGCAGAGGTGTGGGCCCTCTGACTAAGCCTGCGACTAGCTAAAGGTTACAGCAACCTAGTGGTTGAATTAGACTCCTTAAAGTTAGTCAACATTCTAGAGAAGGTGGGTTGCCCATCGAGGGCAAAAGGGATAGTTGCTGAGTGTTGCACATTACTTAGCTCTTTTGATCATATTTCCGTCTGTCATATTTTTAAAGAAGGCAATGGTGTGGCAGACTGGGCGGCTAAGTGCAACAAGGTTGAAGCCCAATGTTTTGTATGGAATCTAGAAAACCTGGTGCCCCCAGATCTCGCCACCATCCTCAACTTAGAAGCTCCAGCGCCCTCTCGAGGGGTTAGTCACAGTTGTAAGCAGCTTCTTATTCAAAAAAAAAAGAAATTTCTTTTACATTTAGAAAAATGAAATACAAATATATCTAATATCCGATAAATATCCGTAGCTATACTTAATAGATATGATAATTAAATTCACTATTTGTCTAAAGAAAAAAATATTGTACGTCATGTTAACCCATCCAATACAAGTGGAATATTAAACAAATATACGGAGAAAAGGCCGGTGGATTGTCAAGTTAATTATAGAAATAAAGATATGATTAAGAATAATTGCAATCAATTTAATTTGCCTTCCTGCCCAGCCTGACAGCTTGGGTTTGACCGCTTGCGGTATCGAATTCGGACTCTCTCTCTCTCCTCTCTCTCTCTCTTCCAATCTAAATTCTAAACCCACCCACTCTCCTCTCATTATTCTTCCATCCTTCCATACTTGCGTTTCTACTCTTCTTCTTCTCCTTTTGCTCGGATCCTTCTAGGGTTTCAGCTTTCTAGCACCGGGTGGGTTCAGTATGCCTCTCGCTCTCTCCCCCTCTCTGGTTTCTTGGACGATGAATTGGTGGGCTGATTGGTTCTCGTTTTGTTATTTTGTAGCAGGTTGGATTGGCGGCGGCGTTCCGTTCCGATCCGATCCGATCCGATCATGACGTATGCCTCGCAACTCCTCCGCCACTCTCGCAAGGTCCGATTTGAACTAGTTACTGTTTGTTGGACGAGATTGTTGATATTAATTTGCTTGATTTGACTAGTTTTAATTGGAATTCTTGTATTTCTTCCACTTTGAAATGAAGTTTTTTTTTAATTCAAAAATATTCTTGGGATCAGCCTATTTAACAAGCAGCTAGCGTGGGATTGGATCTTAATTTATTAGTCTGTTTATAGTTCAAGTGAATGAATACTGTGTTAACAGTACTTCTGAGAGAGTTGTTTAACTTCATGTCTGTGTTGTTAGGTCATTTATTTTCTAGGAAGGGAAAGAGAAAGTTACTCTCTTTTGTCAGAGTAAATCTCTTTACCTGTAATTACATGAATATGGAAAATCAGAAGAATTATCATCTTATTTTTGGCTTCTTTTAATGTTTCAGTTTTTGTGTATTTGATTTTCTCATGTCAAACATCCCACCATGACATCTGAAAAGCTGTGTTGACAATGTCATGCTTGAAGTTGGGGTAAAGCAAGTTTCTAAAAGACTGTAGACAGCCGGACTAGGGATTATCTAGAGCCTAAGCGTTAGGCGGGTGCCCAGAATTTAAGACAATTAGAAATAAATAAATAAAAGAAATAATAGTTAGAGAAGAAATTAAAATTAATACCTATAATATAAACAATATACTAATTTATTCTTGTTAAGATATATTATAAGCTATTTGAATCTACTAATTCATCAACATGTACAATAACTTTAAATTTCAAAGTCAATCTACATATTAAAATATTATGAGATGCTAAGGCGATCACTTAAGCAGAACCTAATCGGAGCCTACTTATTTTCTATGTAAGACGGGAGTTTAGGCGCTAAGGCGGAAGTTCTTTAAAACAATGGGGTAAAGTAATAAGCCTAACATTTTTCTTTTTCAAACATCCCACCATAGTGGAACCTGAAAATGGGTTGAGGGAATAAAATATCATGGAATATCAGTAAACATTTCATTGTTTTGTAATTCAAGGTTTTGAAGGTGAAGAAAAATTTTATGCGTAAAACATAGCATTGCTATTCAATTCTAAGTTTCAAACTGATGTTGCCACCAGATTGAAACATATTGTTGGTATTCAATTCTACATTTCTAACTAATGTTGACACCAGAAGCAGGACTTGTATTTCTTCTGCTGATATGTACAAGATCTAATAGCCTTTTGTATTATTACCTGGTCAACCAAGTAGATGAGTTATTGCAATATAATTAGTTCAACTTGCCAATATTATAGATGACATCACACTTTGGTGAAATTTTTTCTCTTCTTCTTGATATTATGAGAGCATAATGAAAATTATATTCAATTGTATATTATGCTTGTGCTGAAATCCTGTATATCTTCTTGGCTGATCAGACAATCCTATATTTGTCCAAAATCCAGGACCTATAATTGGTGCCCATGCAACATAGAGCTTCAAAAGGGCCTCTGTTTCATAGTCTCACCTGCAAAGTTTAATGAACACCCTTTTCTTTTTTGCCTTGCATTTCTTTGAGTTCCAGCGAATCTATAATTGTTATTAAATTCATTCATCTTTGTGGTGCTATTTAGCTTTGAAGTCTGAAGACAAAGCAATTATGTTTAACATTACGACATTACATCTCTTTGTTAAAACTTACAAGTAATGTTGCAGTTCTAGTTCTTTACTTACCCATTTATGTGGTGGACTTTATCCAGTGTCTGGTTCCATATCTTTTTGCAAAATTTCTCTTTTGGGAATGTCTTGACTATTCAGAAGAATTATAATTTATTAATTTTCTTGTCATTGGTTCTTTTCTGATTCTATATTCTTTATTGTGCAGCTGAGAAATGCCCAGAATGTACTACACTATGAGCCTGTTGTCTTTGCTCGTTATTTCTCCAAAGATTCTAGTACTTTGGGCAGTAAAAGAAATGGTATGCAATTCACTATGAACATCACATATATTAAATTTTGGAACAATATCAACTAACCAATAAGCTCAATATCATGTAATTCCAATTTTGAATTAGGATCTTCTGGTAGTAGGTGTTTGGCTTAGTTCTTATTTTCTTAATATAAGGTTATATGCATTTTTCTTTGTGATTTTTTATGATCACGAGGTAGCACATGTTAGACTATCCAACTAAGACCAATTAGAGCACCTATGAGGATTAATTGGATGCGAGTTCAAGGTAGCACTTGTAGAGGATGAATTATGGGATAATAGGTTAAGATAGATTGGACATGTCCAACAAAGACTGTATCAACGATGGCTGTTCCAGTGCCACGTACCGGTCTAAGCACGGGGGTTGCCGAGCGGCATGCCTCGCCGTGGTACTGGCATGCCCTTACGTGCTATTGATACGCATTTATAATATTTTTAATAAACCTTTTAGGATGTTTAAAAATATTTTTGGGTCTTTGATATATCAATTTTTGATTTTTGTTTTAGTTTAATAATTAAAATTAATATCTAGTTGAACGTAAAATGACGAGAAGGATCAAAGACTTCATTTGCCAAGATTAACATAAGAATATTGTATTAAATATTGCCGATATTCTTTAAAACTTATTCACTGATGGTATACTCATTGTAATGTTTCGCATAGTCTTCATACAAGCAGAAATTTTATAATTTTCTTATGATATGATATGAATATTGAATATACATAGATATGGATGGCATCGGTATAGACACAGACGCGCCATATACATATACAAATTGTGGATATAGATTATAGAGTATAATAAGGATGTTTTGGTTCTGATGGGTGTAATTGATATGATGGTAATTATGATAGATTTATATTATCCTATAGGTGCACCTCTCTTGATGTTCTACTATCTACATACTCAAATCCTTTGTAAAAATAATCTCTCTGAGAAAGTTGTGTAACAGAGACGCGGACGCATGTCTTATTTTCATCATCACTACCACCAAACTGAGTCTTGTTATTATCATCACTATTACCATCACCATCACTATCGCCATCATCATCAATTTTGTTTAAGCCTTCTAAGTGATCAGTTGATTTGATAATAATTAATAAAAATAGAAATTTTTTTAAAAAAGGATTCCATATGGCACAATAACTGTACATTGTCAAATCGTGCTGATTGGCATGGGGGTGTGCCACTAACACATCCTGTGCCAAGTGCGGTGCCATTATTGGTACGGCAAGTGTCGATTGGCACGGCTATCCATGGACTGTAGTGCACTGATATGTGGGGGTAATCTTTTTCACATTGAAAGTTCCTTAAGAGGGAGGGTAAGGCCAAAACTAACATGGGGCAACCAGTAAGACTATGAAATATGGTGCTTGATTTGGTACGAACTATGCACTAAGTAGAGAAGGATGTAGGGAAAAAATAATTCATATAGTGAATCCTAGATTGTTGGGAAAAAATGCTTTGTTGTTAATGTTATTCTGATTGTGAGGTGGTAGCAGGGGTGTAAACAAGCCAAGCTCAAGTGAGCTCAGCATTGCTCGGCTCGAAACAAGTTAAACCCCCTAGCTCGAGCTCAAACTGAGCCAGAGATAGGCCGCCTCAAGCTCAGCTTGCTATACTACTGAGCTAGCTCAAGCTCAATTTAGTTAGCTTGGTTTTAAAAATTGTTAAATTATTTTCATATCCAATATGCCTATAAGAACCTAACAACAACGTTGTTTTATAATCCTACATGCATAGACCAGTGTTCTTCGCCAATATGGGACCAAGGATTTAATCCCTTGCAAAATATATTGTTTTGGGAAAAAAAATGGTAAGGAGTGGGATTCGAACCCCAACAACCTTAAAAAAGCACTATACCACTTGGAAGATATTACACTATTGAAAGTTTCTTGGATGTATTTATATCTATTATATTAACACGTGAGCTTTTGAGCCGAGCTCGAGCGAGCCAAGGCCAGCTTGAGCTCGGCTCATTTATTAATCAAGCTCAGTTCCTTTAGAGCTTGAGCTAATCTCGATCTGAGCTTTAAATGAGCCGCTCGAGCAGCTTGCGAGCTCATAAGCCAGTTTGACACCCCTAGGCAGTAGGCATTAGTCTTAGTGCTTATTTATTTTATATATGCTTAATTATGAAAAATCATTATGTGACCATGCGAACTATGTGAATATTGTAGGCATTTCCAGTGATAATTAAATATTTGATCTATAGATTTGATTTGGAATGTTTTGTCATGACAATGATGCTTAGTGAATGGTTCAACTATACAATTGAAGTGCTATGTTGCACAAGCTACAAGAGCATGTAGTTATAATATACAACAACAATGATATATTTGGGATCTGCATTGATACAAGTTTTTAGGCACACTTTTTTAGAATGAATATGTAGCATCATATGTGCATGAATTGTGTTAGTTGAAGTTGTTTCTGTGAAAAAGATGGGTGACTATACTATACACTTAAACTTAAATCCTAATAATTTATTATACAGTTTATTTGTCAAAAAATGATAACAATTTGAAACAGATATTTTGGAAGTTAGGATCTTGGAAAGAATCTGATCTGCTTCATTTCAAATTCTTGGTCTTGGTTACACGGACATGAAGGCAACAATAGATGTAATTAATAATTTAATATTGCGGGAATGCTTCTGGCTAGAACTAATTTGACTATGAATTATCATGTGGTGGAATGTAATATAACTACCATAATGCAGCTACTATCTGAAATTTAGCATAGTTGATTGACTTGATTCCCCATATTATTCTGGATAATGATGCACTACCTTAGGTGTAATACACTTTTTTATCAGAACTTTATTGTAACTTTCACTAATTTGTTAGAAACTTTAGTAAAGCTTCCACCTTTAAACTGAGTACTTCTCAAGTGATTTTTCATTCTTCCAGATATGTCAAGGTGCCGGCAAATGGAACAGCTGGGAAGGCTGGGAAAGAATGATGGAGACTCCAGCTTTTCGGCAGGAGGTTCTTGGATCAATAAAGAGTTCTTGAAAGATAGTTATGTGACAAAATTTGACATCTTCAAGGTGATGACATTTCTTATTTTTGCTTTTTCATACTTGTCTTCATTGACTATATGTGATCTCAATTCTTTAAGTATTCTTATCCTGTTATTCAGGTATCTTCGACAGGGATAACCAAGAGAAGCCCTTTTGCGATAACAACTAAAACTAGGATCCCGGCAGCTCGGATGGTGCTTAACAATTCTGTGTCATGGTTTGTTCAAGATTTCAAATGACAATTTTTGACTTAACAATTCTTTGTCATGGCTTTCAATTCCGTTGGAATTATTGAATATTCTGCTATTTTCTCAGCAACCAGGTAGCTCCAAGGAGATGTTTCTCTACTAATTCAGGTTTATTTTATCTCTTATGTATCTTACTGTTAGATCTATTTTTTCCTCCTCCCTCCTCTCTCTCTCTCTCTCTCTCTCTCCTCTCTCTTTCTCTCTCCTCTCTCTCCTCTCTCTTTCTCTCTCCTCTCTCTCCACTTGTTCGCTTACTAAAACATTTAACACTATTACAGTTGAAGTGATTTCATCATTTAGTCAGGACAACTTGTATATCTGTCTAACTATTTTCCCAAGCTTTAGAGGTCAGCTAAGGCACACATTGAAAATGTAGCAGGCAAATCTAAATACTTAAGCATTTTTCAACTACTTTTCAATATAATTGTCAACCCTCAAATTTCTATCTTGGCTAAAGAAAAAATTATGCAATTGTGGGTCTAACCATGGAAGTTATGAAGCTACTATTTACGTTACTTGCGGTTTCTGTCTCTGCACCAATACTAGTATTTAAAACCTTGATTGTTGTAGCTTGTCCAGGGTAGGACATAGACATTTAGAAACTATTGGAGACCTTGATCTCTGGTCTGCTTCATTGAATGATTCTAATAAAAGTCCAGAATTACCCTTCATAGGTTGGTATTTTTCTATGTGGCTACAACTGCCTGACAATATCTTGTCAGTCCTATAAAGACACCTAGATAACATAATTATATTCATGCACTTGGGTAGCTATAGATTCAAAATGGATTTCTTATCACATGTTCTTTTCCTATATCTGCGGTATGGTATTGTTTGATATGGATGTTGAGTAAAGTCTCTTGATATATTGTTTCAGAGCTACCACCACATCAAGCAATTGGGATGCCATCACTTTCTCCTACAATGACTGAGGTATCAACTTTTCTATCAGAATAAAAGTTGAGGCTACATCATTTATCTTTTTTTATTGCAAAAAGGTGAATCTTGTGTGTGCTTTCTAGGGAAACATTGCAAGGTGGCTGAAGAAGGAAGGGGACAAAGTTTCTCCTGGTGAAGTGCTTTGTGAAGTGGAAACTGTAGGCTACTGAATTCTTCATGTCTAAAGATAACTAACTCTTTTATTCTTCTATTGTATTCTGTTAGCCAAGTTGCTATGCAAAGACATGAACAAATAAAGTAATAAGATTTTTGTTTTATGTACAGCTAGTCAAGGCTATAAGATCTTAAGAAAATTATGCTTTATTGTATGGTTAGGACAAAGCAACAGTGGAGATGGAATGTATGGAGGAAGGCTACCTTGCAAAGATAATACATGGAGATGGGGCTAAAGAGATTAAAGTTGGAGAGGTACTTATTTTGTCAGAAATACCTGTCCAATATCTTCTATGCCATGTAAATGATCTTTTTATTGGAGTTATCTCACTGTAATTTATCCATTTATTCTAATTGTATGATTTATCATATTATGATAATCTAGTCTTCAGTAATTTGTCTTAGGTACAAAATATGAAATATCGTGCCATTGTAAGCTCTTATAGCAGTATATTATTATTGGTTAGTCTTATTCCTTTCAAATGGGGAAGCTAAATACTTTGAATCGATTTACGGGTTAAGAAAATGCATTTTTGTATTTTATATATCTTTGTCTATTTTTCAGATTCGAGTTATACGACAACTCTGGCCTACCAAATCAATCTACAAAGTATCTAAAAATTAATATATAAAGTTCTTTGACTTAAATAACACCTAAGCTGGTAGACCCAACAATCTGTGATAATGGTTTGACATCCTACAATTGCATCTACAATGTACATTGATAGATGATTTGATGTATCATGTGACTACTCTGTTCTACCAAATTACAATCATAATTTCTTGCCTGCAGTTGATTGTTCCAACTTGCTCTTTAAATTTTAGGCATGGGCATCATTTAAATCAGCGTGTTATACCCTATGATAAGGAATATTTCATCCAGCTTCTGAAACAAAAATCATAGTCTTGCCTTTCCATATTGATGAATGACTGATTTTGCATCTTCCAATCTTGCAATATTCTTTGTGGAAAATGGACATTCTGATAGTTTGGAATTTAGACATTACGTATTTCTTCTTAAATTATCTGTTGCTGATTTTACGAAGTTTGCCATCCAGAAAATAGGGCATTCTTTCGAGATTTAGTCTTACCATTTTGAAACATATACCTTAATTAGATTATTGCCATAACTGTGGAAGAAGAGGATGACATTGGAAAGTTTAAAGATTACAAAGTTTCAACATCTTCTTCCCCTGCGGATGTGAAAGCACCACCTGAGTCTGCTGCACCAAAGGAGGAGGAACCTGAGCCTCTTAGAGCTCCTGAGCCGAAAGTTGCAAAGACTGAAGAAGTTTATGGTTCAGAAGATCGTATCTTCTCCAGTCCTCTTGCAAGAAAGTTAGCAGAGGATAACAATGTAAGTGATTAACTTCTTGAGTTGCTCGTGTTATCTTAATAAAATTCTGAGAATCATATAGTGTGATATCATACAACAATTTATGTGTTTTGTGTTGCTGTACTGGAACTGGTTTTTTTTTTGTTTTGTCATTTTCTTATTTCTCTTTACTTCTTTGTTTTACATTTAACAGGTGCCTCTTGCAAGTATTAAAGGAACTGGTCCTGAAGGGCGCATTTTGAAGGCAGATATTGAAGATTACTTAGGTATGCTTTCTTCTTCTTCTTTATATTTAACTTTTCTCCTGATGAAATGCATCTTTCATTCTTTTATGTTTACTAGTATTTGTAGATTCAGGGATAAGAGGTTGGGGTATGCTTTCTCTCATGAAGCTACTTTTATCTTGTGCTGAGAAAGGTGTAATAACATTTATAAACAATTGATAACTGGGAACTTCCATTGGTGTAATTATATATCCTTAACATTATCCCCACATGTCATTTGGTGCCTCCAAATGAAACATGTCAACATCTGCAGTAAAATGAAGGGAAACAATGAATTTGCATGACAAAGGACTTACCTGCTAATATAAACACAAATTGGTAATTATTCTCTCTGTCATGTCCCAAGCATATGTTAGAGGGGGGAAAATATTTTACTGCTTTCAAATGTGAATTCTAGACCATTCTATTTCTAGCAATCCACATCGTGGATGAGGTACAGGTGACACTTGCCATTGGCCATTGCTATCATTGATAAATAGCCCCTAGTGCCAATGGTACCCTCCACAAAAGCATACAAAGACCTTATTGTTTGCTCTCTGTTTTCTAAGAAAAAGTGGAATAAAAGAGTGAGTAGATGAGAATCATGAGATTAGATTGAGAAAGGGCATAGAGGCACCCTAGGTAGCCATTCTACCATGGCGTTGGTAAGAACAAACATGGGAAGAAAGGAAAGGTGTGGAGCTTGCTCCTACCGTTTGATAATTGATTGAGGAGAAGTAGGAAATTTACCACCTGGCAGCTCTCATGAACTAAATCAAAGATGAAAAGGAGAGGAAGAAGGATTGTGCTTCATAGGCTATATGGTGTTAGGGAGTGTATGCAATATCTTGCAATAGAGGAGATAGGCATGTGGTACATATAGGGTTAATATATTAACAAGAATCTGCATGCGTGAATTTTGATGGTGTGTGACTTGGTATGATGGTAGGGTTTGCCTCTTGATTGATTAAGGTAGTGCGAAAAGATTTTCTCAAAAAGATAATGAACAAATAAGGGATTTGAGGTAATCACTTGCACATCTTTTTTCTTTTTTTTTTATAACCCTCTTGCACCTGTTTTTTTTTTTTTTTTTACCCTCTTGCACCTCTTGTTTGATAAAGATGAGCCCTTGCCCTTCACCCTCTAAAATCTAATCCAAACAAGTTTACTTCAGAGAACCTCCAATTGGACCTTTCTATTCAATTCTTAGCATCAACATGGGTGAAGTTTGCAGTGTTCTGTTCATTGGAAAGTAGGGAAGCAGTTGTCCAAATTTGTAGTATTCCATTAGTTGATGGTGCTACCATAAAGGAGAGGCAGCAGGAACAGGAGGTAAACAGACCTATATTTGCACCAGATCTGGAGCATAAAGAGAGGAGAAACAAAGAAGAATAGAAAGTGAATTGGGAGAGATTTTGTAACTGCAACAAGGAGTATTGCAAAATATTAGAGGTGTCGACCCTCTTCCTGGTCATATCACCTCTCCACCCTCCTCTTCCTCTCTCCTTGGCCTAGTTTCCTCTCTCCAGCCAATATATACAATGCAGCGACCTTTTCGGGGTTTGCATTGTCAGCTTTTTGTTGTTGGTAATTTGATATTGCCATCTATATATATCGTTGTCATTCTTTCATTCTAAATTAGTTTCTAATATTTATTGAGGATGTGTAAGGAGATAAAGAATAAGCATATAAAAATGGCATCCATCCTATTATATGAGGTTTCTACCAATGTGGGTTTTGGGGAGGACCTCATATACACAAATTTTACCCCATTATTGGAGCGGTTGTTTTGATCAACATGACCACAAGTCATGGTAAGCCTTACAACCATACATTGCAGTTCCTCAGGTTAGAAGTAGGCATGCTTTAGGTTTTTCTTATTACTTTTCGGCTCACTTGCATTCAGGAACTTAATGTTAATATGAAAATACTGCTGACAAACGACCTCATTTTCTTCACGATGAAACTTTGCAGTTCATATATTTGGTCCAATGGAAGTACAATTAGAGTTACATTTTCTATCAATGTTTTGAGAGGTGCCTACAATATGCAGGCAATCACCCATTGCATCGATATGCGGACGCATATACGGGCAACTATGCAGTCTAGCATTTTTAATAAAGTTATATATGATATATATTATATGGTAATATAGTATATATACAATTTTATTAGTAATAAACTAGTTTATGTATGTATGAAACTATAGTATATATAAAATTTTATAAGCAATAAACTAGTTTGTGTAGTAGTAAACAAGTAACATGATTATAACCATCAAAGAACTAAGTAAAGAAGTTTCAAACATTTGTAGCCACTATACCAAGATACAAAATAATAAATTGTACTAGAGACTAGCAAACAATATGAAGGCACTATTATAGTCTTCTTCACAATTTTGGTTAAGAGCTTCATATGATTCTGTCACCATATTCTAAAGTTAACTCTTCACCTTGGAAGATCTCTTGCTCAAGAGGATCCTTATCTTTCAAATCTTTCTTCTTGCATTAAATGTACAGTTGTACACAAACTAGAGTGTTCAACTTCCTCCCCAATCTATTTCTTTTCTTTGTATGAATCTAAAATTAAATACCAAATTAATATTGCAAAATAAAATTCATAAACTAGAATTGATTTAATTGACAACTTAATCAATACATTACCCATTCATATGAGTTTTAATTTCTTTCAAATTCTACAGAACTACATGTCAAATTTAAAAATAAAATGTCAGCATGCCTTTTAGGTAGGGGGCACAGGATTGATATGTTGTCCACTAATGAGTTAATAACCATAGAATGTAACATACATAAGAGTATCCCCCCCAGTGGCATTTATATATGCCTTATGCCTTCATCTCCACTTTTGAATAATTTCCTAATGTCTAAGAGTACCATCCATTACCTTCATTTGATTTTCAATACACTGTTCTCTATGAACTTTCTTGATTTATACATGTTTATTTGTAAGGCTAGCTAATAAGTTCATTTTCTTTTCATCCATGAGAAGGTGTACTATGTCTTTTCCTATTCTCTGTTATATATGCTTCTCTTTGTCAAAGTTTTCTTGACTCATGATGTTGCTTTACTTCTCTAAATCTAATGAAAGCAAATTCTTTCATTTTCTGGTGCATTTTTTGTTGACAAAGCATCTGTTGCAAAGGGCGTCAAGGCAAAGGAACCAATTCCATCTCAAGCATTAGATTATGTGGATATTCCTACTTCGCAAATAAGAAAAGTAAGTCTACACTGTCCATATGAACATGAACTATAGGAATGTATATAATTGGTGTTGAAATATTAGTTAATATTGGATATTTTGTTGTTTGTACATTATAGGTTACTACTTCACGGCTGTTGCTTTCCAAACAGACTATTCCCCATTACTATTTGACAGTTGATGCTCGTGTTGACAAACTCATGGAGTGAGTATCTTCCCTGCACTTCCACTTCCTAAAGTTTGTATAGTTGGTAGGATTAGATGATTAGTATGTTTTACTTCAGGGACACTGATTTTGTTGGTTGTATTCAGGTTGAGAAGCCAACTAAATTCTTTACAGGAAGCCTCGGGTGGGAAAAGAATATCTGTAAATGATCTCGTCATAAAGGTCTTTTTTCTTTGAACTTAACTATTATGCTTCTTTTATTTTTGTTGCTGCTCTGTGTGTGCTTAAGGCCAAGGTATTCTGATATGGTCTTCTGGATATTCTACATGCCTAACGTAGTCTTCATTTGGCTTATTCAAAATTTCCTTGATATTATCGATCTTGCACTTATTTATGGGATTTTTTTTTAAAATTTAGTGTTAAAGCTGCATAAGGTGAACTGAATTAGGTAAATGTGTAAAAAAATTGGTATGCCTGCTTTCTCAGAGAGGTAAATGTGCATTACTAATTATCAATAAATAAATACATAGCATTGGTCAACACATGTAATTGGTCCATCTATAAGCAGCAATAATCAAAGTGTTTTCCTCTTTTTGTCGGTAACATGCTCATATTGAGTACTTTAATTGTTCCATCAAATAAATTCTTTCTTTTAGAGGGCATCATGTTGTGTGATGATAAAATCTTTCCCCTTGCATCCAAGAGGTTATGGCTTCAAGTAATGGAAGCCTCTTAAGTAACGAGTATGAAGCTTCATACATCTCCCTGTAGAACCATGTCAGTGAGAGACATGCACTGGGGTGGCCTTATATGAATTATTTTTGTTCCTTTTCAAATTCATGCATCCACTTTTGACATATAGCAAAATGACTAAATCAGTCTAGTGAGGATCTTCATCTCTTTATTAGAAACAAAGATTTTCCTAGACTTATCTGTGTGAAACTAGATTCTTTGAGTGGAAGACATATATAAAGGGTTCATATGGTAACAAATATGTACTTTGTGCCAATGGAATTTGGAGTTATTTACAATACTAGGATGGATAAAGTTCACATACAATGAGAGTTCAACATAACAAAAACTACTTCAACAATTTGACTTTATCTTCCATCTAACCGAAGAGATTCAGTTTTATCAATGTAGGTGCAATCTTTAGGTTGCAATTTGGTTCCAAGGGTGGCATCATCATTCTGAAAATTTCCCTTTTATGTCCTTTGTCTGCCAGCCAAGTCATTGCACCATAGTGGTCTTCTACTTGATTTTCAGTTTGGAAATGTATATTTTACACAATTGGTCTATCAGATTTAGTTCTGCATAGAAATTTTTTGGTTCATTGTTCTTGTTTGTGCTAGTTTGGAACACTGGATGACTGAGAATGTTGAGCTATTTTGACCTAATTCCATCGAACCTACAGGCAGCTGCTTTGGCTCTTCGAAAAGTTCCGCAGTGTAATAGCTCCTGGATGAATGATTTCATCCGCCAGTAAGTTTCTGAGAGCTCTTAAAAGTTTTGATTGCTGATCTTCTTATAATCTATAATTTTCATGGCATTATCCTACGGTCCTTGATGCAGGTACCACAATGTGAATGTTAATGTTGCTGTACAAACAGATCATGGGTTGTTTGTTCCTGTTATTAGGGTAGCTGCTGGCACTATTTCCTCTTAAAGTTCCCGATTTCCTGTGGAGTCATAACATGAACAAGTGATTTTGTAGGACGCAGACAAGAAGGGACTCTCTATAATCGCAGAAGAGGTGAAGCAACTGGCTCAGAAAGCCAAGGATAACAGTCTGAAACCAGAAGATTATGAGGTGGGTGCCAACATAGATGTCAAGATTTGACTTGATCTTTCGCAAATTATTGCATAATTTAATAAGCTGAATTTGCAGGGAGGCACATTTACGGTATCTAATCTGGGAGGTCCTTTTGGAATCAAACAATTCTGTGCCATTATAAATCCTCCACAGTCTGGCATTTTGGCCATTGGATCTGGTAATATTTGAATGTCAATTTACTTTGGGTTTATCTCTGTCCTTATAGTATATCCACTTTTATGTCATATTTCAAATGGATTTGGGTGACTTACATATTTTGGCTGGAGGATAATAATAGCAGGGTTATCTTTCTGTTGATGTCATGGAAAAAAAGCGGTTAAATTCAAATAATTGAAGAACTCTCTTCTAACATCTGAGTTTTAGGCTCCTAGTTTTAGATTAAATTCAAATTTAAATAACTCCTACGAATATATCACTGGATGTGCAATATATATGTAGAAAATGCTGGCATTTGTAATAATCTTAATGTGTTAATCCTGGTGCAGCTGAGAAGAGGGTGATACCTGGTTCTGGTACAGACCAATTTGAATTTGGGTCCTTCATGTCAGTCACTCTGAGTTGTGATCACCGCGTCATTGATGGTATGATTGACATACCGAGATGCCCTGAAATATTGGATAGCTCCTTTAACTTATATTATTCCAATGTAGCATTCTTTACCTGATTCTTACTCTGGAAACCTCAGGTGCCGTTGGTGCGGAGTGGCTAAAAGCATTTAAAGGTTACATCGAGAATCCATACTCCATGTTGCTGTAGGGCAAGAGAGCACTAAATGGTTTGCAAAGTTTAGCAAATAAAGGCTCCTAATTCATGTCAATTCTTTTGTTTTCTTTTTCCATCCTCCTCTTTGAGGTTAGTGTACACTTCGGCGTGGCCTCTATGAGGACCTCAAAACTAAGAGATCAGAGCCAAAGACAAGCTTATCAATTTTTTTTGTATGTATTTAGAGTGTTGCTTCCCTCTGACATAATGGGGAGTCAGGCAAGTGGCATAATTGAGCTACTTGGTATTCAGGTTCTTGTTTCTTTTTCGTTTATCTGGTTCTTGCTTATAAGTTAGTCAGTGAAATAAGGTGAGTAAGACAAAGCAATGAAACTTTCTGAAGAAGGCAGCTAGCTGTAGAATCTGAGATCTTCTTCCTCTGCAATAATTTCTAGTCAGATGCATGCATGATTCAGATCAAGATATGATACTGGGTGCTACTACTTCGGATTCTGATACATTCAAATATGAGATATCAGGTTTATTAATTATTATATGTATGAAGCTGGTGTTTCTTTGACAGCTTTAGTAATAGGTGGATGCAACCATATTGTAAATCTCGTCCAAAACCTTCGTTAATATTTTGTATTTTGAATCTCAAAATAATGTAAGCGAGTTACACAAAGGATCCACTTTGCCATCAGGTTGTATGCAAATTTTATTTTTGATAAATTGAAAAAAAAAATTATGACAAGTTCGATTAGGAACTGAATAATGCTAATTCTAAGAGGGAGTTAAACATTTTTGAGCTTTGATCCAGGAAAGAAAAGGGGATAATTATTTATTTTAGATTCTGAACTATTACTTACTTTTATAAATTCTCTCATTTATTTTTATTGACACATTACTCCTCTAATTATGTCAAACATTGGAAATATCTCTTCTATATTAAGCTCCGTTTACTTGTCCTACTAAGTTCCAAAGTCATTAAGATTAAACTCAAATGTTACACATACAACAGGAGTTTCTTTAACCAACTGAATTCTATCTCATTGGTGGGGAAGATGCTAGATAATTAAAGAAGTTAAAATATTAGAAAAAAAGAGAGGTCTATATTAGTATTTCTTGCCCTTCTTAAGCCAAGTTATGAGCATTCGTGATTGTGTGACAACACATAGATGGCAGTAATACCTGTTTAATATCAGCATCTGCATTAGTATTTATTGGAAAATGAAATGATATACCTATAGATGTTGTCAATGGGATAGTGCTTAGATAGTTAAGAGGGATTCATATTTGATTTAGTTATATATATTAGATAGATAGATATGTAAGTTGTTTATATGAGGTTGTTTAGGCATGGATTAGTTCGAATTTAAAGATTCATGTGAAACATGAATTTGTAAACGATTGAATAATCTTTCCAACATATTCAAAATTATATTGATATGAGTTAATATGAAAAGGTAATGACCAAAATATGGAAGAATAATAAATTTTATTATTTATTAACTTTTAGCATTAAATTACTTAAAAAATAATTTAGTTGTAGAGTATTGGATAAGCTTTGCAACACATCCAAAATGATATCAATCAAAGTTAGTATAAGAAAAATATAACCAAAACACTTATAAATAGGAGATTATATTATTTAGTAGCAAAAAATGATATTAATCAATGTATTGCGTTATTTAGTCATGTATTAGTTTGAATTTAGAAATCCAGATGAAGTTGTAGATAATTGAATAAGATTTTCAACATATTAAAAATAATACCGATTAGAATTAATATGAGAAAATTATGAACAAAATACTAAAGTATGGTAGAGCAACCGATTCTATTAACTGTTTACATATTACATCAACCAACAATGAATTATGTATTTTAGCAACATACTATATAAAGTTTGGATAAGATTTTAAATGCATCTAAAATAATATTAGTCAGAATTCATATGATAAAAATATTATTAAAACACCAGATGTTTGGTTGAGAGCTTTTCTAGATACTGCATTAATAGATGCAGTATCTAATCCAAAAACCATTGGTTGGTTTAGTGCACCAAATCTAAAAATAGTATTTCAAAAAACTAATTAAACTCAGATGCCATCTTTTGACATCCACGTTGATCAAATATATGCCAAAAGACTTCATCTAGCTATCTCAATCTGACTTATCTTTTTTCTCTCATTTCAATTCCAACCCAACCCAAATCCATCTCCCTCCTCTTATTTCGATCCTAATCCAATCCCAACTCATCTCTCTCTTCTCATCTCATATTCATCCTTAATGCTAACTCATCTTTCTTATCCTCTCTTTTATTCTCTTCTAATTAAACATTTATTTACTAAATACATTAGTATAAAATATAACTAACAAAATATGTGTTTAACAAATATACAACATTATAAAATTCAATTAACCAAACAAGTCATTTATTTATCTACATACAACATCTCTTAATACAAATGTACTTCTAAATGCAAGAAATCAACAAAATCCCTAAGTAGATGTATGTTCTTAAATGGATGTATTTTTTAAGTTGTCACCTTAATATAAATTTCTAACTCTTGAAATGGTTGAATTTGAGTATACTTATAAGAGATAAATTTGGATACATTTTTCAACATATCCAAAATAATACTGATCAAAATTCATATAATAAATATGAATAAATATATATTTTTAAATATCATAATATGTAGTTATAAAAAATAAAGATTATTTGCACTTTACCCATTTTGATTTGGGTCAATTGCATCAAACCCTCATATATATAAGCACTTAACTCTCCTATGGTTTAAGACCATAGTGCAATAGTTATTTTTTTAATTTATATTTGATCAACCTAAATATAGACTTCCTGCAATAGTTTATCAAAGTGATACATATACAATTTTTTATGACAAAATATTCAACATCAAATTTATATTTTAAAAAAGTAATCAAGAATTATACACACTTGCTTGAGTTTTGTTATGGTTCACATAATTTCATAATATATGATTAAAGAGATGCATGCAAAGTCTGATAAATATTGATCAAAGTACAGTTTGATATTATCTTATGTCCTAGTTTTAGATCCTCGTCGTAAGCTAAACTTTGACATATTGCCTTAAAAGATTTATGGTTTTAGATTCTCAAATAAATGTTGAAAAAGTTAATCGCAACTCTTGGTTTGATATTTGAGGAGTACAAATAGAATATATTTTCAATCTTTTCAACTTGTGGAGCTTCTCTATTTCTACTAAAGTTGTGGACAAATACAATGATAGTAATGTATTTGATGATTATGCTCAATATGATAGTGATGCATTACAAACACAAATGTCACAATTGAGACTCTACCAACTAGAGACTTGGATAGTGAGTTGAATATTTCAGACTATAGGAATAAAACTTCTATGTGATATCTAGATCTTACAGAGATGGTTGGTGATTTCTTAACAATTCCGATCTCTATTTTTTATTTTTATTTTTTTTGTGGCAACAAACATATATCTATATATTCATTACCACAAAAGAGGGCCAAAAGTGCTATCACGTATCCAGCGAGATATCCAAAGCATCCCTATACAATAGACTAGATACATCATTTGGCTGGGTGTTAAACCAAACCGTCGAAAGGGATTGAATTCTCTCTTGGTTAACCAACCTATCAGCTACTAGGTTGGCCTCCCGATAATAGTGGGAGAAACGGTCGATTTTTAAGACAAGTAAAAGATGAAAAATATCCAAAAAGGTATGTCGCTATTGCCATGCAGTCTTTCTTGGATTGAAGAATGTTGATTAGCCTTTGCGAGTCAGATTTCACAAGGGACTCAGATAGATTATGTTTTCTTGCTTGAATAATGGCAGTCTTCAGCGCTTCTGCTTCTGTCTCCATTAGGTCTTTAGCTTTCCCACCTAGGTCCCCGACTAGAACAGCTAACCCAATCTCTTTTGTTGTTGCAGAGTTAGCTTTTAATATTGGGCGAAAAGTTGTAAATCCTTATTGTAGTGTGCTAATGTCTAATATTGTGGTGATACGATCTGACCATGTGGGTTAAGTCAGTCGAGTCAGTAGAGTTAAGTCGAATCAAATTGAGTTAAGTTGAATCAAATTGAGTTAGTTAGTTAGTTTTATTTTATCGCTTTAAATTTTAAATAAAGTATGTGGATATGATCTACTACAATTTTTACTCCTATAAATAGGAGTTAATATGTGTTGATTATCATCATGAACTTGATTATTTGAGTAAAGTTATTTTATTTTCTCGTCTTTATCTTTTATTGTAGCCATGAGATTATTTTTATATTTAGGGGTAAATCTTAACCGTAGAACCCTTCCAAGCTTTCAAACTCTAGCCATCATCTTCATCCAGCATTCACCTTACTCTACGGTCGTCCATCACTCTTAGACGACCATCACAACATCAGATATTTATTAAATTTATCCTGTTATGATATTTCTCTACTGTTTTATTTATAACTTTTCATCTCAATCTTGGATTTACGTTAAACAAAGCCATCAGAATCCAAACTCATAAGACTACCACTCATAAAAATATCACAATATTCTTACATCCAGATCAATCTAGATTTGATTCAAAACATGTGGGTTTGAGATTCCTTCTATTTCCTCTGTCTCATTTGGCAATAAGTGGTATCAAAGACCAACATTCAAACATAGGCCTTTGGATTTGGGGATAACGTTTAGTGTATTTATTACAAAAAAGTGTCAAAATCATTAAATTGGGAAAAGTTATTTTAAGTATGAATTCCCAAATACTAACTTGGGATTCCATAAATTAAACTCAAAATATATGGTAATTAAAAATATATTTCATATATATTAATTGGTTTCAATAGTTCATATTTTTTTGGATTCTATATAGGAGAAAATAAAGTTCATATTTGTGTTGCTATAGGAGAATAATAAAAAACAAATTTCTTTTCCTTCTATCTATTTAAAAAATATGAATTCTCTCTCCTAATGAAGGTAAAATTAGAAAAAGATAAAAAGAAACTGCATTTAATGCTGCAGCCTTGCATTGCTTGAGACGGTGACTTCGATGACATATTCTGCCACATTTTGAAGATTCGATCTTGAACATTGTAATGCCATATGACTAATATATACTTGGTAATATTTTTATGATATGTATGTAGTGAAAATATATTGGTATGTGTTCTCCTGATGTCGTTTGTAATGGTATCGATACTGTATGAATTATAGTCAATCAAATTAATTTTTGGGTGGAAATTCCAAAACTAAGCATGAGTAGATAACATTAATAGTTGCAAAAGAAAATTACAAATATCTATTTACATTAAACTAAGGGAAGGGCATTAAGGTTAATTTATTTTTATCCTTTATCCTAATAATTATGAAAATTCATGTGGTAGATAGAATTCCTAATTTGATTAGCTTTTTTTTTTTTCCGTTTGAGGGAAAGCCCGTAGGCGAAGGTAATTCATTAACTTTCTAAGATTACAACGATAGGACCTGATACACAAAGAGTAGGAGATATAGAGCCACAACTCTTTGACAAAAGTCCTACACTTAGCCTACAATAAACAGTATTACGGTTTAATACAGAGGATCAAGCCCGAGAGCACAAACACAATAATAAAGTGAAGAATAGCACAAGAGATTCTTATGAGTAAAGAGCCTCGGGTTCAACATTCATAGCCTAATAATTGCAAGTTCTATTAGTCCAATGGTCCAAGACATGGCCTGAGAATCCACTAAGGCAGGAGAATCGAAGATCACCCACTTATAACATAGAATAAAGAAGAGAGAAAACAACCAACAAAACATCCTAATTTTGCTGCAAAATATTATAATAGAAATAGCTAGGGACAACCAAAAAGTACTACATCTATGTCCTAGCAACACAGACGCTGGTGAGCATAGGCAACTCTGTGAACAAGTCCCAGCCGTTGCCATTTAGCATGGTAGAGAGCATAGTAAGCAAGTGCGAGCCCTTAGCGGCAAAGCTATAGCACCACGTGCAGATTAGGTGGCTACCAAGCTTGGATTCGATGAGGTGAGGTGCTGTTGTAGGGAGCAAAAGCTACAAAGAGGTTTAGGGCGACGTCCAAGCACGGTGGTGGAAGGAAAAAGGGAGCATTCACTGTAGGGAGTGACAAAGATGGAAGACAATGTCCAAGCACGAATCTAGTTAGGGGGAAGAGGAGAGCAGTGGAGGTGGTGAGGAGCGTTGGAAGGGAGCAGTGGAGGTGGCGTGGAAGGGCGGCTGTAGGGGTCACAAAGTTAAGCGGTAGCAGTGTGGAAAGGAGAGGGAATAGGAGATGCTGAGACGGGTGATGTGTGGCGGCATCGAGGGGAAGGAGAAATTATAGCAAGGAAGCACAAGGGATCTAACTTTAGTGGGGGAGGAAGAAAGACTAGGAAGGAGAAAGAACAAGGAGGATAACTCTATGCTAAACCCTAGTTCGCTGTTCTCCTTGGTGGTAACTCCTTTAGTTCCTCAAACAGTCTAGCAAATTTATCTAATAAATTAGACAACTCGATGATAGTATCTAGACTCATTTGAGGCTCATCTCCTGCTGGTCATAACTAAAGAAGATAGGCCAAATCACTCGCACATGGCAGCCCCACTATCAGCTGTATCGCAGGAATCGGTGGAAATCGAACACCATCAAGATGCACATTTTTGTTTCCTTGCTTAAATTTCATCCACATGCTCTGGAAATAAAAAATGACGAGTCCCAAGCTTTGTAACCATTGTGTGCTTGGGACAATGTTCGCTCCTTGCAGCGCTAACGGATACAAGTCTACAATGATGTCGTGTCCTTGCACTCGTATACCGACCCAGCGACACAAGCTCTCCGCCTTAAGCTTCGTGCCATCTCCAATAGCAACATCAAATCTCGTGGTCGATTCATCATCAAAACCCAATCTCCTCACTAACCTCTCGTCTAGAAAGTTGTGTGTACTTTCGGAATCGATGAGGATGTGCACACAATGCTTTCTAACGAGTCCATCTACCGTAACGTCCTCGGCGTAGAAGTACCCGAATATGCATGTATCGATATTTCAGCTTGGATATCTTCCTCCGCACCCTCCTCAACGGCCTCATCATGGACCTCCTCTGGACACTCTCTATCATCAGCAACCTCATTATCCTTCTCGAGACCGTCGATGAGCATGACATTCTCGATCGGTTTGGAACACCGATGACCAGGGGTGAAACGTTTATCGCATCGAAAGCAAAGACCCTTTTCTCTTCGCTCCTCCACCTGGCAGGTGTGAGAGTTCGAATGGGGAGTTTTGTGCCTCCTCTAACATCGAAAGAAGGTCTCAAAGATGGTCGTGGTCTAGTACTCGCAGCCGCTGTTTTTGAATCCGTAGAATTTCCAACCGACATTCCAGGCGCAAACCACCCATCTTGGTTGCCCCAACTTATTTTTGCTGCCATCTTGAGAGCCTTATACTTTTGCTCCATCCTCACGGCCTTCTCAAAGGCCTCCTCAAGAGTGGTTGAACAAAGAGCACGAACATCCACTTATATCTCCTCTCGTAGCCCTAAAATAAATATGTTCATCAATGTTGTTTCGGGCCAAGGTGGCTCACAACGATTACTAACTCTTTCAAATTCAGCTTGGTACTCCAATACGGTCGTCCTCTGAACTATGTTGCTTAATGTGGCAGCCCATGTTGCTTAATGTGGCAGCAAATCTTCATATGCCGATGTCCTAAATCTACATGTAATCCTCTCACAAAAGTCAGCCTAATCGGTAAATCCTCCACCAAGAATAACTGATCGATACCAATGCAATGCCGTTCCTTGGAGGTGAAATCTTGCCATCTGGACTTTTGCATCCTCCGCTATCTCTTGACAATCAAAGTATTGTTCAACTTGAAACACCCAATCCATTGGATCACTGCCTTGAAATTTGAAAAGTCCAAGCATGCGGTTCTCCTCCGAATAGCATTGTCGGGTCCGCGAAAAATCCTTAGTTCAAGTCTGAACCTTTGTGCATATTGATCTCCTTCTCTAAATTCTCAAGCACGTCCATCACCATCTCCAAAGAGATCAACCTCATCCTCAAAGTGCCAATCCTCCTTTTCGACGAAGCACACCGGTGCCGCACGCCTTTCGGTTTCGGTTTTCGGTTTTCACCACCGCCGGTCTTGGGTTTTGTAACGGAGGTGGGGCATGTTGTGTAGGCATAGGTAAAAGAGGATCATTGACACTAACATGTCGTACCTGGACCTGTGGGGTATCTGTTCGATGAGGTCCCACTGCTGGTCTTTCTTGAAGCACCGATCGTCGTCGAGGAGATGATGAAATCAATCGGTTCATGACATATTCCTTTAAATCATTATGATCCTTTTACATTACATCAACTCTATGCAGCAATGTTTGGAACATGCCCCTAAGTTCATCCGCCAAGCCCATATTCACACCCATGGACATTGGTTAACTCGGTCATGTCATGGTCGCTCCAAAGGAATCAACCTCACGGTTAGAGTTATTGTGAGTTGAATCTTTCCTTGTCGGTGTACTCTCCATTGGTCTCTTTGTTGATGTCATTTTCCTTATTTTCACCATTAATAGAGGTTTGAGGTTTGCCTGGCTCTGATACCAAATTGATGGATTATGGTACCAAAAGATAAGCTACAGAACGATTCCTTTAAGATCTGAATTTATTACAAAAATTAATCTGCATAACCGTGGAAAAATATTCACCAAATATTCTTTAGTAGTCAGAAAATTATGAAGCTAAGTGGATTACATTTGTAACTCCCTGATCTACAATTTTTGTATTTACGCCCTTCATAGATTCGAACTAAAACTGGGACAAAAACATGAAAGAACGCGGGTGATAGTGGTGGTGACGGGTGGAGTGCATGTTAGGATTATGGATGGGTATGGAGATGAAGGTGGATGGTGGATATGGTTAAGGGATATAGACGAAAGGGAAAAAGTGATCGAGATCCCAAAGAAGAGGAAGGACTCGATAGACGAGAGAGATTAGAAGTTAGAAGAGACCTTGCCAACGGTAGAAGTGGTAGGTTGGTGAAGAGGAAGAAGGGAGAGAGAATAGAGAGAAGATAGGAGGCAAGAAATCAATAATTTAATAGCATAATGAATTTGGTTACAATCCACACCTTTATAGAGGCTAACCAACTAGCCTTAATACAATAACTGACCCTAATCCTAGTGCAATCCTGTCGATCGCGTTCGAACGTACAAAAGACGTTCTCTGTATGTGCGAATGCGATGCAAGTGTTCGAACGCGGCGTTCGAACGTGTCCGACCGTGTTTGAATGCACTTTTCACGTCCTCTATATTTGCAAACTTGATGTAGGCCTTCGCAAGGGCGTTCGAACGTGACCCCTTCCGCGTTTGAATGCAACCTACATAAATTTTATTTTAATGAAAATAAATAACTAATGCAATAAGCAAAGACTCTAACAAGGTGTATCATACAACCACCTCATGCCCCTCCTTACACTCGATAGAAGGCAAACCTAGGAGAAGAAGGGGGGTGGCTGCCGGCAAACACCGCTGTCAGTAGCCGGGGCCAACACACTTGGTCCCTCTCTCCGGCTAAGGAAAAGGCACACAAGAAGCCAACAAAATTAGAAAGAAGCATGAGTTTGACCATCTCGATAGGAAGAAGCTCAACAAGGATAAGATAAATGAACCGGCAAGCTATCGGGGAGATCGATGAAGATATACTAGAAGGATGAGGAGGTCGAGAGTTAGTGCGCACAACCCAAGGATTGTCGACAACGATGAGACAACTCCTCCATGGCCGACAACTATGGAGGTTGCCAAAAATCATAACCAGGCCACGAGAGCCCTAAAGAGTGACATCAATAGCTTCAACTCACAAAGGGAAAAGTATCCAACTAGACCGGGAGAGGAGATGCAGGCAAAGATGGTTGGAAAAGAGCTCGAAAGCCAACGAGGTGAGGCTACTATGTGTAACCTCAACCGAGAGAGGAAATGACCTATTGGCGGCTGTGGGGTGTGAGAGGAAGGAAAAGAGAGAGAGAAGAAGTGGGCGGGGGGAGTGAATGGTTATTTATTTATTTATTTTACAAAATGTCTATTAGGGCAATCGAAACTTGGGTGACCCTATTTATAGCACCACAAGCACCTCTCTTTCTCCTTGCGACTTGGCAATATGACCAGGAGGACGTCCGCACTTCAAGCACTTACCCTTAAAAGAAAGAGGAAGAAGCCACCAAGGTCTTGGATCTGACAAGAAGGGTGACGAAGACTTCTACTTCTAGATGTTGGATTGGAACGATACCCAAGGAGACCACTTAGATGATTGGTAAGATAGTAAAACATCTTTAAACGATTGAGAGTGATGATTAAACTTCCCTTTATTATTTCCTTTATGAGAAACATAAGTCCAACCAACATACTTTGCCACGTGTGAACATATTATTTACTTTATATACTTTATGAGGAATACATCTCATTATTTATATACTTCCTTCTTTGATGCGATATAAAATTAAAAATAAATAAAATTATTATAAATACTTTTTAATTTAATATAAAATAAATTGATGAGATAGATATCAAAAAATAAATTACTAATTAAATTAATGTGTAGTATAAAATATAATTTTAATAAATAATATTTATATTTAGGATTGCACTATCCAATTTTATGTCTCTCCTATTGTTTTTTCTTATCCTGGAACCAAACAGGACCTTAGGACAATTTGTGTCTTATCTCTAACATTTTGTTATGATTATATATTACAAAATGTATGTATTTTGTACCAATACATATAAGTTTGATGTGATAGTAAATGTACTCAAACTTTTTTCATCCTAAGGATTCAGACACCATGGCACTTAGAAACAATGCTCAAGGAGAAAGAGAAAGACAAGGAAAATGAGAGAGGTGACAAAGGTCAGCTAGTCTTGGGCCTCTAGTCCTAAGTTGACTTGGAGTCAACTAGTCTACGGTCCACTTCTTTCTTCTCCTCTACTCTTACGGCATCTAGTCCTATCGTGAACGAAACGACACCAGCAAAGTTGCACCCAAGAAGCAGGTAGTGTTCACAAAAGCGATTGATTGAATTTCTAACGTAAGTAATAAATTAAATTCACAAAAAAGTTTAATTGCAAGGCATCAATGGTTCAAATTATTTATTATTATTTTTAATAAAACATGAGTATATAAGATAATTATACACTCGAGAAAGAATTATTGTAATATATAGATTAAACAAACACGTCAACACTTTCAAGAAACAAGCCACAATGAATCTAAATCTTGTGTATATAATTCTCTAGTAAAAAAATTTACTAAATATCAGGAATTAAATTAATGACATCGATCATAAATTAATAAGACTCAACCACTATGGTACCATAATGGTCGATCTTTTAATAATGTCAGCTGAAGATTACATCAGAGTATGTCTTTTTTGTCATTTATTTTCTTTTCCAAATTTACAATATATCAGCGATTTGTTAGAAATATCATATATTTGATATGAATATTTTATTAATTTAAACTAAATTTTAAGTGATTAATGATAGATTAATAATGGAATTAAAAAGCTCAAATAGTACTTTATTGTCATATATTCATTTATTCAAATTCATGAAGATAAGTGAATAAAAATTAGCTCTAAAATGAGTATTATAGCTATAAGAAAATAGAAAAAAGTGAGTTTAGTACTATATTGAATATTTAAGAAATGTTAGTATGGTATATAAGTAATAAGTTTCACATGGACTTTGGACTCCAAAAAGGTACCTATTTGCAAATTAACTCACACACGTGCGTCGCCCAGCCCGACTCGGCTTGGTTTCGTTCATGTGTGTGAGTCGAGTCCAATTATTTTTGGCCTGATACAAGTTTGGATTTGGTCTGGTTCAAGTCGGGTTCGATCGGTTGAACCTGAAGTGGTGTGTTCCTTCACAATATATAACTGTTAATCGGTTCAGACCCGGGTTTGATCAGTTGAACCCAAAGTGGTGTGTCCCCTTCACAATATATAATTATTAATCAGTTCAAACCTGAAATGGTGCATCCATTTATGGACCAGATCTAACCGTTCGCATCTCTTCGTCGTGCATGTTTAATCCTATAATTCTGGACTGAATTTTATTCATTCCCTCTAGAATCTGGTTCAAGTCTTCTATCTGCATTTGAGAGAGAGTACAACACGATTCGGGTTCGATAAGACATTCAAATAGCTCATTCCTTTTGAGTGCAAGGTAGTCGTTGGGAGATCGACGTCCACTATTCTAAAAGAAATCGGTGGAGGGCGAATTGGTTTTAAGGAGATAGTGTCTAATACTAGACTTAACTATATAAAATTTTACATTCTGTAATCTATAAGTATATTTAATTATTTAATTTATTTTAGATTAGCTTTTTATGACTTTTGAAATCAGATTGTTACCGTCAACATGATTTTGACTGTATCATTTCGTTTCTCCTGTTACCAACACCTGCTAAGGCCAAGCCAGCGTTTCTATCGTATAAAAGAAAATACATATTAATGCATGGTTCGAAAATTATTGGTCATTTCTACCAGCCCTAAATTTCAGTCTCCATCGATCCCTGTCGACCAATTAATGAAGCTATTCCAGTAGTGTCCACATTTCTTGCGTTTAAAGTAAGATGCACTGAAAATTTTATTCAGAAGAAAATAACTGAGTTAGCAAAGACTATTCGACGTGTTATCTATGCAATAGAAAATTATGTCCCTTCTTTGAATTCCTTAACTCTTTCATTGTATTTTCTTGACTGCACCATTTTATTCTGCTCTATTACCCATGGCACAAATTATATAGGCAGAAGCCTGAGTATCATTTCCCACCAAATTATTAATGGAGCAAACACTCATCCTTACCATCCTACTGCTCACACTCCTCTGCCTCTTCCCTTTGGAAACCAATGGAGAAACTGAAGCCCAAGCCCTTTTGATATGGAAGTCTAGGTTGAGCAATTCTAGCTCTCTTAGCTCCTGGTCCCTCACCAACTCCACAACCCCATGCAACTGGTTTGGTGTCCGCTGCAACTCTGCCGCTAGCGTCGTGGAGCTTAGCTTATCCTATTCCGGACTCAATGGCACCCTTGCTGAATTAGACTTCTCTTCTCTATCTAACCTCACCCACCTTGATCTCAGTTTGAATGATCTCTATGGACCTATTCCAGAAGAGATTGGGAGTTTGACCAACTTGGTCGAGATGGACCTCTCACAAAACCATCTCACAGGTTTGATTCCTCGAGTAATCGGCAACCTTACGCAGCTTGCTTTGTTGTCTCTCTACGTCAATGATCTCTATGGACCAATTCCAGCAGAGATTCGGAGTTTGACTAAGTTGGTCAAGATAATCCTCTGGGGAAACTACTTCACGGGCTCCATACCTCGTGAAATCGGCTGTCTCAAGAAACTTACCACGCTGGATGTAGGCGTCAACAACTTGACGGATAGAATTCCTGCAGAGATAGGAAACATGACAGCGTTGCAGTACTTGGGCCTTGACACAAACCAGCTAGAAGGGGAGCTACCAACCACCATCTCTCGATTGCCAAACCTCCAGAACATATTTCTACAGTCCAATCAACTCAGTGGTAGCATCACAGCAGAACTTGGCAATTATAGCCTCTTATCAGACATTGATTTCTCAGATAATTACTTCTCAGGGATGTTTCCAATGTCAGTATGCAATCGCGAAGAACTTCAATCTTTGTATGCAAATAATAATAGATTCAGTGGCCCAATCCCAGCTAGCTTGCGGAACTGCACCAGCCTACAAGAAGTTGACTTCTCCGTGAATCACATTAGCGGAGACATATCAAAAGCTTTCAGCGTTCACCCAAATCTTAATTGGTTAGATCTTAGCGATAATCTTTTGGGCGGTGAAATTCTGTCAACATTTGGGAACATGACCAGCTTGTCCCACCTATCCCTTGGTGGCAACCGCCTGACTGGAAGGATCCCACAAGAACTGGGTAGATTGGTTTCATTAAATTATCTAAACTTGACTGGCAACAGCATTGCGGGGTCTATACCTTCTTTCATTGGCAACCTTTCTCAACTTATCCTACTCGACTTATCTGACCTCAAACTCACTGGCCAAATATCAAGCATGTTCTCTAATCACGCCACCCATCCTTCTTCCAATTTCACTTTCTTACCCACTATCACATCTCTGTCTCTCATGAACAATCTTTTAGTTGGCACCATACCTTCATTCTTCTGTACTATGAATTCTTTGGAACTTCTCGACTTATCAAATAATTGGTTATCAGGACTGCTTCCTCAATGTTGGTGGGATATGAATCTTCTCCAATTCATGAATTTGGAGAACAATAATCTTTGTGGGAGGATCCCAAGTTCAATGAACGCCACCAATCATCATCTTCAATCGTTGCACTTGGGTAACAATAGTCTTACAGGAGAGTTTCCTTCAGTACTAAAAGCTCATACAAAATTAATTGTACTAGACTTGGGGGAGAACATATTCTATGGCAAGCTCCCAACGTGGATAGGTAATAGCTTTCCATTACTCAAGATCCTTCGCCTACGATCCAATATGTTCAATGGTAGCATTCCTCCACAATTATCTCGTCTCGATTCCTTACAACTCTTGGACCTTGCTAATAATAATTTTACAGGAAGCATACCATATAGCTTCAATCAGTTTGCTTCCATGGCCGTAAGACAGCAGAAGGTGAGAAAAGAATTCAATTCAAATGTTCACTATACTGAGAGTGTTCAAGTAATATGGAAAGGGGTAGAATGTTCATTCAAAAACACACTTTCACTTATGACGGGGATCGACCTATCTTGTAATCTTCTCTCTGGTGATATCCCTGCTGAGTTAACAAGTCTTTCAGGTTTGCTATTCCTAAATTTATCAAGGAACTATTTGACCGGTGAAATCCCAATGATGATTGGTGCATTGAAATGGTTAGAATCTCTTGATTTGTCGAACAACCATCTCTCAGGTACAATTCCTCCTAGTATCTCAGAGATATCATTTCTTGAAATCTTGAATCTATCAAGCAACAACTTGTCGGGAAAAATACCGTCAGGAAGTCAATTGCAAACATTTACCAACCTAAGTTACATAAATAATGATGGACTTTGTGGCCCTCCATTGACCAAGAATTGTACAACAGATGCAACTTCTGCTCAACTATCAAATAAAGACAATGGAGATGACATGATATGGATATATGTCTCCATTGTATTTGGATTTATTTTTGGGTTTTGGTTATTTTTTGGAGTTTTGATTTTCAAAAAATCATGGAGATTTGCATATATTTCCTTCATCGATAATATGCAAGTCAAGATCTCCAAAAAATTGAAGATCATGTAATAAATATCTTGGAATTAGTCATATGTTTGAGTTTCTACAATAAATGCAAGGATTAATCTTATTCTCTGTACTCTTTATAATTCTATTCTATAATAGTATTTTCATGCCTCTTCTAGGAAAAGGAGGAAAATAGTTTTACCTCTACAAAGCTGGTGATTGTATAATTACACAAGACAATCCATTCTATTGCAACACGGGCCGTTTGCATGGTCAGTCTTATATGTGAAATGGCTTATTTTAGCATCCGACAATCCGAAAATTTCCTTCTTGTGGATACATAAATTTTATATGGAAGAATGTGTTTAAAGGCCAAAATGGTTATTCCATTTTGTGAATACTTTCACGCGAAAAACTATTTAGTTCCTTGCATGAAAATTAAAATGACAATACTGAAACAATAATAATATGCCAACTTATATCTTGTGTAGCATAACTTGAGATAGCATTAGATCTTACATTTTTCAATTGCATCATTAAAGACCGGCAATTCTCAGCCAAACCTTTTATACCACCATGTTAACATAATAAAGGAAATCTTTTAACAATAGATTACTAATAAGATAGCTGTAATCTGTTGCCTAACAACAATCTCCTCAAATATTTTAAATTAGACAACCATAAGCATGTGTGTAGTTCTGCATCTCAGGCGAGTCATGGATCACAAGATATCAATTAACTATGCTCGAAAGTTTAGAAACACACAGTGATTAAACTCAGATCTTGCTAGCAGTAATCATTCGCAGCAAGTACTAAAATCAACAAGAAATTAAACGAATGATTATTCCTGAATTACATGATTTTCCATCCATTCAACGAAAAATAACATATATCAATCATTCCTCCAAGCAGCTCAAAGAAACCCCTTCGTATATCTTCGGAGGTGCAACCATATCAGAAGTTAACAAAAACTATCAAAGAAGGCATGCAGGGACATGAAACTTTTAGCTTTCACATATTGTTGAAATATTAAGCTAGCCTATTTGACTAGTTAATTAGATTAATGGGCTAGTATAGAATTCAAGAATAATTTAATTTGGTCCTTTAGTTTTGAGATGACTCTCAGTCTTCTCTAAGTCTTAGAATTATGGCAACCTTTTGGGTTCTCTAGATGTTGAAAAATGAAAATTTATATAGTATAATTAAGAGTCATTTAGTATAACTAGGAGTCATATAAATCAACATATATATATATATATATATATGTGTGTGTGTGTGTGTGTGTGTGTGTGGTCTAATATTATGGAATGGGAAGCAAGTGAAGTAAAAAAGTTTAAAGTTTTTATTCATTTTATCTTGTGCTAAGTATCAAGAGAAAGTTTCTATCACCTTCTCTTAACAAAATAGTGTTAGAGCTATTGAAGTACCATGAAGGTTTTCTATGGAACCCAAGATCTATAAGATATCATGAAGAATAGCTAATTGAGCCAGAGAACATTACGACGCTCACACCACAATTATTCAATGAGTTGAAGGAGACCTGCTAGAAGGCTAAGAATGCGTTGTTCTTTATTTATCAAGCGGTAGACAAGGCAATCTCTAAATGAATCTCGACTGTGTCGACAATGAGAAAAGTATGGAATACACTCAAAGTGTCCTACAAAAGAGATGAGAAAGTGAAAATGGTCCTTATTTGTTACTGGCTCCTTCTTCTTCAAGATAAAGGTATATGTACAAACCTTATTGATCCCATAATAGAGACTATGAATCGTCTAAGAAATCATCTAGGAGATATCCACTTTAGTAGAATCCCAATATGGTTCATAGAAAAGTAGGAAATATCAATTTGTGAAAAAACCCCAAACCATATTTTTATAATAATAATATAAAACAATGAATAGATAATTAAACAAAGATGAATGCCAAGATTTTTGACTAGAAAAACTGCAAACTAGATAAAAAACTACGAATTCAAACTCGGATCAAACCAATCACTAATAAACTGTAGTAGTTTATAAGACTGACTTACATACTCTGGTTGATACCCACAACTCCATCTGAACAGTCTTGCTCGTTCGAACCTATGATTCACTGCTTTGCGTGAAATGCTTTCAATATCAGTGACCCTTAAGACTGACCTTCCATCTTGGTGACCCTTAAATGAAAATTTTCGTATGTTGAAGATTATGAAAACCTCTATAAGTCAATATTTCTTAATAAAAATCTCTTCAAAGTATGGCCGACAACCCTTAGGGTTTGGGTAACGACTCGGTCCCGCCATGTGCCTCCCACGAGGTTTTCCCTCCTATGAGCGTCACGTGGTGATTAGGAGTCTAATAACATACCATGAATATTAAAGAAAACCAAAAATAATGAAAACAGAAAGGGGGGCCCACAGGCCACAACAAATCTATCCAAATACATGCTAAAAAGTAAGATACAACAAGGGGTAAACATAAAATGGAGTGTGAAAGGAAGGAGGCCTAACGCACTAGGTAACTTGCTGCCAAGCTTTCGCTAGGGTGTCAATCAATTTGCATTATATATCAACTCTGAATGAGCCTAACGCTTAGCAAGTGGCATTAGCACTAGTTAAGTACTATAGATAATAATACACACAGTATGGAGAATGCATATGTAACTATACAATTCATCAGTATGAAACTAAAATGAAACGTGTATGTAATGTACTTGGTTAGCATAGTCCGACTTGTTGATCTGCTTTCCCAATGCTAAAGATAATTAGCAAGCAAATTGTCTGAGTTAAATGCATAGCTCCACATTAAGGACTTACCGACGACAAAGATTTTTTTTCCAAGTTATTATTCAAATCACTTTATGAATTTAAAATGTAGAACCTAGATATTGCTAATATTAATCACATTCAGTTATCTATAGTCTCTAGGTTTTTCTAAATGCAACTCAAATGGATAGTATTTAGGGAAAGCTTGCCTGATTAATTGGTGAAACCTGGGCTATGATACCATGTTGTAACACCCGCCACCAAATACACGTGCCCCTTGCGTGTGTGGAACCCACGTGATTTCCTCTTGACCTGTTGGTCAAAGTTTCAATACAATATATAAGAGAAAAGCTCATATTTCCATAAATTAGATAGACAAAAGAAGCCCAAAATACTAAAGGTCACAATAAGTCCCAAAATACACCTCCATAAATAGATTTCAATGCTCACGCAAGAGCCATAAGTTATCTAGCTTAATTTACAAAAATATATAAATAAGAGCAATAAACGATAGTTCTTTGCGAGCTCCTCCACTAACTCTGACTCATCTACTAATTTGAAAAATAATTCCACCAAAATATGGTGAGCATAAAGCCCAACAAATTTTTACTTCTACAGTCTAAACGTAGTATAAATAAATATGCAATAAGAGGTAAATATGAATATGTACATTATAATCAAAATCAATGCATTAGTACCACATACTCATCATATTCATCTAATGTGCATTTACAAAATGACATGTATCAAATACGGACTATCATGTCCTCAAACTCGAGCTCACACCGAGCTCTGCCCATAGACCATGTTAACATTATACAATAGGATATATACATTCTTTCAGACTATCAAGTCTTCAACTCAGGCTTATGCACAACCATGCCCATAGGCCATATCAAAACTCACGCCCAACTACACAAAAACCCCCAAGAGAGGGTAGACTCTAGTGGTAACTCGCCAACCCCTCATCCGGCGAACAACATAATCGATTGTTCACCACTGTAGATTAAGAACCTCAGTTGTAAGCCCATCTCATAAGTCAGTATCGCACACCAATACTACCATCTGAGCCCTCGGCTCCATATTGTTGCGCTACCGTGTGGAAACTCATAAACTGTCACTCACGAATGCCCTCACCCTAAGTCATTGGGTACTGCTAGGACTACGTCATTCCACCCTTCTCTCTCTTACTTAAATACCTCAAAAGGTATAACTCTCGTCGATCGATAGTAAATTGCTCATCATCTGACGAAATAACTACCTGATTTTTTGGATCGACAGATTGATACCTCAAGCACGGGCCATAATTTATATGTATCATAATATCCCCCACCCCTAACCCTAGCTAGGGAGGTGTCAAGTATTATCGAGACGTAGAAGTCACTCCTTTTATGGTCATGCATATGTGGAAGTGGTATAATATTATACAGTACAACAAGCATAATGAAACACACATTATTATCATGTATTACGTGCTATCACACATGATCATGCCCATAAGTATGCATAGTAGTTATGGTAAATATAATTATGCTGAATAGAAGTAAAGTTAACATAGTCGACTTGCATTAATACTAGTAAATAATACATGCACGTGCATGATATAAATGTGATGATGTCTTAAAGTAAAATATCTCATTCTCTACATTACTCCTAAACTATAGGAGTTTCACTTGCCTGACATTGCTTCTAAACAACTAGCTAAAAATGCGCTACGAGATAATCCTCGCATGGTGCAAAAATCACCTCAATAATAAAGTAATAAAAAGTATAAGCACAAATACTTACCATTAATTAATTAATGAAATAATCTTAGTAACGTCTAATATAAGCTTGGGTAGTTCAATTTAAGAATTCTTATATTTATTAGTCAGGTATGGCTAGCATAGTTGTATCAAGACCTAACGTATTATTAAAAATATTTAAAATAATTTACCTCAAATTATTATTCAAATTATTATTATCAATTTACAATAGATCACATAGACAACATTTAATTAATCAGCTTTGTTAAATAAGATAGCTTGCTTAATATTATTTTCCTACACTGATCTATTTAAATTTTCTGATAGGAGCAATGAATACAAATCCATTCAAATTATAGACTCCTTTGTTATAATTAATTTAACCAAAATTATAATCGACCACAGTAAACTCCATTTAGAGCTAATTTCCCATTAGAAGCAATTAAGAATGGCACTCTCAAGCTAAATCATTAAAATTGATTTAAATAATTATTATAACTAACAAGTTATGCTCTACAAATGATTAATTAAAGTTCCCATTGACATGGGTAATGAGATTAAAGATTAAAGTAAATTAAATAAATAAAGAGCAACTAATCCAAAAACCAACAAAGTTAGGCCTAAAGCCCAAACTATCCAATGTAGCCACTTAGGCTAAGTTACCCCCACAAACTAGGGCAAGGCTGTGGGCTAGGCTGCCTGCAGCAAAAGCCCACCATTTGGGCTAGGCTACTTGCAGTCCAGCCAAGCCTGAGCTGTGCTGGGCTACACTCCATCGCCCTTTATTCCTCACCTAAAACATGCCGAGGGGAAGAAAGGGAGTGGCTGCTAGCGAACACCATTGCTGGCAGCCAATCGACACACCAGCTCCCCTCTCACTAGTCGAGGAAATGTGCATAATGCACGGATGGTCGGCCATGGTGGCTGGTAGCAAGGGGGAAGGCTCCTCCATGGCCAGCAGCCATGGAGTTGGCCCACATCGCCAGCCAAGCTATGAGAACCCCGAGGTAAGGTACCATCAACTTCCCCTTACGGAGGGAAAGCTTCTCGAAGGGCCAACGAAAGAAGATGCCGATGGTGATAGCCGAAAAAAATGCCTAGAAGGTTGACGAGTGGAGGCTACCATGTGTAGCCTTCACCGAGGGAAGGAATGGTCCACCCATCACTGGCAAGAGGACGACGAGAGGAATAATTTGGGACCAACGTGGGAAAGCACAAGGCCGCCAATCGACCAGATTTTTGATGAAATTAAGAGGAAAGGAAATTTAGGAGAAAGCGTTAAATACTTAATTAAACCTAAATTAGTCATACTTAGTGTAAGAGGACGTTTCGACACATCAATCCATGGGGTTGGCTTCCTCTAGTGGCTCTCTGGCGTAGCAAGATGAAGAAAGGGGTAAATGGGTTGTTGGCGGGGAGGAGGAAGAAAAAGAAAAGAAGGAAAGAGAGAGAAGAAGAAGAGGCGTGCATGTGACCGTCGTTTTTATTTTTTCTTAGGATGTTACACCAATCTCAGCCCCATTCACTTTGGAATGAGATTGGAATAGGCATAATTGTTCTAATTTATATACTAGAAGAGGAGAGTTAATACTAATATAAGTTATTCTAATATTTAGTTCAATACTAGTATATGGAGTAATAATTATATTTGATGTGACAAAAAGTTGATATGAAAGTATTAGAAATTGGTGATGTTTTAAACCAAATGACCAAATACCCTTAAGCTGGTAGAAAATAATATTTCAAAAATTTCCCCCATTATGTGAGTATGTGGGGTTATAACTCCACACTACGCATGTATTCGGGGTTATAACCCTACACTCAAGTGTGCCACTACGCTGGTATATGGGATTATAAGCTTGTACTCAAGTGTGTGAGCGCACTCGGATGTGCGAAGTAATACATCGCATACCTGCATTTTGCAGGGTTATAACCCCGCACTCAGGTATGCGAGGTAATACCCTACACTATGTGGGTATACGAGGTCCCCTTTAGAGAGGAGAGAGAGAGAAAATAACAACGGTAGCTAATATGATTAGTAATTATGTGTTATTATCTCAAAGGTAAAATGATAATCTTAGATTATTAATAAATAGTTTTTAGAAAATTGTATGGAATAAAACAAGAGAGAATGTTGAATTAGTACACTAGAATAAGATAAGATACTATTTAGTTAGTACATCAGAATAAGCCAATTCTATTCCACAAGTGAACGGGGGGAGGGCGGGCTCAATAATCATAAAGGCCCCCACGACGGTAGAACCTAGTGATAGAATGACATGCTCGACCAAACGAATAGCATGACTAGTCGTCGCCACTAGAAACTATGGACCCTAATCATAAGCCCACTACATGAGTCAGTATCACACATCAACACTATTCTTTGAGCCCTTGGCTCTATTGCACCACTACGCGACAAATCATGAGCCGTCGCTCAAGGACGCCCTCACCCTGGTCATTGGGTATTGCTGGGTCTATATCATCTTGAGTGAGTTTGGGTTGGGTGGCTAATGGATTTGCATGAGTTTGGGTTGGGTTTGAGTTATTTGGTTAATATGTTTTGGGTTTGGGTCTATAGGGTGAAGGTTTGGTTGGGTTGAGAGGGTTTGGGCAGAGGTTGATTTGATTGGGTTGGGTTTAGTTAGGGAGAGGGAATTTCAAAATCTTGGAATATAAGAGGGAGAAAAAGGCAGTTTGGTAGAAATTTAGAAAAGAGAGAATTTGTTGGGATATTGAGAAAAAAAAGAAAGTTTGATAGAAAGTTTAGGGAAAGAGAGAATTTGTTTGAAATTTGAAAAGAATTTTGAAGTTCTTTTTTTTTCTCCTTTTTCTTACAGCAAAAGAGACGTGCTATCTTTTTTTTCAATCAATGACGAAAATAAGTTTCTAAGTAGTAGATCATTAAATGATGCAAGAGCAATTAACTTTTGGAATCTTAAGCGGTGATTTCGCTATGACAACGGATTCCTTTTGTTCCTCGTCGACAGTAATCTCCTCGCTCGTCGTGCATCAGATTTTTTAGCGTTCCAACGTTCATGGAGCAATTGATCATGCGAAGAACAAATGTGAGGCGGCATAAAATCCAGGATGAGAGACGTTCATAAACTGGGATTCTTCGCTCTGATACCAAAATGTTGCAAAACATGGTGGAGAGAAAGAGATGTTGGAGGAATCAAAGGGAGATATATCGAAAGCTTTTTAGTGTTCACCATCTATCCCTTGGTAACAACTGCCTAACTGGAAGGATCCAACGAGAACTAGGTAAATTAATTTTATTAATTTATATAAATTTGGTTAGCAACAACATTGTAGGACCCATCCCTTCTTTCATCGGCAACCTTTCTCTGCTTGAGATGCTCGACTTGTCTCAACTCAAACTCACTAGCACCGTACCCTCATTCTTTTTTACTATGAATTTTTTGAAACTTCTTGACTTATCAAATAATCGGTTGTCAGGATGGCTTCCTCAATGCTAGTGGGACATGAATCATCTCCAATATATGAATTTGGAGAACAATAATCTTTCCAGGAGGATCTCGAGTTCAACGAGCACTAGCAATCATCATCTTCAATCATTGTATTTGGGTAATAATAATTTTACAAGAGAATTTCCTTTAGTACTAAAAGCCTATAAGAAATTAATTGTTCTAGACTTAGGGGAGAACATGTTTTATGGCGAGATACCAACTTGGATAGGCAATAGCTTTCCATCACTCAAGATCCTACGCCTACAGTCCAATATGTTCAATGGTAACATTCCTCCGCAGATATCTTGTCTCAGTTCTTTACAACTATTGAATATTGCCAACAATAATCTAATTTTTAGGATTCCATAATTACTTATCATAAATTCATAGTTATTAATTATGAATTCTATAATTAATAATTATAGATTCCATAACTATTAAGTATGAATTCCTAAGATACTAACTTGAGATTCCATAAATAAAACTCAAAATACACTCTATTATAGATAATATGTCATATTTTATTAAACTCAGATTTTAACATAGTAATTAATAATATATTTCATACATATTAACTAGTTTCTATAGTTCATATTTTTGGATTCCATATAGGAGAAAATAAAGTTCATATTTGTGTTCCTAAAGGAGAATAATAAAAAGTAAATTTTCTTCCTTATATCTATTTAAAAAAATAAAAAAGGAATTCTCTCTCCTAACAAAGGTTAGAAAAAGTTAAAAATAGCACTTAATGCTGCAGTCGACTTGGTCCATTAAATGAGTAGAAGGGCATTACACTTATTTATAACTAAAAAAAAAAGGGTAAAGTTGCAAAGGAAAACTAAAATGGGTAATAAGGTAAAAATATAAATGATTTTCGTTTTTGGTGCAAATCGCCCAAAAAAAATTAGATAAAGAATTGAGTATCCTTTTTTGGAACTAACAATTTTGCCTCTCAAACTTTTAATATATATTATCTACGATGACATATTGTGCCACATTTTGTGTATGTAGTGAAAATATTTTGATATGTGTTCTCCTGATGCCATTTGTAATGGTATCTATACTGTATAAATTATAGTCAATAAAATTATTTTTTGGGTAGAAATTCCAAAACTAACCATGAGTAGACAACATAATAGCTGCAAAAGAAAATTACAAATATTTATTTACATTAAACTAAGGGAACAGCATTAAGGTTAATTTAATTATTTTTTATCCTTTATCCTAATTATTATTAATATTCATGTGGTAGATAGAATTCCTACTAGCTTTTTTTTTTCCTTTGAGGAAAAACTCGTAGGTAGAACTTCCTAAGATTACAACGATAAGACCTAATATACAAAAGAGTAGAAGAAATAGAGTGATAACTCTTTAACATAAGTCTCATACTTGGGCTACAATAGACAGTACTATGGTTTAATACAGAAGATCAAGCTCGAGGACACAAACATAATAATAAAGTGAAGAATAGCGCAAGAGGTTTTTAAGAGCAAAGAGCCTCGGGTTTGGCATTCATAGCCTAATAACTGCAGGTTTTGTCAGTCTACTAGTCGAAGACACAGCCCTAAGAATCCACTAAGGTAAGAGGATTGAAAATCACCCACTAATAATACAGAATAAGAAGAGAGAGAAAAAACCAACAAAACATCCTAATTCTTCTGTAAAACAAAATAATAGAAATAGCTAAGGACAACCAAAAAGTACTACAAACAACTTTGTGAACATGTCCCGACTGTTTCCATTTATCATGGTAGAGAGCACAATAAGTAGGGGTGAGCCCTCAGCAGTGAAGTTGCAGTGCTAGCCATAGATCGGGTGGCTACCAAGCTTGGATTCGACGAGGTGAGATGGTTCTATAGAGAGCAAAAGCTACAAGGGGGATTAGGACGACATCCAAGCATGGTGGTGTAAGGCGAAAGGGAGCACCAACTATAGGGAGCGACAAAGACGACGTTTAAGCACGAATCCAACGAGGGAGAGAAAAAGGAGGAGAGTGGCGAAGGCGGTGATGAGCATTAGATGGGAGTGGCAATGGCATGGAAGAGCAGTTGTAGGGGTAGCAAAGTTGAGCAGTAGCATTGTGGAAAGGAGAGGGAATGAGAGATGTTGAGATGGGCAACGTGTGGCAGCATCGAGTGGAGGGAGAAATTGTAGCAAGGAGGCGCAAGGTATCTGACTTTAGGGGGGAAAGAAAGAGGGGGGAGGAGAAAGAAAATGTGCTCCCCTCCCTTAGCACAGGCTAGGGGAAGGGAGAGGGAAGCCTTGCCGGCGATGGCGAGAGAGAAAATACCTCTAGGAGAAAGGGGGATAACTCTACGCCAAACCCTAGCAGAGCTAGGGCCGATGCGAGGAGGAGTTGGTAGCTAGTAATAAATGATTAAGTCGAAATCAAAGTCAATATCTAAATTGTTTTAAGAAAATCGAATCCCACTAGGTTTAATAAACCAATTGAGAATCAAATTTTAAAAATTTTAATCAAATATGAGATGGAAATCATAATTCTACTCTAACTATGAAGATCGATCTCAAGTCAATAAGAAATACTTGAGTAGAAAGAGAAAATCAAAAGCTGATTAGGAATAAGAAAAGTAAAATATGGCTAACACATTAGGACACATTAAGACACATTTCTTTTTTTTTAATATGGAAAACCTCTCTAGGATAGAGAGAAGAAAAAAAACAATGGACATGCAATCAATCTGATTTCACTAAGCAATAGAAATAAGACTTACTTACAACCCCTCTTAACACTCTAATGCTTTAATGTTTAAATAATCTCTTAAACAAAAACTACCTCAATAACTATTTTTGTGAAAAATATTGTCTCCATTTGGTAAGCACCCGAGCAACTAATCAATTTCAAATGCAATATGTCAATATGATGGTAGATGATGATATTGTTTCAGCTTGTCAATACTATTGATAATCAACAACTATAACTCCAACTCCTAGACATATGATAATGTTCTCTTCATAATTGATAAGAATTATGTTCTATAAATAAGCCTAGAACTCATAAATGATTTACTTTAATTTTCGCGAGTCGTAAGCCTCTAAATCACTTATAGAGGTGGAAAATATCAGTATTTTGTACTATGAGAATCTACAAAGGAAGTTTGAATAATGAAAAAGATAATGAATTTTTTTTATCATATATAACTCTTAAATTATACATCATAAATACCATTCTTAAACCTCCAACCAAACTTAAAATATCCACAAATTTTATTTAATACACCCTAACTTATTGTATCTAAACACCATTCTTATCCCTTAATTTTATTTAATACATCATTAAAGTTATTCTTTATTTTCCAATCGATCAAAGAATAATAAAAAAAAAAAAAGATAACACTATCCCTAATCGTGTGTTAAATTCCTACTTTTATCTCTATCTTTGAACCCTCAGGATAATTTGTTTGATCTCTAACACTATGCTTTCTTTTTATGAATATATTACTACAAAATGTATGTATTCTTGTTAAAAAATTATTAATTACAAAAATTTCACCAACACTGTGTCATTCCTTATAAATTTACTTATAAACCTTTTTATCCTAGGCATTCATGGCCTGTGTCATTGCAGTAACAATGCCATACACAAAAGGCTAATGATGACAAAATAGAAAAAAGAGAAAAGGAAAAAGAAAGAGAAAAGGCAGCAAAGGTCAAAAGGCAAAGTAGCCCAAAAGAAAAAAAAGGAGGATAAAGATGAGACAGCTCAAAGGCAGCTCATCTACCTCCAAGTTGACCTGGAGTCAACTAATCTAAGGGCTTGATTAATATAAAACAGAAGCCTAACTATCAATTCCCACCAATTAAAGTTATCGATGGAGAAAATACTCAGCCTTATCCGACGAGCCCTTTTGATATGGAAGTATAGGTTGACCGACGAGCCCGAGCTCGGGCGCGTGAGAGAGAGAGAGAGAGAGAGTAGAGAGAGAGTAGAGTGAGAGAGTGACCGAGAGAGAGATAGAGAGAGAGATTTAAAGAGAGGGAGGGAAGGCGGTTGGGGGGGGGGGGGGGTTCTTGGCGGTGGCGCTGGGGTCCGCCGCGGCTAGCTGGCCGCAGCCGGTTGGCTACGGCGACGCGAGGGGGTGCGTGGCACGCTCCCCTCCCGCCACTTCATGGCACGAGGCCGGCTACACTATGGCCGGCCACGTCGTGCCATGTATCTAGTTTTTTTTTTGTTACAGGACTGCTATAGTAGTGATAGATGGAGACAAACGGACCTCCATAAGCAATTTGTTGATTATGAAGGTTAGAGTATTGCACATTTACTTATGCGATGAGATTAGTCCTATTAGTAGAAACACAATTAAGGCAGATGTTTTGAGAATGTATAGAAAAGAGAAGGATAAACTCAAAAATTAGCTAAATTTTATTCCTAAGAAAATCAATTTAACATCTGACTTATGGACCTCCATAACCACTGATGATTAATTATGTTTTACAGCACACTTTGTTGATCAAAATTAGGTATTACAAAAAAAGATATATAAATTTCTGTGCAACGTCAACCCCACACATTGAAATAGCTTAGTGTGACAAAATTTATACATCATTGAGTGAATGGGGTATAGAGAAACAATTATTTTCTATAATTCTTGATAATCTCTTTGTAAATAATTTGTTCATTGAGTTATTAAGAAGCCAATTGACGTTGAAAGATGCTTTCTTATGTGATGGTGATTTCTTTTATATCCGGTGTTATGCTCATATTCTTAACTTCATAGTTCAAGAAGGTTGGAAAGAAATAGATAATTTTGAAAGAGCATCAAATATGTTAAGGGGTCTCAAGCAAGAAAACAAAGATTTGTTGTGTGTTAAATAAATTTCTTTGAATAATAGTAAATGATTAAGGTAAGATGTGCCAACAAGATGGAATTCAAACTTACCTAATGCTTGAAAATACTATTGAATATCATTGTGCATTTCTTTATTTATAGTTGAGTGATTCAAATTATAAGTATTTTTCATCACAAGAAGAATAGGATAAAGCTGAAAAATTTTGCAAGTTTTTGAAGTTATTTTATGATGTTACCTCTCTATTTTCTGAATCTATATATCTTGCAATAAATTTATACTTTCCTAAAGTGGTTATGATCCAATTAAATAAATTGGAAGGCATGCAAGGCTTGGACAATTTTATTAGTCATATGTCCACATAGATGAATAAGAAATTTGAGAAATATTACAAACAGTACAATATTATTTTAGCGACAGCTATTATTCTAGATCCACGATTCAAAATATATTTTATGGAATTCTCATATAATAAACTCTATGGCTTTTCTTATAAGATAATGAATGTCCGTGAGAAGTTATATGCTCTCTTTGATTGATATGTTTAGAATGCTTCTAAAGTTCCAAATGCGACACATTTAACTACTTTATGTAAAGTTTCAAATGATAGTGAAGATAACAATTCTATGACAAAGGTAATTTAATATTATTAGTATGTTGTTACCACTATAATTTTCAATATTCTTTATATATTTATTATAATGAATCTTTTTTTGTATAGGACTTTGATTCATTTGAGAATTTCGAGTTTCTGACTAATTCACAAAAGTCACAATTAGAATTGTATCTAGAAGAGTCTCGAATTGATCAAAATTTTAAACTGGATATTCTGATTATTAAAAATCCAATCAATTTTGATATCTAGTTTTTTCTCTCATGACATATGATATAGTTTGTATTCCTATCTTCATAGTTGCTTCTGAATCTGCCTTTAGCATTAGTAGTAGAGTACTTGACCAATATATAAACACCTTAAAATCTAAGGCTGTGAAAGCTTTAATTTGTACTCAAAATTAGTTAATTCATACTAGAGGTAACCATATTTTATTATTTTCTTATTTAAATATTCAAAAATTTTAGTCTACCAATTATTTTATCATATTATAACAAAAAATTTTGTAGTATTGGAAGAGCTAGCAAAATATATTATAGATTTGGACCAATGCAAGTGAAGCTATAGAATTTGGTGAATGCTCAAATACATAAATTTAAATACTTAATAAGGTATTTAGGTAGATTTTAATATTTGGGGGGATAGTGGTTCTTGCATTTATTTGTCGTTTCTGGGAGATATCATAGTTTCTCAAATTCTTAAATATGAGACAATCTGGATATTTTCTCAAGATATTTCCTTTTGTAAATTTTATATTATGTTTCTCACTGTCTATATCTTATATGTTTAATTTTGATGTTTGGTATGAGAATCTCAACTTTCTCTCTCTAACTTCTATCTTAGTTATTTACTTTTCCTTTTATTATTTTTAGCAGGGTCACTATTTTTAAACGATAAAATGGAGGGTTAATGTTGTTGTTTGTTTATTTCAAACTATTTTTAATTTGTAATGGATTGTGGACTTTAAACTATGTTCTAGTTGTCATGGATTGTTAGATGTGAGAGTTGGAACTAAAATTAGTACTTAAATTTATTTACTTAATATTCGATGTTGGTGGTTGAATTGTGAAGTTGAAACTATGTTGTAATTGTTATAAGAGTTGAAACTATGTTGTATGGATTTGTGTTATGGTGAATTATTAGAATTGCTATTTTTCTGTTGTATGAGTTTTGAGTTGGAAAGAGCCTATTTTGTTTGCATAATACACCACTTATATAGGATAAACTAATAAATATTAATTTTTTATAGGGTTAAAATTACTATGTCATTTGTGTTGTGTTAAACATGTTATGATGTCATGTTAACACGACCCATTTATTAAATAGGTTATGTTGTGTTACTCGATTAATAATCAAGTTATGTTCATGTCTACCAAATGCAACTCGTTTAATAAACGGGTTGTGTTCGTGTTAGGGTGAAATTGACCCAACTTGAACCTGTTTAATACGACCCAATTGCCACCCCTAATCACTAGGACTCCTTTCCAAGTGAACAAATCTTGCAGAGTATCTAAACCTCTTGAGCTTATTCATATTGATCTATGTGTCCCTATGCACACAATATCCATTGGAAGTGATCGTTATTTCCTTATCTTCATTAATGATTATAATAAAAAGACATGAATTAATTTGCATAAAGAAAAAAGAAATGCATTGAACTAGTTGGAAGGATTCAAGGCCGGGTCGAAAAGCAAAGTGGACTTACCTTGAAAACTTTGCGTTCCAACCAAGGAGGTGAATATAATTCACAATATTTTATCTCTTTTCTCCAAAGAATATAGCATAAAATATCAAGTTACTACTGCTACACACTACAAAAATGGGTTGGTGGAAAAGAAGACCCGAACTATTATGGATCTTGGTAAAAGTATGTTAATATCTAAGCAGATATCTAATATATTTTGGGTTGAAGCCGTTGCATGTGCGATCTTTCTTTTGAATCATGCAACTTCGAGAAGTATGCATGACATGATATCTCAAGAAGCTTTGGACTGGACACAAACTTTATATCGCTCATTTGAGGGTTTTTGGAAGCATTGCCTATAAATTGGATCATTAGAGGGATTTATAAAGCTATAAGAGAAGTATCAAATGAAGATATGAACAAATTTGCACTATTTATTGATGCAGATCGTATCACTTTTGAGAAGGTTTCAGACAAACAAAAATGAAGGCATCTTATAGATCAAGAAATTACTTTAATCACGAAGAATGATACTTAGGATCTAATAGACCTTTCTACTGGGCACAAACCAATCGGTGTTAAATGAATCTACAAGACCAAGTTAAAATGAAAAAGGTTATAATAAAAAGTATGATATGGACTATGCCCTTGTTGTTTGACTTGAGACTATTCACATGGTCTTAGCTTTGGAAGCCCAAAACAAATAAAAGATTCAACAAATGGATGTCAAATCAGTATTCCTAAATGGTGTTCTTAAAGAGAAGGTCTATATTGATCAACTCCATGCTATGTGAAGAAAGGTGAAAAACATGAAATATGCAAGTTGAATAAAGCCTTGTATGGCTTAAATCAAGCACCAAGGGTATGGTGCAATTGCATCGATGAATATTTCTTAAAGAATAGATTTAAGAGGTGTCCATTTTTGCATACTCTATACATCAACGAATGTGCATATGGTGAGTTTCTCAATTACATCCATATATATCGATGATTTGATCTTCACCGGTAATTGTCTAAATTTTTGTAAAGCTTTCAAGATAAGCATGATGCATGTGTTTGAGATGACAAACATGGGACTTTCATATTTCTTGTTTGGCATTAAAGTTAAACAAAGTAAAGAAAAAAAAATTATTTCACAAAAAAAGAATGCAATAGGTCCTCTTAAAGAGATTCCAAATAGAAGGTGCTATGACCTCCGGTTAAAATTAAGCAACCAAGGTGATGATGAACTTGTTAATGTTGTTCTTTATAGAAGGAAGTTTTATTGGTAGTCTTATATACTTAACCGGTACAAGACCATATATCTTGTACTATGTTAGTCTTTTGAGTAGGTTCATGAAAACACTAAGAAGATGCCATTGGAATGTTGGGAAAAGAAATTTGAGATATATTAATTATATCTTGGATGAAGGTATTATTTACAAAAGTACTAGCAATTCATTTAATTGGCTATTGTGGCAGTGATTGGGGTGGAAACTAAGATGGAGTTTTGAAAGAGCTCAAGCATCCACAAGAAAAAGGCCTAAATATATTTTGTTATAACAAATCAGCAATATCACTCTTCCATAGTAGAAGCAAGCATATTTGAATTGATATCATTTCATTTGAGATTTAATTAAAGATGGTAAAATCAAGGTCAAATATTGCAAGAACCACGATAAATTAGGAGATGTATTCACCAAAGCTCTCAAGATAGATACCATTCACCAAATTGAAGAATAAGCTTGGTAAGCAAATGGTCTAGCTTAAGAGGAGAATATTGAAATATTAAGTTAGCCCATTTGACTAGTCAATTAGATTAATGGGATAGTGTAGATTTGAGAAACAATTTAATATTGATGCTTTGGTTTTGAGGTAACTCTTAGTCTTCTCTATACCTTAGAATTATGACAACCTTTTGAGTTCTCTAGAAGATGAAAAATGAAGAGCCTTGTAGTTCTCGAATGTGAAGCAAGTGAAGTAAGAAATATTTAAAGCTTTTATCCACTTCATTTATGTTAAGTATTACGGGAATAATCTTCTGTTCTCAGAGTTTAATTTCTACCACCTTCTCAAAACACATATCACCTTCTGAAAATTGAGTGTTATAAAATTCCAAGCCAACTGGGAATGTTTACTAATGCACAAAAATATCCATCACATATTGAAGTATCCAACAGTTATCGAGTTAATCTCACATGACACTGGTTGTATCGTGGCAAAAAGGTCGGGCATACGACAGGAACGACATCCCTTGTACAAAACGGAAAATTCAGGAAGCAATAAACAATTATGCTATTGCGAGATATCTTTTGAAGGTTCAATCCATATTAATCATTACAGTACCATAATACTATAATATACATGGTACTATTTTATAATATGTATATACTGAAAATATCTTGATATAAAGGCTCTCCATCTATGATGCTATTTGTAATGATATCGATATTATGTTAAATTATGATAAATTTAGTTAGATTATTTTTTAGGTGGGAATTCTAAAACCAACCATGGGTAGACAGTATTAAAGTGGTAGACTGAAATTACAAATATCTATTTATATTAAACCAGAAAATGTGTAATACAAAAATTACACTAACATAATGTTTTACTAAAATATAAAATATTTACCAAACTATGTCACTATTTAGACTATTTTCCAAACTATTACTACAGGAAAATTGCTTTCTCGGACAGCGACTATTATTCCTCTAATCATCTAAGTCCTATCTCGAAGTAATTGACGAAAGCGATTAATAAATTACTTTATGGAAAGCGATTCACAAATCGCTACGGGAAAGACTTAAATGATCCATCATCTTATTATGCAGCCACACTGCCATAACACTTTTGAGGAAAGTGACCTAATAATCACTTTTTCAGAAAGTGTTTCTAATACACGTGTGCCAAAACCTACAACAAAATCTAAAAATTTAACCCGAAACAAATGTACTAAAAATTGAGTCACACCAGAAATTGAAAGATATAAAATAAAGCATGGATTAAAAAAAAAGAGAGTCAACTTGATAACTTAACAATCTGAGTCAACTAATAACACATCTGCCAATAAAAATTGGGAACTTAACAATATATGAAACTTGCTATAAAACTAAAATAATATTTAACAAAAAAGTTTAACAAAATTAGAATACATCATAACTCCCTAAATATTTACAATAATAGAGTAAAATTAAAAATTAAAATAAGTATCATTAACTATCCTCCTGGCACATAAAAATGAAGGTGTGATGGTTTCTTTCTCCTGTAAATAATAACTCCTTGTGTAGATGGCTCTTGCGTCAGCTGAGATGTGGGGACATTGATCTCAGGAGTCTCTATCTCTCGGGGTACCTCAATCTCGGGAGGGACCTCCAATCCCTCCTATACTGGTCTAGAAGACTCCCCTCGTCCTCTTCCTCTACGTCCCCGTCCCCGCCCTCGTTTGCCACGTTATCTGCCTCGTGCAGATGGCTCTTGCATCAGCTGGGATGTTGGGACCTCAATCTCAGAGGTGCAGCATCCTCATGAGCTGGAGCTGCATAATCCTCATGAGCTGGAGCTACAAAGTTCTCATAAGCTGGAGCTGCAGCATCCTCGTGAGATAGATATGCAAGATGTCATGACTCGTCAATCTTATTTAATGTTGTCACACATATCTCACACATCTCTATCATCGTAAGATACCCCTATCACTAGTCCACATCTGTAGTGCATTCATGCATTTAGTATGAATTTCCATCAAAGACATTTACTTTTTATTATTAACTATCAACTACCTGATCATCTCTCTGTTGATCTAGTTAATCTCTGTAGTATCGCAATACATATGGCTCCGAATTATGCTCAAAAGTTAAGCGGCACCTCCATTTTGTACCAAGTGGATCTGTAGGTGGGGGTGGTGCTACAGGTAGCTGGTCACCGTGGGCCTCATGCTACTCAATATGATTACCAAATGCTTCGATAGGAGGTGGGGACTTATCTGGTCATCCAACATGTAGGTGTTCTCATGCCCAAACATGATTTACCAATATATATATACTTATCTAGTCATCCAACATGTAGGTGTTCTCATGACCAAACATGATTTACCGCCGAGGCCTCCCTCCCCACCGCCTCTCTCTCTCTATTTTTTTTCTTCTCCCCACTCTCTTTCGGTCCTTCTCTCTCTCCTCCTTCCCTCAAACTCTCTCTCTCTCTCTCTCTCTCTCTCTCTCTCTCTCTCTCTCGGGTTCGTCAAAACAGAGTCGCCGACGAGAGGCCGGCCGCTGGCTGGCCAGTAGCGGCCGAGCCCCTTCCCGCTGCCCGGCCCCCTACTCTCTTTCTTCTCTTCTTCTCTTCTCTTCTCTTCTTCTTCTTCTTCTTCTTCTTTCTTCTTTCTTCTTCCTTTCTTCTTCTTCTTCCTCAGCTGCTTCTTCTCTTCTTTTTTAGCAACAGTGTTGGGCTCAGCCCAGTACTGTAGCAGCTAGTGCTGGACGAAGCCTAACACTAGTGCTAGTAATCCTTATTTATATTTTATGATTTATTTATTTAGGTATTTATTTCTTAATTAATACAAATAGATTTAGACATTATTTATTTTAATAATAATATATATTCATCAATATGATTATTGTTAATTATAATTAATTAATGATTAATTAGGTTATAAACTATTACACATAAATATATGTAATACTTATATTTATTATTTATACCTCTATTAGATTAATATATAGATTTGTAAATTATAATTATCAAATTTAGATACTAATATTCTTATGAGATACATTTTAAGTAATTCTAATAATTTATTATACATTATTATTTTGTAACAAATAAAATACTAGGCTTATGTATTTATTTAATTATTTTATAAAGTAATGATTACATAGTCCCTAATTAATCAAGATATAATTATAATTAGGTTTTTATCTATATATTTATTTTTATTTTTATTTATAATTAAAAATCTAGCTAGTTATAAAGATAAGTAAAAATTCTAAAACCTACTAAATCATCATATATTACATGAACGGATTTTAATTAGATGAACGGCTAACTTCATGCTACTTAAATATTTTCAAACCCCAAACCCCCTTATATGAGACCCCGTGGACCCTAACGATGAGTTGATGTTTGACTGACGGACGTGAGAGATACGTGGTTTACGTCTTCAGATTAGGGTGAGTAATCTTATCCCCTAGACGTCTTTCTCAAATTAGGATATATTATATATTATGTACATGCATGTTTTTACCTCCAGCATGATTATATGGCTTGATCTATAGGTGATTTCAGTCAAGCATATTTTATCATACATTTGATTAGACTGATTTGGGATATGAATATGATGATGATAGATAGAGATGATTAGAGATAACTATATTGTTATAATTTTATGTCTAGTTGATCTGTAGTATGAATATGCATGTGATAGATTAGCATGGGTATGCATATGTTGAATAAATGGTTGGAGACTGTATTGCATCATTTTTCTCTTGACTTCTTTACCACCTAAATTCCTGATATGCATGACTTGTTATAGTACTGGATATATGCACGTGATCTATCATATAGAAGGAAATGCATAAATTTCATTGATAGGAAAGTTGATAGAAAAAGCATGAGGATACTCGAGTAGGCTCGAGGGTTAGGGGTGCCTGGAGTGATGATTATGGTCGCTAATATGCGATATCTTGTGGCTCATGTCCGAGGTCAGTTAAGTATGTGCGCACAGACAATCGGACACCTGCCGTTCACCAGGGCATGCTGTGGCGAGTTACCCTCATGTGATTTCTAGATGGATTTTGATATACCCTTAACATATGGCAAGGTATGATTATGACTGAGATACCCTTAGTGTGACACCCAAACTCTAAACACGTGCATGGCACGAGCCCACACGGCACGTGCATAGCACCTGACCATTCAGTTAGATACTGATAATCAAATAAACCTGTAGTAACATCATGATTTTATCTACAATATTTAAACTGAGAAAAACTCAAGTCTAACTGTCAACAACATACAAATAACCCTACATGGGCCCCACACAGGCCACAACACATCATGAAGAGCTTTTCACAACTACATAAATACAACGGTGGTATATACATCTAACACATGTATACTTTTGCTAGTCTATCACATGCATACTCATGATAGAGATCATCCCAACATAAAACTACTACAGTAGAATCATTTCTATATATCACCAATGTACTCATATCTCAGATCAGCCTAATCAAATCAAATGCATGATAAAATATGCTCGACTGTAATCATCAATAGATAAAGTCATATAATCATGCTAGAGGCCAAAACATACATGTACATAATATATAATATAACCTAATTTGAGAAAGGCGTCTAGGGGATAAGACTACTCACACCACTACAAATACCAAATCACCACTCGTTCATGCTGCTACGATAACGATCAAGCCTCGATAGCTAGGTCCACAGGGTCTTGAACAGGGGGGTCGTGATCTGAAATTATTTATAACAAACATGTCAATTTTTCTATTAATTAAAATTAACCCGACAAAATGATAGTTTCTAGTTGTAATTATGTACTCTTCAATTCTATATTTGTTTTTTTATTTATTAATCATAATTATATTATTTACTAGTGTATTTAAAATATAATTTATCTGTCTACTATTCTCTTTGATAATTAAGAAAATAATAATTAAGTTACTGCAATTAATTATGTAAGAGTATACGTACATAACCCTAAAAATTTCTATTACCTACTTAGGATTAAAATAGTAATTTATATTGCAGGTATTTTGCTAAACATGATATAATTAGAACTATATACTAACTATGATATAATTATATTTAATTTGTATAACTTAAATACATTAAATTAACTAAGCTAAACTAATTGTGCATATCTATATATATATATATATATAGAAAAAATAGAATTGTATATAGTGCTCTTTTTGATTCATATTATCCAGTACTTGATTTACTATCTGTTTGACATCACTAATTCGGGGTAAGGTCTATTCACTGAGCTTTTAGCTCATGACTCTCTTTATTTATTTTCTAACCCCCATAAATATTATGGTACATGATACCGACTTGAGATATCCCGAGAAGATATTTTAGAAAGATGAGATGAGCTATAGATGTGAGATGGTATAAAAGATAGTTTAACCAGATATTGAGTTGTACCATAATTTGATATTTGTACTTCATTATATAGACGATAATTTGTATAATACATGTCAGATTATAGTGTACCCGTGTATCAGTTGTTTAGTTGTATTTTGATGGTTTATCGTGGCCTGTGTGGGTCCTGCCATATTATGTAGTAGTCTAGTGTATATTATTGTGGACTTGGATATTCATATGTTAACAGGTTTATTTGGTTATTGGATTGTGTGAGTATTTGATGATGTCTTGATTGTATGTGCACAGGAGTGTATCTGTGCGTGATGGGCCCCGTCCGTCCTATCGCGTGCGCCGCGTGTGCCGTGTGGGCGCGTGGGCATGCACGTGCCCGTGCCATGCGGGGGCGTTACAACTCAGGTGGTATCAGAGCTTAGGTTTAAGGATGATCTGGCAAACCATCAAGCATATTAGTTGTTAGTTTTTTTTAGGATTACGCTAGTAATTGATCTTTACGAGTGGAATATTAATTGGTTGAGATAGTGTAATAACCCAAGTAGGGACTAAAAAAAAAGGGGGCAGTGGCCTCGTGTGGTGAGGTGCCACATGCCACCACCACGGTCGCAGCCAATCGGCTGCGGCCAGCTGGTCGTGGCGGGCCCCGGCACCGCCACCCTTTTTCCCCTCCACCGCCGTTCTCTCTCTCTCCCCCCCCCTCTCTCTCTCTCTCTCTCTCTTTCGGCCACCCTCTCACTCTACTCTCTCTCTATTCTCTCTCGCACTCCTTTCTATCCATTGCCGACACCTTCCCTAGAGCCGCCGCCGCTGGTGAGACCTCTCACTCCCTCTCTCTCCTTTCCTTCCTCTCTCTCTCTCTCTCTCTCTCTCTCTCTCCCACTCTCTCTTTCTTGCCCCAAGCTCGGGCTCGTCGGAGCCGAGCCGCCGGCGAGAGGCCGGCCAGTTGCGCCCGGTGCCCTCCTTGTTGGCTCGGGTCCGCACCTCCCTTCTCTTCCTTCCCTTCTTCTGTTCTCTTCTTCTTCTTCCTTCTTCTTCCTTCTTCCTTTCTTCTTCTTCTTCCTCAGCAGCTTCTTCTTTTCTTATTTTTCTGCAACAGTGCTAGGCTCGGCCCAGCACTGCAGCAGGCCAGTGCTGGGCTTGGCCCAGCACTAGTACTAGTGATCCATTATCCTTTATAATTTTATTTTTTATTTATTTAGGTATTTCTATCTTAATTAATACAAATAGATTTAGACATTATTTATTTTAATAATAATACATATTCATCATTATGATTATTGTTAATTAAAATTTATTGATGATTAATTAGGTTATAAACTATTACACATAAATATAGGTAATACTTATATTTATTTATTTACTTATATGTATATTAGATTAATAGATAGATTTGTAAATTATAATTATTAAGTAATTCTATTAATTTATTATATATTGTTATTTTTGTAACAAATAAAATACTAGGCTTATGTATTTATTTATTATTTTATAAAGTAATCTCTAATTAATCAAGATATAATTATAGTTGGGTTTTCATCTATATTTATATTTATATTTTTATTTGTAATTAAAAATCTAGCTAGTTATAATATTACTTAAATAATTTCATATTCCAACCCCCCTATTCAAGACTCCGTGGACTTAGCTATCGAGGCTTGATCATTGTTGTAGCAACGTAAAAGAGTGGTTGTTTAGTATTTGTAGTGGTGGTGAGTAGTCTTATCCCCTAGACGCCTTTTTCAAATTAGGTTATATTATATATTATGTACATGTATGTTTTGGCCTCCGGCATGATTATATGACTTTATCTAAAGATGATTACAATCGAGCATATTTTATCATGTATCTGATTAGGCTGATCTTGGATATGAGTATGGAGATGATAAATAGAGATGATTAGAGATGATTATACTGTTATGACTTTGTGTCAAAGTGATTTCTAGTATGAGTGTGTATGTGATAGACTAGTAAGAGTATGCATGTGTTAGATACATAGTTGGAGTCTACATTGCATCATTTTTCTCTTGATTCATGTTCCACCTAAATTCTTGTTATACATTGACTCGTTATCGTATTGGATATATGCATGTGATCTATCATTTAGAAGGAAAGCATGAAATGTGATTGATAGGATAGTTGATAGAAAGCGTGAGGATACCCGAGTGGGCGCGAGGGTTAGGATGCGCTTGGTGGATAATTGATCGCTCGACATAGTCGTGATCCTGTTGGCCTTACGTCCGAGGTCGTTAGTCTGTGTGCGCAGTAGACATTTGGACACATGCCGTTCGCTAGGGCATATGTGGCGAGTTATCCTCACAAGATTTCTATCAACTAGAAGGGTGCCCGGTCTGGATGGATATTGATACCCTTAACGGATGGCAGGGTATGGTTATATTTGATATACTCCTTGCGGATGACAGAGTATGCTCGGAGCCTTCGGGCATGATGTTAAGATCGGTTACCGGGTGTTGACTGTGCATAGTGGTCTAGTATGATGATGACATATAGAGCTGACATTAATAATTGAGATGTTGAGAATTGCATATGATGTTATTCTCATCTAAATACCTGAATATCAAGTAGTCAATTTATATCATATATGTTACATTTGATATCATAGCATGGTCATAGATGGCATGCATCATGTGTCATATTTGAGAGAGTCATGATGATACTATGACATGGAGATTTATTTACTTATTATCGATGATTATATGATTTTATCAGTTATGACATGTTATGTATATTTCAATTATATATTATTGAGGTTGCATTCATACTCTCATTCATAACATGATTCTCTTTCTGATTCATATTATCCAGTACATAATTTACTCTTTGTTTTGCTTCACTGATTCGGGGTAAGATTTATTCACTAAGCCTTTACCTCATGACTCTCTTTGATTTCTCCTTTCCAAAAATCCAGGTAACGAGTGGAGTAGGATACTCCCTTAGAGATTTTGCCAGAGGGTGAAGAGTAGTGTGTGGTTAGTGTTATGCGTTAGATGTGTTATCTTATTTGATGTATTAGTGGACATCCTCCAAAGTGTGTCTTTATCCTTAACTTATATTTTAGCAGGTGATTTTGTACTTGTGTAATTATGTATGTACCACCATTGTATATATGTTATGGTGAAAAACTCTTGATGATGTGTTGTGGCCTGTATGGGGCCCAAGTAGGGTTATCCGTGTACTGTTGGCAGTTAGACTTGTGTTTTTCTTAGTTTAGATGTTGTGGATAAATTATGATGTTTATACAGGTTTATTTGATTATTAGTACTTAACCAAATAGTCAGGTGCCACGCACGTGCCATGTGGCTCGTGCCATGCACGTGTTTAGGGTTGCGGGTGTTACAGATAGAGATCTAGGTTGTGATGCCGAGATTATTAAGTTTTGATACTTGACGATATTGATAGAAATAATTTATGATATTAGTATTTTGAGAATTTATCTGAGCGACTAATGAATAGGAAGAGATATTACTAAAATCATGCATTGATGTTATTGATATTGAGGTGTTATAGTCCGTGGAGCATAATATTGGATATATAGACATGTTCATATGTTGTGATAAACTGTAGAGATTTGTAAATATGTGAAAATATGTAATTTGTGCAGAATGATTATTATCAGTAGATTTGAGGTTATTTTGAGCAGATATAGCATATTTTTGGATGTTTGATCTTTTATTGATATATTTGAGATTAGGAGATTGATGTAAAGAGATATATGTGCACGGAAACTATTTTAATACTTTATGAGGATCATAATTATTGATTCTGGATAGATGAGTAAGATATGTGATGATTTTATATAGTGGAAATGATATCAGGTCATGCAATATAGATGATTGTAGATTGTATATGGAAAAGAATTTTTGGGATGACTAGTATGATAAATTATGTTTGCAAGATACTTGTGTTAGTAGGTATAAAATTTTGATTATATCGACGAGATGGATGATTTAATAGGGATATGTTTGTCCAATAGTATTACTAAATGATTAACGTCTCGTTTAAATCTTTAAGTTGATGATTACCAAAAAGGGTAATGAGCATAGGAAATATGACATGGGTACAGTTATTGGATTATGAATTATTTCAGTAGTTGAAACGTAATGTATATAGTTCTGGATGACACAATAGTAGATTTACTTTAGTAGCTCCTAAGTATATGAATATGATTAGATGAAAAGAATGATAATGAAAGGAATCATATAGAGCAATGTCTGTGTTTAACTCTTCATTTATAACATGACAAGTTCGTCGATTAAGGCCTTGTTATTTGCAATGCCCACATGTGATTGCTTGATGCCCTTCCCTTTTGTCCATCTCATTATGAATCCTTGTCGATTTTTGCCTCCCTTTACTAATCTATTTCATTAATGGATCAAGTAACAAGATTGAACCATCGTACTCGGGCCAATAACCTTGATTGCTAAGTGGTGTAAGCTCAAGTCCCCATGTGTTCATATATGCTTCAATTATGTATATCTTATGTAGGTGTTGTTGCTTAGATTAACTGTTTGGTCATATTTATCTCTTTTTGTATTTTATAAATAATGTGCAGTGGTAACACCAAAAATATCTCGACAGTGATGAAACCCACGCATAGTGTGTAAGTTTGCTATCTCAAGATCTTCACTCATAGTAGCAGTGATGTTAGGCATGAACTGTTGGTTGGCTCTTAAATAATCATCTCCTTGTTTGCGCCTCTCATAGAAGTAGTAGACTAAGCGACAAAATATTACTTGTTATTGGCACGAATCGAGGATTAAGCAATACATTATTAACCACTTCAGACAAATTAGTAATCATGAGTTTGTAATGATGTCCACCATTGTGAACTAAAGCCCACTTTTCAATTGAGATGTCATGAAGCCATTTCTTTGCATCTAGATATAACCGTTCAATCTGTGCCATCCGAAAGTCAAACTTTTAAACTTAATTTTCCATAGTAATTTGATAAACAAAATTCTTTAAAGTAGTATTATAAAAATGTTTATTACAATTGCTAACTATATGGCGCAAACAAATACAGTGATAAGCCATTGGCTCCTTCCAACTATTGCTGGGGTCATTCATAACTGCTAATATCCCAGCATGCCGATCTAAAATCAAACAAATTCCTTGTCTTTGATGCACAAAGATGACTCAGACATGAAAGAAACGAACCTCAATTCGACGCATTCTTGCTCTCTACAATAGCAAGTGCAAAAGGAAATATCTGATCATTTCTATCGGTGCTTGTAGCAATAATTAAGACATATCTATATTTACCATATAGAGGTGTGTGCCATCAATACTTATTACAGGCCTACAATATTTGAATTCATGAATTGAAGCTCCAAAGGACCAAAAAACACGCATAAACATCTACATATTTGGGTCATCCAATTTGACTTTATCCCACTGAACCATTGTATCAAGATCATTGCGTTTCACTTCCATCATATATGAAGGCAATAGCTTACATGATTCTGCCCAACCACCAAATAGATTTGCCACAACCTTTTATGTTTCTCTTCATGCCTTTCGGTATGAAATCCGATAATGATAAGTATAAATAATCTCTTGTTAGAGACTAACTACTTTATACTTATATTCTTTCTCATAGAATCTATAAACTTGTGAATCACAAATTTGATATCTAATTGATGATGATCCATATTTAGTGAAGGGTTGAGATAAGTATGAGGACCAATGTATTTTGTTATTTCCCACATCCCAAGGCTGTCACGATCTAAAATCGGAAGCATGACTGGCCATGCACCTCAATATGCTTGAGATACACGAAGCCTTACTAATATTTCCTAAGTGTACAATGGTAAGAATAAATAAACAAAGAGAATCTGCTTTATTTAATTTAAACTAATTGCAATGAAAATAAAACAATGTCATTATTACTGTGTCTCTAAATGAAATTAAATTAAACAATTAATCTAAAATATAAGACCAAAAGAATGGAAAGGTAAATAGGTAGGTCCTAAGTGGAGGTAGGGTCTTAGTGCATCTCGCTCAGTCGCCATGCTGACCATTACATGAAATAATAGAAGAGAGAAAAAGAATTATATGAGCTAAATAAATTCTAAAATTTAATAGTGTTAAAAAAACCCAAGTTCAACAATATAAATGACAATTTCCAACGGACATACTCTTAAAATAATGACAATAATAATAATAGAGAGTCATAACTTGTAACCTTGCTCAGTTTTAACATATAAATATCTTTCCAATGTTTATAATATCATTTGTCTCAATGGGTTTATAACCGGTGGATCCACATCAGCTAGAAGTTACCTCGAGTTGTTGATCAATATCCTTATCAAATGTGGAAGCACAATTATCATTTGTTTCTGCACCGCACATAATATCTACTATATGTGTGATATCAATTCTACCACTTCGTTGACTTAGGCCTACATTATACTCATCTTCATTATCGTTCAAATGTCTTGGCGGTTGAAATATCCTAGGGCTCACATTATTAAAACTTGACTAATTTAGACCTACATAATATTGTTCATGATAATTTAGATCAACTGGTGCTTCAAATATCATTAGGCTAACGTTGTTAAAACTTGGTTGACTTATGTCTGCATAATATTGCTCATGAAAATTCAAGTTTACTAGTGGTTGAGATATCACCTTTTTATTAGATTATGTGAGCAAAGTAGTGAATTCCATTAAACCACTATGTACTCTGTCATTTGACGTAAACTCTATAAATAATTCCACCAAACACCATTTTGTTCATGCAAATCAAGCATTGCATCCACACTTTCGTCATCAGCAATCGGCATAGTATCGAACTTTCAGCCAAGGTTGCATATCCTACAATTCAATTCCAAGTTCGATTCGTCTGGTAAGGATCGATATTTTATCCATTAACTCCTCATATGTTAACCTCCTATCCACTCTAACAAGTCTTTTTATTCCACCATCATATTTAACACCATTAAGCCCCCTCGTAATTGAGCCACTCCATTAACAGGCGATAGACATTGATTTCGGAGCTATAATCTGTATGAAAAATAATAAGAATTAAAATCTGTCAAATATTTAATTGAAGAACTACGAGGACTTCCTAAAATATTAGATTTTATTAAAAAGATGAAATTTGCCTTAGCATAACATATTGATAGTTGAAATTACTTCACTGGTTAGAATTGGAATACATGTCATATGAACAATCCCAGATATAAAAGAATTGTTCCCTGTTTCTTGGAATCTTCAGTACAATCCTAGCATCTTCAGAGAACAATTTATTGTTCAAAATATATCCTATCAATCCTAGCGTAGTGTGATCAACAAAAAGCTTTTCACCGAGTGCTACCATCGCAGGTGTGAGCAAAAAATATATCAATTAAACAATGTTTACAAACTTACAATTGTAAACTTACTATTAATATGCATGAAAGACTTCTTAAAGTATACTTCCCTTAGATGTTAACTAGAAGAAAAGAACACGGCTAATGAACTAAAATTGAGACTTAAACATGTAGTACGCCAAATAACAGCAAATATTAGAGTATTATGCAAGTGTGCTATTAAAAGGAAAACAAGATCAATTGCAATCCAATAGATCTATGAAATAGAACTAAACATGAGAAATTTTGCAATACCAACTCCTCTCAAGTATACAAAACTGAATCAAGACGAGAAGAAACCTTAAACCCTGCATTAAAACCACTCTCACCGAGATAGAGAGAGAGAGAGAGAGAGAGAGAGCTTACACTGGGAGAGAAGGAAGGTAATGCCGCACTACTCGTCGGCAACCAGCCGGCAACCCATGGGGACTGTGAGGAAGAGAGTCACATCATTCGCTCGAGTGTGAGAGGAAGAAAGGGTTGGAAAAATGACTAAGTGTCGTGGGTAACTAGTCGAGGGTTTTTGTATAAGTCAAATTGCTATCTCAGAGAGAGATTGTTACGATTATTAAGTCTGCAAAAATAAGGCTATGTGGCTCATGAATCGCTTTCCCCTAGAATGATTCATAAATTGCTTTTCGATAGAGCAATTTATAAATTACTTTCCCATAGAACAATTATATAGAGGTGGGACTTAGTTGATTACACAGATGACGGTCAATGTTCGATAAAGCAATTTTTCTGTAGTACTAGTTTGAGAAATAGTTCAACAGTAATCTAGTTTGTAAAATAAAATTTACTGTAGCAGTATTTTGGTCAAAAACTCGGTCATCACCTTCCATGTCAGGCCCAAGACAACATGGAGTCAGATAGTCTTGGGCCTCTAGTCCAATGTTGACTTGGAATCAACTAGTCTACGATCTACTTCTTTTCTTACAGCTCTTCCTTCCTTCACTTACGGGTTTACCTAGAAGTAATGATCTCGTCCCTTCAACTATCAGTCCGTTGACTAAGAAGGGGGCCTGGAACAAAAACTTCACGGAAAGGAAAGCCGAAAGCGGCTAGAGCAACATCGACTGAATACCAGTACTGCCTTGCCCAAAGCTACCAAAGAAACTGGAACCCTTGAAAGAGAGACGTAGGCCCGAAAGCAAGAGAGAAGGTTTCGTTTACCACTGGAACTGGAGTAGCGGAACTAGCACGACGAACAATGCTCGGCACTCTGTCAAGTGAGCCCCTCTCATTCTCTATAAGCCCTATAGTTGCCCGGTATAAGCCATTCGTAGCTCAATACCCTTTCAACGACACGAGCAAAGTTGCACCCAAGAAGCTGGTAGTGTTCACAAAAGCGATTTATTGAATTTCTAATGTAAGTAATAAATTAAATTCACAAAAAAAGATTAGTTGCAAGCAATCAATGGTTCAATTATTTATTTTTATTTTTTTAATAAAACATGCCTCTATAAGTCAATTATATGCTAGACAAAGCGAGATAACCATTTCTAATATATTGATTAAACAAACACGTCAACACTTCAAGAAATAAGCTACAATGAATCTAAATCTTATACATATAAGGCTCTAATTTATCCACTAAATATCAATCTTAATTTTTATAGGAATTAAACTAATAACCTCTATTATAAACTAACAAGAATCAAACCACTATGATACCATAATGGTTCGATCTTTTGATAATGTCAGCTGAAGATTCTGTGTAGAAATTCGATGGTGCATCCTAGGGGTGTAAACGAGCCAAGCTTGAGTGAGCTGGGCCTAGCTCGGTTCGAGAGGAAGAAAATCTCGGTTCGGCTCAGCTCGAGCTCGAGCTCGATTCAAGTTGGAAATGTTCAGCTCGGCTCGTCTTCAGCTCAATGAGGCTCCAGCTTAGCTCGATGACTCGTAGGCTTAATGGGCTTATGTGGGTCGGTTCCGTTATGTGACTAACATGTAATAGTCTTTATGGAAAAATATAACATTTAGTAAGTAGGATTCGAACCCAGACCGGTAATAAAAGTTTATATGTATATATAATATCATCTCACATATTATATATCAAGTCTATTCGAGCCGAGCTCGAGCGAGCTGACTCTAGCTCAGCTTGGTTCAACTCAATTAGTCTTTCGAGTTTAAAAATCCAGCTCGGCTCAACTCATTTAGAGCTCAAATCAAGCTCTAAACGAGCTAAGCTCACGACCCTCATGAGCCAGCTCGGCGAACTCTTTTGACAGCCATAGTGCATCCGAATGTGCTTTTTCTGACTTTTATCTTTTTTACCAAATTTATGACATATCAGCGATTTTGACTATATCATTTCGTTTCTCCTATTGCCGGTGCTTGCAAAGGCCAAATCAGCGTTTCTATCATATGAAAGAAAATACATATGAACGCATGGCTAGAAAGGGTGCCCTCTATTTCAGTCTCCATCGATCCTTGTCGACCAATTAATGAAGCTATTCCAGTATGTCCACATTTCTCGTGTTTACAACTGAGGCATTGAAAATTTTATTCAGAAGAAAATAACTGAGTTACCAAAGACTATTCGACGTGTTATCTACGCCACAGAAAACTGTCCCTTCTTTGAATTCCATAAATTAAAATAATTGACAAAGACTATTCGACGTGTTATCTATGCCAAAGAAAATTATGTCCCTTCTTTGAATTCCATAACTCTCTCATTGTATTTTTTTGACCCTTTTCTTCTCCGCTATTACCCATGGCACAAGTTATATAGGCAGAAGCCTGATTATCATCTCCCACCAAATTATCAATGGAGCAAACACTCATCCTTACCCTCCTACTGCTCACACTCCTCTTCCTCTTCCCCTTCCCTTTGGAAACCAACGGAGAAACTGAAGCACAAGCCCTTTTGATATGGAAGTCTAGGTTGAGCAATTCTAGCTCTCTTAGCTCCTGGTCACTCACCAACTCCACAACCCCATGCAACTGGTTTGGCGTCCGCTGCAACTCCGCCGCTAGCGTCGTGGAGCTTAGCTTATCCTATTCCGGACTCAATGGCACCCTTACTGAATTAGACTTCTCTTCTCTATCTAACCTCACCCACCTTGATCTCAGTTTGAATGATCTCTATGGACCTATTCCAGAAGAGATTGGGAGTTTGACCAACTTGGTCGAGATGGACCTCTCACAAAACCAACTCACAGGTTCGATTCCTCGAGCAATCGAGAACCATAAGTTGCTTACTTCACTCCAGATTTGGAGAAACAAGCTAACTGGACCTATTCCACAGGAGATTGGTAACTTGACTAACTTGGTCATGATGGACCTCTCAGATAACCAACTCACAGATTTCATTCCTCATGGAATCGGCTGTCTGAAGAAACTTACCGAGCTGAATTTACGGTCCAACAACTTGACGGGCACAATTCCTGCGGAGATAGGAAACATGACAGCGTTGGAGTACTTGGGCGTTGATGAAAATCAGCTAGAAGGGGAGCTACCAAGCACCATCTCTCAATTGCCAAACCTTCAGGAAATATTTCTATCCTCCAATCAATTCAGTGGTAGCTTCACACCAGACCTCGGGAACTATAGCATCTTAGGGGCTATTGATTTCTCAGATAATTACTTCTCCGGAGTGTTTCCAATATCACTATGCAACCGCGGAGGGCTTCAATATTTGTATGCGAATAATAATAGGTTCAATGGCCCACTCCCAGCTAGCTTGCGGAATTGCACCAGTCTAAAAGAAGTTGGCCTCAACACGAATCACATGAGCGGAGACATAACGAAAGCTTTCGGTGTTCAGCCAAATCTTCATTCTTTAGATCTCAGCGACAATCTTTTCAGCAGTGAAATTCCGTCAACATTCGGGAACATGACTTGTTTGATTGTCCTATTTCTCGGTAACAACCGTCTAACTGGAAGGATCCCACAAGAATTAGGTGGATTGGTTTCATTAAGATACCTAAACTTGAGCGGCAACAGCATTACGGGATCCATCCCTTCTTTCATCAGCAACTTTTCTCAGCTTACGGTGCTCGACTTGTCTAAACTCAAACTCACTGGCCAAATATCAGATATGTTCGCTGATCACGCCACCCATCCTTCTTCCAATTTCACTTTCTTGCCCAATATCATATCTCTGTCTCTCATGAACAATCTTTTAGTTGGCACCATACCCTCATTCTTCTGTACTATGAATTTTTTGGAACTTCTCGACTTATCAAATAATTGGTTGTCAGGACAACTTCCTCAATGCTGGTGGGACATGAATCTTCTCCAATTCATGAATTTGGAGAACAATAATCTTTCTGGGAGGATCCTGAGTTCAATGAGCGCCGCCAATCATCATCTTCAGTCGTTGCACTTGGGTAACAATAGTTTTACAGGAGAATTTCCTTCAGTATTAAAAGCCTATAACCAATTAATTGTTCTAGACTTGGGGGAGAACATGTTTTATGGCAAGATCCCAATGTGGATAGGTGATAGCTTTCCATCACTCAAGATTCTTCGCCTACGATCCAATATGTTCAATGGTAGCATTCCTCCACAATTATCTCGCCTCAGTTCCTTACAATTATTGGACCTTGCCAACAATAATCTCATAGGAAGTATACCATACAGCTTCAAGCAACTTGCTTCCATGGCCATAAGACAGCAGAAGGTGAAAAAAGAATTCAATTCATATCTTCAGTATGTAGAGAGTGTTCAAGTCGTATGGAAGGGATTAGAATATTCATTCGAAAACACACTTGCACTTATGACAGGGATCGACCTGTCTTGTAATCTTCTCTCCGGTGAGATCCCTGCTGAGTTAACAAGTCTTTCAGGTTTGCTATTCCTAAACTTATCAAAGAACTATCTAAACGGTGAAATCCCAATGATGATTGGTGCATTAAAGTGGTTAGAATCTCTTGATTTATCGAACAACCATCTCTCTGGTATAATTCCTTCTACTATCTCTGAGATAACAACTCTTGAAATCTTGAATCTATCAAACAACAACCTATGGGGAAGAATACCGTCAGGAAGTCAATTACAAACATTTAGCAACCTAAGTTACATAGATAATGATGGACTTTGTGGCCCTCCATTGATCAAGAATTGTTCAACGGATGCAACTTCTACTCAACCATCAAATAAAGGCAATGGAGGTGACATGATATGGATGTATGTCTTCGTTGTATTTGGATTTGTTTTTGGGTTTTGGTTCTTTTTTGGAGTTTTGATTTTCAAAAAATCATGGAGATTTGCCTATATTACCTTCATTGATAATACACAAATCAAGATCTCCAAAAAATTGAAGATCATGTAATAAGTATCTTAGAATTAATCATATCTTTGAGTTTCTACTATGAATGCAAGCAGTAATTTTATTCCTCTGGAATCTTTATAATTCTATCCTATATAGTTTTTTTCATGCCTCTTCTAGAAATAGGGAGGAAAAATTCTTTTAATAGATATGTAATTTTTATATGGAAGAATTTGTTTAATGACCAATATGGATGTTAATGGATGTTCCATTTAGTGAATAATTGTACTCGTTAAACCATTTAATTCCTTACATGATAATTAAAATGACAATTCCTAAAGAGATATTACCTGAAATACTATATAAGATGCCAACTTACATCTTGAGTGACACAATTTGAGACAATAGTAGAACTCATAGCCCTCAATTACAATGTAAAAGACTGGCAATTCTTGGCCAAGCCTTTTATACCATTATCATAACATGAAAAGGAGATCTTTAACAAGATTACCAATAAGTATAGTTGTAATCTATTGTCAAACAATAATCTCATCAAAATTTCTGAAGGGCTGACTAGTCCACATTGAAGATATTTAGAAGTGGGGTTAGCCGAAGTAAAAAGACTTCGAAAATAAGTAAAAAAATTTCCTTCTTATGTTGCTTTCATTAGAGTCATAAGCCCACACCCTCACCTCTATCATTACCATCATCATCATCATCACACATAGCGAGATCATCGCACGCAGCAGAATTAAAAGCATATTGCTCATGGACGCCCTAACCTTACGCCATTGGGTACAGCTAAGTCTACGACCCCTACGTCCCAATCATAGTTTCAGATCATCCAATATTTAGTCTCTAACAAGGTAGTATGATCGCTTGAATACCATATAGGCTAACGACCTTAGGTAGTGATCGCTAATATTATAAGCATCATATAATACATTCTACTCTTAACCCTAGGCTGAGTTAGTGGAGGGCACTGCCTAGTGAAAACTTAACAACATAGTAATACGTGCAAGTAGTGCAGTAATCAATATCATCAATCATATGACATTCACATCGAAGTTATCATACTTAGGCATGCACCAACATTCCATGAATAACTATGAAGTAGTAAAGTAAACATGAAGTCAAATAGTAAATAAATATTCATACATATATGATATGAATGTTATAAAATTATGAAGTCAAACATCACATCAATATTACACTATTCCTAAACTATGGAGGATTCACTTACCTGATATCGCTCCCAAGTTAACCAACTCCAACTACGCCACGGGATCATCCTCGATATCGCTCCCAAGTTAACCAACTCCAACTACGCCACGGGATCATCCTCATATAGTATAGAGTCCACCTGATATGATTTGGACCTCACTGAGTCGTCTCAAGCATGGATACACCCGATGGGAGTCTTCTCTTATTGTGTTTAGTTATTTATTTCAAAAAAATAAGGATTCTATAGTCGCGTTTGAACATGAGAGGGGGTGTGTTCGAATGCTCCTTGCAAACGCCTTAGGCATTCACATCTACAGAGAATGTAATTTGTGCGTTCGAATGCACAAGCCCCATTCGAACGCCCGTGTGCGAACGCCTACATACATTCGCTTCGGCGAAGAACACGAAATGAGTGTTTGACCGTGCTTGACCCTTTCCGAACATGACTGGCGAGAATTCATTGTTTTTAGGGTTATTATCTATTATTTTTGACTTGTTTGGTTAGCTTTTTAAGGTGTGGATGCCAACCAAAAATATCATGATGAATGAATATTGAGTTCTTTCCCCTTTCCTTCCTCTCTACCCTAATATTCCTTCCCCTTCATTCAAACCCTTGTCGTGCGCCATTTCGACATCGATGATCCTCTAATCTCCATCGTCTGTCGAGTCCTCTCTCCTCTTTGAGATCTCAACCCCTTCTACCCCCTTATCCTTATCCCCTAAATACCATAACCCATCCATCCCAATTGCTATTATTATCCCTCACCTCATCATCACCACCACCTGTTACTTCCACCATCACTCTTACTTTTTTGTATTTTTGTCCCAGTTGCAATCAAAATTTGCGAGGAGTGTAAATACTAGAAATGTAGATCAGGAAGTTACAGACCAATCACCCCTAGTTTCATAATATTCCGACTACGATAGAATATCTAGTGAAAATATTTTCTCGACTATGCAGGCTGCTTTCCTACATTCGATTTAGATAAGGAAGCGGACGTACAGATCATAACATCACCTTGATAATAAAAATAATAAAACATAAGCATAACATTCCTCACACTAATTAATTAAATAACTCTACTGATATCCACTATAGGCTTAAGTAGGTCCATCTTAAAATTCTTACGTTTATTAATTATATAAAGTTGGTGTATTAATTATGACGATCAAACGCACTATTAAGGGTTATTAATACAATTATCATCATATTTACTATTCCACTAATTACTGCCGACTTCAAAAAATACAATAGACCACATTTAATTAATTTATTTTATTGGACATAAAAGCATGTCTAATATAATTACTAAACTCCAATTTTAGCTAAATCCCTGTTAAAAGCAATTAGTAGTGGTACGCTCATGTCACTGCCCCATTTACTAATATTACTTTATAATAATTATTATAACTAGCAAAACTACTATCGAAAGATAATTAATATTTAAGGCTCAATTGACAAGGATAAATAAATAAGATGACTAATGTAAATTAAAATAATTAAAGTTCAACTAGTCTACTCAGGCGAGCTCAAAGCTAAACACAATCCCACCAAGATTGGCCCGAAAGCTCCAAAGTAACTAGGCCTAAAAGCCTCTTAGGCTAGGTCGCAGCCCAACCCAACCAAAAACTTAGGCTGGGCTGCCTACAGCCCAACTCGCCACTTGGGTTGGACTGCACCCAGCCCAACTCCACAACCTCTCACCCTCCTTCCTTACCCAAGGTAATACAACCAAGCAAGTGGCTACCAACGATGAAGAGGAGTAGGTCGGTGAAATGCTGAGGAAACACAGGAAGACCAAATCCAATAGAACATGAGGTCGACGGGGACTAATGGTTGGTTGGCCAAGGTGGCCGATGGTGACAGGGAACCTTCTCCATGGCCGACGGCCATGGAGGTTGCTATTATAACCCATCGGGCCATGAGAGCCCTGATAGATGGTTGCTCAAGCTCCTACGGAAGGAGAGGAATGCGATTTATGAAAGAGACAGGGGACACATTGATCACGACGACTGGAAAAGCATCGAGAAACCAACGAGGAGAGGCTACGATGTGTAGCTTTAATTGAGGGGAAAAAAACCCATTGAGAATACCAATAGCAAGGGGACGATAAGAGGAAGCTACCAAGGCTGGCGCAAGGAGGCACAAAGCTGTTGGTTGACCGATTGCCCGACGAGGCCAAACAAGAAGAGAAAGGGGGTAAAGCATACTAAAGGGCTAATTAAACCAAAATTAATTTCACAAGTTAGAAGAGGACTTACCAATGAGCATTTTTGTGGTGACGACAAGTTCCGGCAATGTTTTGGCATGGTGAGAATAAAATGGAGAGAATGGGGCCTGCACGGTTCGGGATAAAAGAAAAGAAAGAAAAAGTTTTAGGATTTTTTTTTTCAGGGTTCGGGATATTACACAAACTTTACCAGTCTATTAATTTTTGCTTTTTGAAAATACAATAAACAGCCAATGTGAATAAATCCTGCCTGTTAATAAGTTACAAAAAGATTTCTGATATGGATGGGTTTCGTAGGCATTATTCATGAATGAATTGCTGGCGAGGCATCACAACCTTTACCTTGTAGCAAAATTGATAATATCAACAGTATATGGTTCATTAAAAAGGTTCAATTAAGTGAATATTGGAGCTTAAGGGCATAGCAGATCCAATCACCCTAAAACAAAAACTTGATACATCAAGGCTGTAGCAATTTGTCACTAAAAACTGCAACACAAACACTGCTTTTTGGAAGTAATATCAAACAAGTGCCTTCATTCCATCAGTATTAGCTCTATCATCTATTGCGCACTTCAGAAAGAACCAACCAATCCACATTAGGTTCCATACTCAAGAAACCAGGAAATACCATCTATTGACACTTTTCTTGATGCATTTTTGTCCATGATTTACTTGGGCATGATAATGCTAATGCATAATAATTCTGCATGTATTCGATCCATAAGATTATGTACATAGGTATAATCTGTGAGATCTGTTACAAGGAAAGAAAGAGGAAAAACTCGTGGTTAATACTCTTGGTGTTCGTAGTCCTCCATCAGAAAAGCCAGCTTAATGCAACAATTGCTTGTTCCCACTGAAGGGACGTCAACGACACGTAGCCCCAAAGAGATACGCAATTACACATGCATGATTAATGATCTAAACTACCATGTAACTATATAAGCTTCCTTTAGTGATAATATTACGAGATATTCATCAGGATTAGGGGGTGTAGTCGAACCGAGCTTGATCGAGCCTAACTCCGATCAAGTTGAACTGAAATTATTTTAATTTGAGCTGAGATCGAGCCTAAAAGAATTGAAGGGACTTCCTATATCACTAAATTGTGTTCGGCATTCAAACACTCTTTGAACAATTGTTTTTAAATATCTGAATCTTTTTTCCTCAGCTTTTAGCTACCCTATTGGTTAAAATGTTGTTTCTGAGATAACACCCTCTTCTCTCACCAAAAACTGGAACCCAAACAAGTGTGAAATGGTTTGGATAAAGAAAATTGTGATAAGCTAGGTTTATCACATTTTTGGTATCTCAGTACTCAACTGGGATAAGACAAATTAGATAAAGAAGTAAGTGTCCACTTTTGGGAAATAACAACTTTGCCTCTCAAATTTTTATTTATGTTTTATGAGAAATTTACATATTACTCTCTGCCTTTTAATAAAATTATAGTTTATATCTTATATTTTTATTATTTACCAATCGAGTCTATAATTTAATAAATATTTACAGAAAACATCTCACTATTAGATCCCTTAGTCAAGCCTTTAGGTTAAGTAAACTATACTAAAAAGATTATGAAAATACCCTCACCCAAGTTATACTTATCTAATCTATACTAACTCAACCCAAATCAACTAAACCCAACATATACTAAGAGCATTTTAGTTATTTAGAAATAAAATATCTCTAATTAATAAAATATTATAATGATGTTAGTTTAAATCTAATCTGGGGTATTTTTTTGCACAGATTTATCGAATCATAAGGCTCGATTTATAAATAGTGAAAATGTAGGGTGTAAACTATAATTTAATTAAAAGATAAGATGTTATATGTAAATTTCTCAATATTATTTACGGTGAGGTATTCTGCCACATTTTGAAGATACCGTCCTTGTTGAATGTTGTAATTAGGGGTGAAAACGGATCGGATACGGATCGGATAGTGCTCAACCCATATCCGGATCCATATTTTTTATCCGGATACGAATTCGGATACGGATATTTGACGGATAGCAAAAATTAAAACCATATCCTAAGAAAACGGATACGGATAATTTTCGGATATGGATCGGATAGTTTTCGGAAACAGATCGGATAGTTTTCGGATACGGATTGGATAGTATTCGGATAAATTTTCGGATCTTAAACAGATACGTATCAAATTTTAAACAATTAATATGAACTTACTATGAATATCAATCAAGTCTAAAATCATTCAAATACAGTTTGAACAAAACTTAAAGTATTTGAGAACTGATTCATTGGCAAAAAGATAGTAATGGTGTAAAAAGAAAAAACAAAAGAAATTATAGACTTTAAACAAACATAATGTGCATAAACTAATGATCTAAACCTTGATAAAAAAATTACAACAACAACAATAATGAGATTCTAACTTTGTCAACCATAAAAGCAAATAAAATATTTTTGCACAAGTTCATATTGTCAACCATAAAAGCAAATACAACATTGTTGCACAAGTTCAAATTGTCAACCATAAAAGCAAATATAATATCCTGGTACAAGTTCACATTGTCAACTATAAAAGTAAATAAATTATCCTAACATAAGTTCACATTGTCAACCATAAAAGTAAATAAAATATCCATCAAAATAAAGTTTAGAGTTTGACACAAGTTTACATGAACTTCAACAAATAAAATTAACCAAGTTTAAAAGGTATCAACATCCCAAAATTAGAGGAGCAAAACATCAAAACATCCAACCATTCAAACAATCCTCCTCTTCAAGTGCATCTGCAAAATAAATAAAACTAAATTAACCAACTTAAAAGTAATATAAAGAAACTAGATTAATCAACTTAAAATATAAAGTGAAAAATACTTACAATATGATTACTCCCCCTTTAAATCAACATCTTCAGATTGTTCAACATCCTGAATAATTGATGCTATTTGTCCTAATAAGAAAAAAGTATATGAACATTAGTAAACAATACTATTTTATAAAATACTATCGAATATTATAATCATTACCTTTTCTTGTAGATCTTATCCAATCTTGAGTGCATACTAAAGCTTCCACTGATTCGGGATCTAACTTGCTACGATAAGCATCAACTACTCGGCCACCTGTACTAAATACAGATTCAGATGCAACTGTAGCGACTGAAATTGCTAATACATCACGGGCAACTCGTGATAATATATGATACTTTCCACTACCTTTTGTCTTCCACCAAGATAATAAATCAAATTTACTATCATTAAGTTGCCAGAAAAGTGAGGCATCCTCAATATATTGATCCAAATCTGTCTTAATTGATTGTTGCTGACATTCCTCACTTAAAAATTGCTCTAAATCTTCATCAACATCAACATCAACTCTACCACTCTGCAACACTTGGCTATTATTTATATTCACATTTGGATCAGACGGAGAAGAAAATTTGGATGCATATTCATTATACAAATTCCTTATGACTTCACGAACTTTCTCAAGTTCCTTAACGCCACCAAGAGGATAAATTTTAGGAAAGTAATACACCATAAGTTTCATCTTGTACTAAGGATCCAAAAATGAAGCCATTGTTAGTATAAGATTGCATTGCTTCTAATATTTATCAAATTTGTCTTGTATTGATGTTGCCATAGAAAGAACAAGTTCATCAAAACTTTTGCACCATTCTTTAATTTGCAACTGAATAGCATAAAATTCTTTGAAAAACAAGTTAGCTGTCGGATATGAAGTTCCTGAAAGCAATTCAGTAATCGTATGGAATGTTTTCAAACATTTGCATAACACTGCTGCTTTCTCCCATTGCTCATTTGTTGGACATACAGCAAATTTAATTGGATCAGCACAATAAAGTCTCTTAAATGCATTGCTATAATATATAGCATCTTTAAGCATCAAATATGTAGAATTCCATCTTGTAGATACATCAATTGAAAGAGACTTATTGGTATCTAAATTGCATTCTCTTGCTCTTTTAAGAAACTCCTCCTATTGCAAAGGTGAATTTTTGAGAATTATAATGATATGACGAATATTCTCCACTGCATCTTTTATTTTCTTCAAACCATCTTGCATAACTAAATTAATAATATGTGTGGCACATCTAACATGAAAAAATATGCCATCACAAACAAGAGCTTGTTGTCCATTCAGTCGAGTAACCACATCTCTAACACAAACATCATTAGCCCGATCATTATCTAAAGTTAATGAAAAGAGTTTCATGTCAATATTCCAATCAATCATATTCTTTAGAAATGCTTGATAGAGATTTAACCCTATATGTCTTCCTTCTAAATGCATAAAATTTATGATTCTTTTCTGAATACTCTATTCATCATCAATGAAATGTATTGTAACACACAAATATCCTTTATTTTGTCTAGAAGTCCAAAGATCCATGGTAGCACTCATACGGCATGAAAGTGAAGTAAATATATCATACAAAATCTTCTTTTGCTCAACATATATTTCCAAGATCTCTTTTTTTATAGTAATCCGTGACTTTGTTGGAAAAGCAGGCCGTAGAGATTTTATAAAGTCAATAAAATACTCATGCTCTACAATAGATAAAGTTCATTCATGCATTACTATTGCCATGATAAGTTTTCTTTGACTTGTTTCTTCATTATATTTGTATGATTCTAACATTCCATCTTCTCCAACTTTTGTGAGATTGAGTACCATTTACTCTCTATCTCTATTATGCTTGTTCTTATAATGGTTCCTCAAGTGTGATGTTCCTATAGAACTTTCCCCACTAAATTGCATTCGACAATATTTACATATTGCCTTGTACTTGCGAATTATTTTTCCATCAATTACTTCTGTATCTTCAATTTTCTCAAAATTATTCCAAACATCCGATGTCAACTTCTTCTTCTTTGTTCTATCATCATTAAAAACACTACTTGAGGTGTCACCTTGAACTGATGCACTTGTAGATGCCATTGACTCCTAAACATGGATATTAAAACTAATTACAGCTAAAATATTAAAGATCAAAGCATAAAAGAGAGAATACATTAAATACAAATATGCAAACAGAGGCAATTTAGTCAAGGAGTCATGAAAACGTGTCTTCTATCTATAATAAGGTGACAACAAGGAACAATATAAAATAGACAAGGACTTCCAAAATAAACATTTTTATTTACAAAATAAACTAACAACACCTCTTCTCCAAATCTTTGATAAACTAACACCTCCCTCTTGATCTAAGGTTCTTATATATATAATGAGTCTTACTGAGCCAAGCTTGATTATTTTTGGTAGATGATTGTGCATCTAGTTAGGCTATTTGGGCTCCCATGTCAGAGCCCAAGAAGATAAGCTACTTGGGCATAAGAATAGCTCATCAGGTTAAAAATAAAGAATACCAAACTCAATATGAATTATCACATGAAAGATCTACAAAGTACAAACAATAGCTTTTTTACCATCCTCAAATTTAGAATTTTGGATGAAGATTCTTTTTCTTCACATTACAGAAAACTAATCGCATCTCCTATGATGATAAATCTACTAATAAAGGTCTAATACTCACAGTTCAAAAGAATCTAAACAAATTACTTCAATTAGATAGTCTCTTGTAAGAGCAATCCAAAACTATACACTCGAAACAAATGCTCAAGTGTCTCATTAGCATTTCTTCTATGAAAAGTTCACAAAGTAAATAACCCTTAATAAACGTTCATATTTTTCCCCCTACACATTGCAAGGCCCTCTCATTATCCAATCAAGAATCTAGAAGCCCTAACATGCAATTAGAAAACAACTATGAAGTCTCTCTCTTCTGAAATAATAAAACATGGAAAAGGTGCAAGAATGCACATAAAATCCATGAACATTCAAACCACAAAGTGCCTAAATGTTAGGCAGGTGTATGTGCGGATACTTGGGAGTCAAGGTAGTCCAAACATACAAAAGTGAAAGAAAATAGATAAAAGACGCATTCTATAACTTTATTATAATTAGTTAATGTAATAAATGGTTATGAATGCATTAATATACTTGACCAATGGAGTGGAGGGAGGGCCGGTGGCGGTGGAGGAGGGAGGACCCGTGGAGGGAGGGTCGGTGGTGGTGGAGGAGGAGGACCCGTGGAGGGAGGCTGGTGGAGGAGAGCTGAGGTCGACGAGGGAGGGCCGGTGGAGGAGAGCCAAGTTTGACGAGGGAGGGCCGGAGGAGGGAGGCGGAGAAAACAGGTGAGGGCGATGTGGATTTTAGTCCTTAGATGGAGGCGGCGCCCGGCAAGCAGTGAGGCTATGAGAGCAATGGAGATTTGGGGGAGATGGTGAGTAGATGGAGGTGGTGATGGCGGTGAGGGCGGTAGGTTGATTTTAGATGGAGGCGGCGGGGTCGAGGACTCGTGGAGTGAGGCCGATGGAGGAGAGCCGAGGTCGACGAGGGAGGACCGGTGGAGGAGAGCCGAGGTCGACGAGGGAGGACCGGTGGAGGAGAGCCGAGGTCGACGAGGGAGGGCCGGAGGACGGAGGCGGTGAAAATGGGTGAGCTGGTGAGGCCGTGAGGGCTAGCAGTGAGGGCGGCGCCGCGGGTAGCAGTGAGGGCGATGGAGATTTGGGGGAGATGGTGAGTAGATGAGAGAGAGGTAGGGTTTAGTAACTTTAGTTGGGTATTTATTAAGCGGGTAAACGGATATCCGTTATCCGAATCCGTATCCGATAAAATCAATTAAATCCATATCCGTATCCGGATCCGGATTTTTTTCTAAAAGGCTATCCGTATCCGTATCCGTATCCGTATCCGAATTCAGATCGGATAGGATTTTCCTATCCGTATCCGATCCGATCCGGATCGGATAGCGGGTCGGGTCGGACTTAATCCGACCCGTTTTCACCCCTAGTTGTAATGATATATGACTATAATATACTCAGTAATATTTTATAAAATATGTATGTAGTGAGAATATTTTAATATGTGTACTCCATTGGAGATGTCATTTGTAGTGATATCTATATTGTATAAGTTACGACGAATTCAATCAAATTATTTTTTATGCAGAAATTCCAAGACTAACCTTAAGTAGACAATATAATAGTTTCAAAGTAAAAATTTAAATATTTATTTACATTAAACCATGCTTCAATACTATCGTAAAAGACAAACTATGACTTTGGTATCAGTACGCTCATTTGAGTTCTAGCTCTCTTTTTTACAAGAAATATATGGTACGAGACATGCCAAATATTCATCAACATAATCAAATATGTAAAGAGTGTGTGCTTGGAAAGCATAACTAGTAGGGGTGGCAAATATTAGCCCGACCCGATAACCTGACACGATAACTCGACTCTTAATTCGATTTGAGTTTAGTCTAATTGGGTTCAGGTCATAAGCAAGTCAACTCGCCTAATTCGATTAAAATTACGTCATAGGTTTTTATGAGTGATTTGTTTTGACCCATTTAACCTATTTAAGTATATGGTTTGGATAACCCTGCCAAGTCGCCAACCTGTTAATATATAAACTAAACTTCTAAACCTAACCCTACACTACCTCAGACTCTCACTGCCTCACACCGACTCACCTAGCTGCCTCCAAAATATCCAATTCTAGTCTCTTACGAATTAGACCTGGACCGATCTAGACGTAAGAAAATTATAAAATTTTATATGGTGGTAACCTCAAAAGTTAGGGTTCTAATGGCTTTCATTTCACATGAATCAAAGGTCAGGATATAAAGATATAATTGAAATAGTGGAGTAAGGTCAAAACGGTGTAAATTAGTAAATATTCGATGTTGCGACGATCGTCGGATGGTGGCGGGCAGCCAAAGGTTGTAGTGGACGGCCATAGAGTAGGGTGGCTGCTGGTAAAGGAAGGTGGCTAGATGTGGCTAGGGTTTGGAAGATCGAAAAGCTTCTACAGCTATGATCTACTCCGAGAAAAATAAAGGCGATATAATAGCTATGATAAAAGATAAAGATGATAAGAAATATTTGGCTAAACTCAGATTCATTCAACCATTATTATCAACACATGTTCATTCCTATTTATAGGAGTATAAATCCTAGCGGATCAAATCCACATGCAGATTATCAGATTTATATAAAATAATAATATAAAGCTAACTAACTAACTTGATTTGACTTAACCCACGCGGTCAGATCATAACAATCCACCACTCTTTCGACACGTTGTCCTCAAGGTGACTAGTCTCTCACATCCTTGTACTCGTACAGGTTGTTGTGCCAATCAATGGACTTAGATTCATCCTCTTTGAGTCCACCTAGGAACATGACAAGGGCTAGTTGATGCTTGTATTTATCGGGGGTAAATAGGCCATCAGAGTAAAAACACAAGCCTTTCCTTTTGCGATCCTCCAAGTCATTGGGTACAAAGTGGTGCGAGATCATCTCGTGCTTTGGCTGAACCGTTTTGTGTGGGCTGAGTCGGGTTAGACGCAATCTTTAGTGAGCCGTGGGCTTGGGCCATCTTTCTCCTCTCTTCCTTGCGGATTTGGTTCAATTGATCCAACTTGGAGTCCATTGAAATAACTAAGAAGAAGGCCTCATCAGAAGTAGTGGGCCTCAAAGCCTTGACCTTAACCTGAATGTTAGGCCTGAGCTCACTGAAAGTACTTTTCAGGGCTGAGTCAGATCAATTAGTGATTCGGTTGCAGATCTGCTCGAACTCCTCTTGGTAAGCTCGAACTGTTGTTGACTAAGTCAGCCTAGTCAACATGGTCTGAAAATTCTCATACTGGGTTGGACCAAACTAAGCATAAATGGCATCCGCAAAGTCCTACCAAGACCCAAATGGTCGAGTCCACTCAGCCGACTGGTACCATCTAATCGCCACGCCCTCCAAGTGGAATGATACTAACTAGACCTTCTGGTGGTCGGGCATGCCATGGTACGTGAAAAATTGCTTTGCTAAATAAGTCCAGTACAAGGGATCCCCTCTAGAGAATTTTGGGAAATCAAACTTGACGGTTCAAGCTTGGATCCCAACATGTGGTCTGCCATCGCGGACCAAGTGACCTCGTGGCCGAGGTTAGTCATGTGGGTCATGGGCCCATGGATCCAGCTCATGTCACACTTGGGTTGCATGAGCGTTTGACTCAATTAGATGGCATAGGCCCACCTAGTTAATCCACTACTCATCCTCAGGCTTATACTCAGGCTCGGGGTCATGCACATAGGTCCCAAACTGGTTCGCACAAGGTGGTCGAACCGATTCAAAAAATCTGGCCTAGCCCTAGGGGTCAAATTTGATTTCAGCCTAGGGGTGCTGCCATAGGCCGCTGTAGCCTTGGTGGTGGCTGGCTAGGGTGGCTAGCAGCCGATAGCCGCCCTTCGTCAGGTCTTTGCAGCGGCGAAGCAGCAACAAAAGGCGGTGGATGGCCAAATTCGAGCTCGGGCTCAAGCTATTGCAGCGGCGGCTATGGCGCGTTGTCGATGGGTCCATCAGCCCCTGGAGGCTATGGAAGGGACCCATGGCCCTACTATAGGAGAGCGGCGGTGGCGAAAAGCACCGGCGGTGCTTGCGACATTGGGCAATGGTGGGAGGCTTGCATCTCCTTCAACTCGTTTGAAAATTCTTTAAATATTATCTTCGCCCATGCCGATGGCTCATCGTCAGTGGTTGTCGATGGTGGTGGAGCCGAGGAGACACCCACAAGAACAGAGATGAGTCCTCCACGGTTGCTCATTGCTTGTTCATCTTATTTGATCTCGTGCTAACCATCGGCCGAGGAATGTCAGCTTTGATACTAATTTTTACGAATCAAATTTGGACTAATTTGGGCATATAGAAATTATGAAATTTTATATGGTGGTAGCCTCAGAAGTTAGCGTTCTAATGGCTTTAGTTTCACGTGAATTGGTGAATATTCGATGTTACGTGATAGAGACCAGATCTAGACCGTAACAGTGGTATTAGAGCCGACGTTCCTCAGAAGATGGTTAACATGCGATCCAAGACCAACGAGAAGGGATTGACCATGGAGGACCAGGATCTCATCTCCGTTCCTATGGGAGTTGATCTGGTGCCCCCGCCACCACCACCACCAATAGTAGACGATGAGCTGCCAGTGTGGGCGATTAAACATTTTTTTAATGAGGTCACTAGATCCATCACGGAGGCTATTCAAGCCTTGGCGACAGCCCTCCTGACTCAGCACGGCCACCTCGCGCCCCCACCACTGTCGACCACGACGGAATCTGGCCAACCGCGGCTAGAAAACTCAAACCGTGAGGGTAGTCAAGAGGAGCCCCAAACCGTGGCAACCACGACTCCTCTAACTGCGGTGGAGGCCCCTCCATCATCACAGGCACCCATTGTCATCGCTATCGTGTCGGAGATGCCGCCAGCTGAATGGTCATCTTCCTCGCATGCGGTGGAAGCTAGGGCCCAAGCTTCCCATCGGTAGAGATCCAACCCCCACCAACCCCGACAGCCACGTCCAGTCACTTCCTAGGACCAACCGCAATAGGGACATGGCCTTAATTCACACCAATAACCGCCAGATGATCGTCGATGATAGCATTGTCACTACAGCAAACCCGCGGCTTGTAGCCATGGGTTTGACACTCCCACGACCGTTGGCGGCCACCACTAGCTTCCTCGGGCCAACTGCCGGCTAGTTGTGGCCACCACAGCCGTCGGCGACCGTTAGGTGGTCGAACCTGACAGCCACAACCGTGGGAAGCTACCCCAACGTCGAGGTTGCTCTGTCGTAGCTTCCCGCCACAACTGCTACCATGCAGTGGGGCCACGGGCTCCTTCTGCAGCCGTTGGGGGCCGGTGGACCCGTCGGCGACTTGCCATGGCCGCCGTTGCAGCCCCTTAAGCCCGAGCACGATAATTGGGTTCCTCTGCTACTCACCGCCGTTCTGCCACCGTGAGGACCAACTACGGGCCGACTACCGACAACCCACAACCGATCTTTGTAGCCGCCCCCCCATGCACCTTGCGGTAGCACCCCTAGGCCGAATTTCAAATTTAGCCCTAGGGTTAGGGCTAGGTTATTTGAATGAAGGAGATAAAAGCGCACTATTTTTTTAGGCAGGCCAAATTTTCGTGAACCGGTTCGACCACCTTTTGCGAACTAATTTGGAACTCATAAATATGACCCCCGAGCACAAGTACGAGCTGAACCTGCGTGCAGCTCGGGTGCGACATGAGTTGAACCTGTGGGCCTATGACCTAGGAGACTAGCCTCGACCCCGAGGTCACTTCGCCCACAATGATAGACCATATTTTGGGATCCAAGCTCGGACTGTCAAGCTTGATTTCTCAAAATTCTCTAGAGAAGATAGACTAGACCTATTTAGCGGAGCAATTTTTTGCGTACCGTGGCACGCTTGACCACTAGAAGGTCCAGCTAGCCTCATTCCACTTGGAGGCATGGCGATTAGGTGGTACTAGTCAGCTAAGCGGACTCGACCATTCGAGTCTTGGCAGGATTTTGCAGATGTGATTTATGCTCGATTTGGTCCGACCTAGTATGAGGACTTTCAAGCCATGTTGACTAAGCTGACTCAATCAATAATAGTTCAAGCTTACCGAGAGTAGTTCGAGTGGATATGCAGTCGAGTCACTAAATGGTCTAACTCAGCCCTGAAGAGTACCTCTATTAGTGGGCTCAGGCTTAACATTCAGGCTGAGGTCAAGGCTTTGAGGTCCACTACTTTTAACGAGGCCTTCTCTTTAGCTGTCCTGATGGAGTCCAAGTTGGATCACTTGAACCAGATCCGCAAGGAGGAGAGAAGAAAGATGGCCCAAGCCACCACAACTCACTAGAGACGGCATCTACCTCGACTTAGCCTGCACCAACGGCTCAGCCTAACCGATAGATGATCACGCGCCACTTTGTACCTAACGACTTGGAAGAGCGCTAGAAAAAAGGCTTGTGTTTTTACTATGATGATCGATTTACCCCCAATCATAAATGCACGCGCCAACCAGCCAACGTCATGTTCCTAGGCGGTCTCGAGGAATACAAATCTAAATCCACTGATTGGCACGACAAGTTATATGAGTACAAGTACGTGAGAGACTAGTCACCTTGAGAACAAGATATCAGAAGCGTGGTGGATTGTTACTATCCGACCACATGGGTTAAGTTGAGTCAAATCAAGTCGAGTCTAGTTTAGTCATATGAGCCATTAAGACAAGTCGAAATAAGTCATGACAGCCCTTAAAGCAAGTCTAGTTAAGGCAAGTTCAAATAAGTCAAAACAACCCTTAAGGCAAGTCTAGTTAAGTCAAGTAAGCAATTAAGGCAAGTCCAATTAAATCATATAAGTTTTTAAGGCAAGTCCTAATTCGAGTCGTGACAGCCTTTAGGGCTAGTCCTAGTGGGACTCATTCTGACCTATCTCTATATATAGGGGGTTAGGCTCCTTTGTTAAGTATCCAATAATCTAAGACCGCAAACATTGAGAATTAATTAAGTTTAGCTATTTTCTTATTACCGTATTTACAATTTTATGGTAGCCATTAGATCGTTTTTACCTTTCTAGGAGTATATCATAGTCGTAGAACCTCCAAAGTTTCCAAACCTTAGCCACCACCTTCTTCCAGCAACCACCCTACCCTATGGTCGTCCACCACCACCCTTGGCCGTCCGCCACCCTCCGATGATCGCCGCAATGTTGGATATTTACCATTCTACCCTATTCAGACCTATCTGTACTATTTAATTTTAACTTTGCATCCCGACCTCCGATTTAGATAGAGTCATTAGAACCCTAACTCACGAGGCTACCACTACTTAAATTTTAATAATTTTCTTATATCCGAATCGGTCCAAATCTGGTCCGTAACATTGCAATGATCGTCGGAGGGTGATGAATGGCAAAAGATGGTGGTGGACAACCGTAGAGAAGGGTGGCTTCTGGTAGATGAAGGTAGCTGGGGTTTGGAAGATCGGAAGGTTTCTACAACTATGATCTATTCCTAGAAAAAAAGGGCGATCTAACGGCTTCTATTATGTGATGTCAATTTCTTTCTTATTCGTTGTTGTGCTCATTTTCTTAACTTGATAGCTCAAGAAGGTTTGAAAGAAATAAATGAACCTGTATTCAAAATCCGAGAGAGCATCAAATATGTGAAGCAGTCACAAGTCAGAAAACAGAGATTTGTTTAGTGTGTTAAATAAATTTCTTTGAATAATAGTAAAGGATTGAGGCAAGATATGCCTATAAGATGGAATTCAACTCACCTAATACTTGAAAGTTATATTGAATATTGTTGTGCATATTTTCATTTACAGTTAAGTGATTCAAATTATAAATATTGTCCATCACAAGAAGAATAGGGTTAACCTGAAAAGATTTGCAAGTTTTTAAAGTTGTTTTATGATGTTACTTCTCTATTTTCTAGATTTATATATCCTATAGCAAATTTGTACTTTAGTATGTTGTTACCACTATATTTTTCAATGTTCTTTATATATTTATTATAATGAATCTTTTTTGTAGGAGTTTAATTCATTTGAGATTTTTAAGTTTGTGACTGTATTACAAAAGTCACAATTAGAATTGTATCTAGAAGAGCCTCAAACTGATTGAAATTCTAAATTGGATATTTATAATTATTAAAATCTAATCAATTTCGATATCCAAATCTTTCTCTCATGGCATGTGATATATTAGATATCTCTATCTCCATAGTTGCTTCTAAATTTGCTTTTAGCGTTGGTGGTAGAGTACTTGATAAGGGTGAAAATAGGTTGGATTAACTCAGACCCGACCCACTATCCAACCCGATTTGGACTAGATTCAGATAAAAAATTCCTATCCGATTCGAATACAAATAGGATTTTTGAAAAAAAAAACCCGAATACAGATTCGGATATGGGTTGGATATAATTTTTAAATACGGATACAGATATCGGATATTTATTTACCCGCATTTTTTTAAAGAATTGACAATTTTTAGTTTTCTTATTTAAATAGTGAATACTGATATTGTTACTAATACTATATTATATATTATTTGTAGAAATTGATTTTGTTAATTTTATACGTATTTGACATGCAAGAATTTTTTTTTTCAAACTCCTAATATATTTTTTGTTAATTGTCTCTAAATAAAAGATCATAATTTACTGAAAATTCAATTAACATCCGTTTAATATCCAATCCTCTATCCGAAAATTATCCCTATCTATTTAGTTAGGATATGGTTTTAAATTTTGGTATCCATCCAATAACCATATTCGGACCAAAAACATGAATTCGGTTATGAGTTGAGCACTATCCGATCCATTTTCATCCCTAGTACTTGACTAATATAGAAGTGCCTTAAAAGCATGAGACTATGGAAGTTTTAAGTTGTAGGCGAGATTGGTTATTTTATTATTTTCTAATATAAATATTTAAAAAGATTAGTCTTCTAATTATTTTATTATATTATAACAGAAAATTTAGTAGTGTTGGAGGAGCTAATGACAGTTATCAAGTTAATCTCATGTGACACTGCTGGTTGAATCTTGGCATACGACTGGAACGACATCCCTTGTGCAAAACGGAAAATTAAGGAAGAAAGAAACAATTATGCTGTTGCGAGATATCTTTGAATCACTAATTCTCTAACTTTAGTCCATAGCCTAACTTAATTAGTCCCCAACTACTCTAAGTATTGCAACTCATAATAGAATGTTGATGACATGAGTTTACTTCACACTTAAGTTGCTTTTACCAATTAAATTACGGCAATCAGCATCTCAAGTCCTCAACTTAATGTGAGAAGATCCACATAATGCAACTAACACAGTAAAAGTTGATGTGATAGTAAATTTACTCAAACATTTTCATCCTAAGGATTGACGCCATAAATCATTGCAGACGCCATAGCGTGTAGAAACAATGCTTAGAGAGAAAGAAGAGACGAGGAAAACATAGAAAGGTGACAGAGCTCATCTACTTCCAAATTGGCTCAAGATGACGTGGAGTCAGCTGGTCTAGGGCATGGAGTCAACCAGTCCTGAGCTTGACTTGGAATCCAGCTAGTCTTGGCCATCTAGTCCTAACTTGAATTGGAGTCAACTAGTCTACCATCTAGATGTAACGTGTGTGGGAAGGATGGGGAAACTGCTGAACATATCTTCCTTGACTGTGAAATAGTTCGTCCATTTTGAGATCTTTCAATGACTGTTTTGTGTTTATTTCTTTTATAATAGGGATTGGCTTTTAAAAGGTTGGACAACTAAAATGGATAGTCTTGGGCATTCTTACAATATATTTACTCTTGCTATTATAGCAAACTCTCTCCAGCAAATATAGAAAATTCATAATATCTTATATCAGTTTTGGAGTTTCGATAATATGTTAATAATGACTATCGAGTATTTTTAAGAATCTGTGATACTCTCGAGGAATCATGGATGATCGCAAGCATTTGACTTCTGCTTTTAGAAATTTCAAAATATAACACATCTATCAATATGCAAACATCGCTGTTAATTAGTTGGTAAGTTATACTAAATACAAAGATTTTTCTTTCTATTGGAATGATTCAAGGATGTCTGAGTTCAAAAGTATTTTTACTAGGGAAGTACTTGTCATGAGTCATTTCTAGTATTGTTAGGTTGTATATTGAGCCTCCGGCTTCCTTAATAAAATTTTTATTTTTACTTTTAATAATAATAATTATTATTATTTTAATAAAATATGAGTCTATAAGTCTCCCTTCACTTGTGAAACATGAATAGCATTATTCTTATATAGTAACTAAACAATAACTTAGCTTCTTCTAGTATATTAATTCATTATTCTCTTTTCTCTTATTCAATACAATTTTTAAAGTTATTTTAATAATAGCCTAAGAATGTATTATTTTATCCTAGATTAGATAACTTCTAATTACTATTGCTATTTTACATCCAATCAAGGGTATTTCATCACTTTGTATAAAATGTCACTAATTCCCAATACAAATTCACTATTATTCCTGACTCTACTATTAACTTTATATCACAGTAAATATAATTATTATTTTTATATTAGTATTCACTTGTTTTAGCTCTATAATTCTCGTATTAAAAATTAAGATATTTTTCTTTTAGAATTGATTTTATTCCACAAAACTTATTCTACCGTTAGTCTTTATTTGTTAACAGCTCTTCTTTTTCAAGATAAAAGTGTACGTACAAACCTTATTTATACCATAGAGACTACGAATTCGACGATGGAAGAAATCATCTACGAGATATCCTAGAGACTATTACTCCATGTGAATTGCCTTTCTTTGAGTGGAACCCCACAAGAATCTATAAACTAACCTTGGATACTAACATCGATCGAGAAGGTATAACTTGCTGTAGTGGTCATGTTCTTCTGAGGAATATAAACAGAAGAAGTCTATGGCCTCTACTCCTAAGTTTGACTTTGAGTCAACTAGTCTATGGCCTTTAGTTCTTATCTTCTCCTCTAATTACCCATGGCAGAAGTTATATAAGCAGAGGCCTGACTATCATTTTCCATGCCACCAAGTTATCAATGGAGCAAATACTCACCCTTACCCTCCTACTACTCACATTCCCCATCCTCTTCCCTTTGGAAACCAATGGAGAAACTGAAGCACAAGCCCTTCTGATATGGAAGTATAGGTTGATCAATTCCAGCTCTCTTAGCTCATGGTCACTCACCAACTCCACAACCCCATGCAACTGGTTCGGCGTCCGCTGCAACTCTGCCGCCAGCGTCGTCGAGCTTAGCTTATTCCATTCCCAACTCAAAGGCACCCTTGCTGAACTAGACTTCTCTTCTCTATCTAACCTCACCCATCTTGATCTAAGTTACAATGATCTCCATGGGCCTATTCCAGAAGAGATTGGGAGATTGACTAACTTGGTCGAGATGGACCTCTCACAAAACCAATTCACAGGTTTGATTCCTCAAGTGATCGGCAACCTTACGCAGCTCACTTCGTTGTCGCTCTATGCCAATGATCTCTATGGACCAATTCCAGAAGAGATTGGGAGTTTGGCTGACTTGGTGAGGATGCTCCTCTGGGGAAACTACTTCATGGGCTCCATTCCTCGTCAAATTGGCTGTCTCAAGAAACTTACCATCCTGGATGTAGGCACCAACAACTTGACGGGTAGGATTCCTGCAGCGATAGGAAACATGACAACATTGCAGTATTTGGGCTTTGAGAGAAACCAGCTAGAAGGGGAGCTACCAAGCACCATCTCTCAATTGCCAAACCTTCGGGAGGTACATCTATACTCCAATCAACTCAGTGGTAGCATCACGCCAGACCTTGGCAATTATAGCCTCTTATCAACCATTGATTTCTCAGAGAATTACTTCTCCGGGGCGTTTCCAAGTTCACTATGCAATCGCCAAGAGCTTCAAATTTTGAAGGCACATAATAATAGATTCAGTGGCCCATTCCCAGCTAGCTTGCGCAACTGCACCAACCTAGTACATGTTGACCTCTCTGCAAATCACATCAGCGGAGACATATCAAAGACTTTCAATGTTCAAATAATTCTTCAGTGGTTAGATCTCAGCGGTAATCATTTCACCGGAGAAATTCCATCAACGTTTGGGAACATGACTAGCTTGATAGGCCTATCCCTCGGTAACAACCGCCTGACCGGAAGGATCCCACAAGAGCTAGGTGGATTGGTTTCATTATATTACCTAAACTTGTCTGGCAACATCATTACAGGATCCATCCCTTCTTCCATCGGCAACCTTTCTCTGCTTACAGTACTTGACTTGTCTGAACTCAAACTCACTGGCCAAATATCAGACATGATCCCTGATCACGCCACCCTTCCTTCCTCCAATTTTACTTTCTTGCCTAATATCTATTCTTTGTTTCTCATGAACAATCTTTTAGTTGGCACCATAACCTCGTTCTTTTGTACTATGAATTCTTTGGAATTTCTTGACTTTTCAAATAATCAGTTATCAGGGCCGCTTCCTCAATGTTGGTGGGACATGAATTTTCTTCAATTCATGAATTTGGAGAAAAATAATCTTTCCGGGAGGATCCCAATTTCAGCGAGCACCACCAACCATCAGCTTCAATCATTACACCTGGGAGACAATAGTCTTACAGGAGATTTTCCTTCAGTACTAAAAGCCTATAAGAAATTAACTGTTCTAGACTTGGGGAACAACATGTTTTATGGCAAGATTCCAACGTGGATAGGTGATAGCTTTCCATCACTCAAGATCCTTCGCCTACGATCAAATATGTTCAATGGTAACATTCCTCCACAGATATCTCATCTTAGTTCCTTACAACTATTGGACCTTTCCAGCAATAATCTTACAGGAAGTATACCACATAGCTTCAAGCAACTTGCTTCCATGGCCATAAGACAACAAAAGATGAGAATAGATATCGGTTTGGGTGTTCAGTACACGGAGAGTATTCAACTAACATGGAAAGGGGTAGAATATTCATTCGAAAACACACTTGCACTTATGACGGGCATCGACCTATCTTCTAATTTTCTCTCCGGTGAGATTCCTGCTGAGTTAACAAATCTTTCAGGCTTGCTATTCCTAAACTTGTCGAAGAACTATCTAACTGGTGAAATCCCAATGATGATTAGTGCATTGAAGTGGTTGGAATCTCTTGATTTGTCGAATAACCATCTCTCAGGTACAATTCCTCCTACTATTTCTGAGATAACAACTCTTGAAATCTTGAATCTTTCTAGCAACAATTTATGGGGAAGAATACCGCTAGGAAGTCAGTTGCAAACATTTAGCAACCTAAGTTACATACATAATGATGGACTTTGTGGCCCTCCATTAACCAAGAATTGTTCAATCGATGCAACTTCTACTCAACCATCAAATAAAGGCAATGGAGATGACATGATATGGATGTATATTTGCGCTGTATTTGGATTTATTTTTGGGTTTTGGTTATTTTTTGGAGTTCTATTTTTCAAAAAATCATGGAGATTTGCATATATTTCCTTCATCGATAATATGCAAGTCCAGATCTCCAAAAAATTGAAGATCATGTAATAAGTACATGTTTGTGTTTCTCCAATAAATGCAAGGACTAATGTTATTCCTCGACACTCGTTACAGTTCTATTCTACATAGTATTTTCATGCCTCTCCTAGAAAAGAGGAAAAATGTTTACCATTGCAAAGCTTGTGATTAAATAATACACAATTCAATTCTTTCCATTGCAATGTTGGCCATTTGCAAGGTTAGCCTTATATGTGAAATGGCTATGTCACATATCCGACAATCCCAAAATTAACTTTTAAATAGATATGTAATATTTTTATATTGAAGAAACTATTCATCAATGGCAATGATGTTCCATTTAGTGAATAATTGTAATCACTAAACCATTTAGTTACTTACATAATAGATATTAGCTAAAATACAGTAATAAGATGCCAACATACATCTTGTGTAATCTTACATTTTTCAATTGCAACATTCAGCCAAACTCTAATCTATTTACTAAAATCAATCACCTCAAATATTTTTATGTAGACAGCCATAAGCATGTGCATGTATCATAAGATATCAATTAAATATGCTAGCAAATTTGGAAACACACAGTGATTAAACTCAAATCTTGCCGGTAGCTATCATTCACAGCAAGTACTACAACTACTAGTCACAGCAATCAATAAGAAAATGAATGATTATTCCTGATTTTCTTGCTTTTCCATCCATCCAACAAAAAAAAATATCAATCATACCAAGCAAATCCAAGATACCCATTAGCATAATATTTGGATGTTCAATTATATCAGAAGTTAACCAAAACTATCAAAGAAGACATGCAGGGACATGAAACTATTAGTTTTCAAATATTGTTGAAATATTAATTAAGCTATCTCATTTGACTAGTCAATTAGATTAATGGGTTAGTGTAGAATAATTTAATATTGGTCCTTTAGTTTTGAGATGACTCTCAGTCTTTTCTAAGTCTTAGAATTATGGCAAACTTTTGCGTTCGCTAGATGTCGGAAAATGAAGAGTCATGTAGTATAATTAAGAGTCATTTAGTATAACTAGGAGTCATATAAATCAATATATATATATATATCTGGTCTAATATTATGGAATGGGAGCAAGTAAAGTAAAAGAAGTTTTAGGTTTTTATCCACTTCATCTTGTGCTAAGTATTAGAGCTAGATTTCATTGAAGTACCATGAAGGTTTTCTATGGATCCCAAGATCTATAGGATATCGTGAAGAATGACTATTTTGAACCAGAGAACATGACGATACTCACACCACAATTATCCAATGAGTTAAAGGAAACCTGCTAAAAGGCCAAGAATGCATTGTTCTTTATTTATGAAACGGTGGACGAGGCAATCTCTAAACGAATCTTGACCGTGTCAACAATGAAAAAAGTATGGGATACACTCAAAGTGTCCTACAAAAGAGATGAGAAAGGGAAGACGGTCTTGATTTGTTACTAGCTCCTTCTTCTTCTAGATAAAGGTGCGTGTACAAACCTTGTTGATCCCATAATAAAGACTATAAATTCGACAATGGAAGAAATCATCCAGGAGATATCCACTTTAGTAGAATCCCAATATGGTTGATAGAAAAGTATATGAAATCTCAATTCATGAAAAAACTCCAAATCGGATTTTTATAATAATAATATAAAATAATGACAAGAGAATTAAGCAAAGATAAATACTAAGATTTTTACCTTGAAAATCTTCAAATTGGATAAAAAAAACTACGTATTCAAACTCGGATTAAACCAATCGCTAATAAACTATAACAATTTACAAGATTGACTTACATATTCTTGTTGATACCTGCTATTCCATCTGAATCATTTGAACCCACGCGATTCATCGTCTCTCATGAAATGCTTTCAATATCAGTGACCTTTAAGACTGATCTTCTGTCTTGGTGACCCTTAAGACACAAATTTCGTATGTTGAAGATGATGAAAACCTCCGCCACTTGAAATCAATATTAACTCAATAAAAGTCTCTTAAAAGTAATGACCGACAATCCTTAGGGTTTGGGTAACAACTCGGTCTCACCATGTGCCTCTCAAGAGTGTTTCCTTTCTATGAGTCTTGGGTGATGATTATGAGTATAACAGCATACCATCAATATTAAAGAAGACCAAAAATAATGAAAACTGAAAGGGCGGCCCATAGGCCACAACAAATCCATCAAATACAATAGTAAGGTAGGGACTCTTATAAGAGGACATGCTAAAAGTAGGATACAACAAGGGAACAATATAAAACCCCATTACAAATAGTACAAAATGGAGCGTGAAAGGAAAGGAAGCCTAACATCCTACTAAGTGAATTGCTACTAAGCTCCCGTTAAGATATCAATCAATTTGCATTATATATCAATTCTAAATGAGCCTAATGGTTGGCAAGTGATATTATCACTAGTTAAGTATTATGGATAACAATATACCCAGCATAAGGAATGTATATTTAGCTATACAAATCATCATTTTGAAAGTAAAATGGAACATGCATGTCATATATTTGGTTAGCACAGTCTGACTTGCTGATCTAATTTCCCAATGCTAAAGATAATTAGCAAGAAATTATCCGATTTAAATGTGTAGCTCCATATTAAGGACTTACCAACAACAAACTTTTTTTTATTTGAATCAATTTATGAATTTAATAATGTAGAACCTAGATGTTGCTAATATTAATCACATTTAGTTATCCATAGTCTCTAGTTTTCCTATATGCAACTCGAATGGATAGAATTTTGAGAAAGCTTGCTGGATTATATTGTGAAACCTGGGTTTTGATACCATGCTATAACATCCACCACCAAATACACATGCTCTTCATTATTACGAACCAGATCTTGAATAATCTAAAAGTAAGAAAATTGTGAAAATTTATATGGAGGTAGCCTCAGAATTTAGGGTTCTAATATATTTAGTTTCATGAGAATCTGACGTTTGGATGAAAAGATATTAATAAAATAACGGAGCAAGGCCAAAAAGGGTAGAATGGTAATTAACCGATATTGCGGCAGTCGTTAAAGGATGGTAGATCACCAAGGATTGTGGTGGACAGCTAGTAGGCTTTAGTCAAGGCTTGGATCAAGTCCTTGATGGCAATTTAGATCTTCTTCTAGTTCTCCTTCGACTCGGCCAAAAATTCCTTAAAAAATGCTTTTGCCCACACTGGTGGTTCATCGTCGATAGTTGCTGGTGGTGGAGCGGGTGCCAAAGAAACTCCCACAGGAATAAAGATTAGTTTTTGGTCCTCCATGGTCGCTCCTTCCTTGTTGATCTTGGATCGCATGATAACCATTGTTTGGAAATGTTAGCTCTGATACTAATTGTTACGAACCAGATCTGAAATAATATGGAAGTAAGAAAATTATGAAAATTTATATGGATTTAGTTACATGAGAATCTGATGTTTGGATGAAAAGATATTAATAAAATAGTAGAGTAAGGCCAAAAAGGGTAGGACGGTAATTAACTGACATTGCGATAGTCGTCGGAGGGTGGTAGACAGCTAAGGGTGGTGGTGGACAGCCATAAGGTAGAGTGGCTGCTGTGGCGGAAGATGGCTAGGGTTTGGAAGATCGTAATACTTCTACGACTATGATATACTCCTACAAAGATAAAAGCAATCTAACGACTACGGTAAGAAATAAGGACAAAAATATTAAATTGGTTAAACTCATATTCATTCAATGATAATTATCAATACATGTCCACACGTATTTATAGGAGTAAAAATCCCTAGCGGATCGGATCCACACGCGGATTATTTGATTTTTTAAAATTTAAAACAATAAAATAAATCTAACTAACTAACTTGACTCGACTCAATTTGACTAGACTTAACCCTTGTGGTTGAATTGTAACACTCTTGTGAGTGAAACCCACATGATTTTTCGTAGCTTGTTTGCCCTCTGTTTGCAGGTTTTCGGATTGGAATAAGGAAAGGAATCAATGCTCCGGACTGAATAGAGCTTAGTGACCTATTAGTCAAAGTTTCAACATAATAAATAAAAGAAAAGCCCATTAAAATAGATAAAAGAAGCTCAAAACACCAAAGGCCACAACAACTCCCAAATACACCTCCATAAATAGATTTCAATTCCCACGGAGAGGCTACAAGCCATCTAGCTTAATTTACAAGAATAAATAAATAAGAGAAATAAAGAACAATTCTTTGCTAACTTTTGCACGAACTGATCTACTAATCTGAAAATAATTTCACCAAAAGATGGTGAGCATAAAGTCCAACAAGTTTTTACTTCTATAGTTTAAACGTAGTATAAATAAAGACACAATAATAGGAAAAATATGAATATGCATATTAGGATCAAAATCAATACATTAGTATAACATACTCATCATATTCATCTAATGCACATATGCATTAGCAATCTATAAAATGACATGCATCAAATCCGAATATCAAGTCCTCAAACTCAAGCTCACACCGAGTTCTGACCATAGGTTATGTTAACATTATACAACAGGATATATACATCCTTTCAGACTATCAAGTCTTCAACTCAGACTCATGCACAACCATGCCCGTATGCCACGTTAATACTTATATGTCGGACCATAAAAATACCCCCAAGGGAGAATAGATCCTAGTGATAACTCGTAAGTCCCCCATTCGGCAAACAACAAGACCGATTGTCTACCGCTGTAGATTAAGGACATTAGTCATAAGTCCATCTCATAAGTCTATATCGCACGCCGATACTACCATAAGCCCATGGCTCCACATCATCACACTACTGTGTGGAAACTCATGAACCATTGTTCATGGACTCCCTCACCCTACGTCATTGAGTATCACTAGGATTACGTCATCCTACCCTTCTCTCTTTTACCTAAATACCTCAAATAGTATAACTCTTGTCGATCGATAGTAAGTTGCCCATCATCTAGCAAAATGACAACCTAATTGTCTGGATCAACAAATCGGGACCTCAAGTGTGGACCTAATTTATATGTATAATAATATCCCCCGCTCCTAACCCTGGTTGGGGAGGTATATAATATTATTGAGACGTAAAAGTCAACTACTTTATAGTCGTGCATGTGTACAAGTGGTATGATATTATATAACACAACAAGCATAATGAAATATAAATTATTATCATGTTTACGTGCTTTCACACATAATCATGCCCATGGGTATGCATAGTAGTCATGGTAAATGTAATTATGTCGAATAAAAGTAAAGTTAACATGGTCTACTTGCATTAATACCAGTAAATAATACATGCACGTGTATAATATGAATGTGATGATGTCTTAAAATAAAAATATCTCATTCTCTACACTACTCTTAGACTATAGAATTTTTACTTGTCTGACATCGCTTTCCAAATAACTAGCTAAAATTGCACTACGAAATCATCCTCATATGATGCCAAATCCACCTCAATAATAAAGTATAAAAAAGCATAAGCACAAATACTTACCATTAATTAATTAATCCTGGTTAGGTTTCCTATAGGATTGGGTAGGTCAATTTAATAATTCTTATATTTATTAGTCAGGTATAGCTGGCATAGTTGTACTAAGACCTAGCACGTTATTAAATATAAGTAAAATAATTTACCTCAAATTATCATTCAAATCATTATTATCAATTTACAATAGATCACCTAAACAACATTTAATTAATCAACTTCGTTAAATAAGGCAACTTGCTTAATATCATTTCCCTACATTGATCCATATAAATTCTTAGATGGGAGCAATTAATACACATACACTCAGACTACTAACTCCTTTGCTATACTTAATTTAACGAAAATTATAATTGACCACACTAAACTCCACTTAGAGCTAATTCCCTATTTGGAGCAATTAGCAATGGCGCTCTCAAGCCATTGTCTAAATCATTCAAATTAATTTACAACAATTATTGTAACTAATATGTTATTCTCTAAAAATAGTTAATTAAGATTTCAGTTAACATGGGTAATGAGATAAAAGATTAAAGTAAATTAAATAAATAAAGAGCAACTAATCCAAAAACCACCAAGGTTAAACCTAAAGCCCAAACTATCCAACATAGCCACTTGGGCTAAGTTACCCCCACAAACTTGGGTTAGGCTACCCACAACACAAACCCACCACTTAGGCTGAGCTACCCACAGTCCAGCCAAGCTTGAGCTGTGCTAGGCTGCGCACAGCCCAGCCTAACTGTTATCCAAACTCCATCCCCCCTTATTCCTTACCTAAAGCATGCCAAGGGGAAGAAGGGGAGTGGTTGTCGGCAAACACAATCGTCGGCAGCTGAATGAACACAAGCCCCCCTCTCACCAGTTGAGAAAATGTGCATAGTGCATGGGTGGTCAGCCAGGTTGGTTGGCGACGAGAGAGAAGGCTCCTCCTTCACCGACAATCATGGAGTTGGCTCACATTGCCAACCAAGCTATGAGAGCCCCGAGGTAAAGTGTCGTCGACTTCCCCTTGTGAAAAGGAAGCTTCTCAAATGGCCAACAGAAGAAGATGTCGATAGTGATAGCCCAAAAAAATGGCTAGAAGGCCAACGAGAGGAGGCTACCATATGTAGCCTTCACCGGGGGAAGGAACGGTCCACCTATCACCGGCAAGAGGGCGATGAGAGGAATAATTTGGGACCGGCACGGGAAAGCACAAGGTCGTCGACCGACTAGATTCTCAATGAAACTAAGAGGAAAGGAAATTTAGGATAAAGCATTAAATACTCAATTAAACCTAATTTACTCATACCTAGTCGAAGAGGACGTTCCGGTGCATCAATCCATGGGGTTGGCGTCCTCCAACGGCTCTCCAGCACGGCAAGAGGAAGAAGGGGGTAAATGGGTTGCTGGTGGGGAGGAGGAAGAAAAAGAAAAGAAGGAAAGAGAGAAAAGAAGAAAAGAGGTGCACACTTATTGTTCACGTGCATGCCTATTTTAATTTTTTTTTTCTAGGATGTTACACCAACTCTTAGCTCGTGTTCACTTGTGGAATGAGGATGGAATAAGCATCACTATTCTAATTTTTAAGACTAGAAGAAGGGAGCTAATACTAATATAAGTTATTCTAATATTTAGTTCAATACTAGTATAAGGAGTAATAATTAATATTTGATATGACATAAAGTTGATATGAAAGTATTGGGAGTTGGTGATGTTTTAAACCAAATAATAAAAATACCCGTGAGCTAGCAGAAAATAATATTCCAAAAGTTTCCCCATTATGCAGGTATGTAGGGTTATAATCCTACACTCTGCGAGTATGCGGGGTTATAACCCTGTACTCAGGTTTGCGAGCGCATTACGTGGGTATATGAGATTATAACCCCGCATTCAAATATGCAAAGTAATACCCCGCATTTTGTGGGGTTATAACCCCGCACTCGGCTGTGCAGGGTATTGCCACGCACACATGTGTACAGAGTAATACCTCGCACTATGTAGGTATAGGGGATTGCCTTTGTAAAGGAGAGAGAGAGGAAATAGCAACTATAGCTTATATGACTATGTGTTGTCATCTCAAAGAGTAAAATGGTAATCTTAGATTATTAATAAATAGGTTATAGAAAGTTATATGGAATAAAACGAGAGAGAATATTGAATTAGTATATTAGAATAAGGTAAGATATTATTTAGTTACTACACCAGAATAAGCCAATTTCTATTTCACAAGTGAACGAGGGGCTTAATGATCATAAAGGCCCCTAAAACAGTAGACACTAGTGATAGAACGGCCTGCCCGACCCAGTGAACAGCATGACTAATTGTTGGCTATTGCAAAGTAAGAAACCTAGTCGTAAGCCTACTACATGAGTCAGTATCACACACTGACACTATTCTCTAAACCCTCGCCTCAATTGCACTATTATGCGGCAAATCATGAGCCGTCACTTAAAGACACTCTCACCTTGCATCATCGGATACCGTTGGGTCTACATCATTCTACCATTTTTGCTCTCCCACTTAAATACCCTAAAGAGTTGACTCTCGTCTATCGACAATAAATCACTTATTGCGTGGTCAAATAGCTACTTGAATGTGTTGGATCTACAGACTAAGACTTCAGGCTTGGTCCCTACTATATAGTAATAGTATATATATCTCTTGCAACTAACTCTGGCTAGGAAAGTGTGAGTACTGTTGAGACGTAAAGATCATTCTCTTTATAATTATGCTCATGTACTAGTGGTATGATAAGATATAACACGAATAATAAAATAAATAAATTGTGGGGGTTATTATGTCTAAGTTTGCTAATGAATATGCGTAACAATTAAAATAATAACAGTTATGTCAGGCAACTGTTAAACAAATAGGTATCACTATGATATTTAGGTTATCATATCATAAATAATTATTTAGATTACACAGGTAGAACTTGAGTATCATTTCCCACCAAATTATCTTTTTTTTGGTTGTTGTTGAGAAAAACCAAATTCTGGCTCGGTTTTATGTCAAAACAGCCCCAAAATCAGGATCTACTAGAAGCAGATACGTATATACACATCCTAAACACCCTGTCTAAACATCAAGCAGTATATTATCCACAACTATACTGAGTAATTTTATCATCTCATATTCATTACAAAATATAACAAAGTTTAATAAAACAGAGCAAAACTCAATAGCAAGTTTAGTCATCATCTTTTGTCATCATCTTCTTCTGCATCTCCTCTCTTTAAGGCATGTCCAGCAAATGAATACATTATTAATATAATAAACTAAATCCAACACTTACTTTGGTTTAGTAGTATTGAAAGTCCTATTATTCCTCTCTAACTAGATGGACTAAGAATATACTGTAATCCAAATTCTCCAAAGACTTACAGTCCTATTTTACTCTCTTACACTTCCCAATAGTCCAGACATTGCTCACCTCTTTTGGGACTATAAAAATGCCCCAGTACTGAAAGTCGTCCTATTCCTCTCCAACCAAATATAAAAATAAGCTGCCATTTAAATTCTGCAAGCTCTTACAATCCTTTTTGGCTCCCGACTCCTCCTCATTACAAAAATTGCACTAATTACTCCCAATCCATATCCTTTTCACTAGATTGTCTCTAGTTCATACTCTTATATTATTCCAATGTAGTATTCTTTATGTGATTCTTATTCTGGAAATCTCAGGTGCCATTGGTGCGGAATGGTTTAAAAGCATTTAAAAGTTACATCGAGAATCCATACTCCATGTTGCGGTAGAGCAAGAGAGCACTAAATGGTCTGCAGAGTTTAGCTAATAAAGGCTCCAAATTCACGTCAGTTCTTTTGTTTTCTTTTTCCATCCTCCTCTTTGAGGTTTGTGTACACTATTTGGAGATCATATTTTTGGAAGCCATTAATCACTATCTGGAGATCATATTTTTAGAAGCCATAGATCAGTATCTAGAGATCATATTTTTGGAGGCCATCGATCATTATATTGAGATTATATTTTCGAGGCTATTGGAGATTGTTTCTCTACGTTAGACGGGACATACTGAATCGTTCTCATCTCCACATCTATATCAATCTGAAAGAACTACGTCTCAAGAGTCACTAAGATAAAAGAATCAATCTCAAAAATCACTAAGGTTTGGAAGTCTATCACGAGAAGAAGTGTGTCCTAAAGTGTAGTGAACAAGATTAGTACAAATTGAGTCATCAGAATCAACGGGTGATCTGTAAGCTTCTTATTAACTACTATAATTTTTAATGATTAGTTTCGATTCGAGTTTGGATTCGTAGTCTTTTAATAATTTGAAGTTTTTTCACATAAAAACTATTGTGTGCTTGTGATTGTCTTTTTCACATTTTATTTTTCTTATATTATTATCGATCGTGTGTAATAGATTTCATCTCTTAAAATGTTTATTACATTTTTTAATTGATATCATAGCATGTCTAAGGATTGATGTAAGTTCGTATTTTTTTCATTACTGATGCCTAACATTATGGGTTTGAGATTCCTTCCATTTTTTCCATCTCATTTTGCAATAAGTGGTATCAAAGACCAGCATTCAAAAGTAGGTTTTTGGATTTAGGGACAGCATTTTGATTAGTGTATTTATTGAAAAAAATTTCACAGTAACTTATTATATCTAAACATTATACTTGTCCCTTACTCTCATTTAATACATCATTACAAGAACAAAAAATTAAAGGAAGGATAAAACTATCCCTTATCCTGTGATAAGTTACAACCAAATGGAACCTCAGGATAATTTATTTTTATCTCGCACTATTTATTCTTTTTATAATTATATACTACAAAATGTATATATTCCTATTCACAAATTATTAGTTGCAAAAATTACAAGAATCATGTTTTAGTTGATGTAAAAGTAAATTTACTTTTATTTTAGATATATTTTGAATCTAAAGAAACTTTAGATAAAATAATTCTAGATCATGATGTTTTATAATCTTTGAACTTCAAATAATTATCTTATGGATATTTTTTTAAAACTGTGCATAAATAAAATTTCATAGTTTAAGTAAGAAATTTATACTTAAAGTATGAATTTTATATTTAAACTACGAAATTTTAATTCTGCGTAATTTAAGCAAAATATTCAGAAGATATGCATCTAACATTTAAAAAATATAAAACTAATTGAATAAACTCAGTGACATCATGATTTAGAACTTTCTTCATATTTAATTATCTATAATGAAATAAAGAATTTGACAAGAAATTTATAGTTTAAGTATGAAATTCTAATAATAATTCATAGTTTTTTAAGTATATACTGTAATTTACTTGTAATATTATATTAAATTTTTTATTCAGAGTTTCTTCAGATTTGAAATATATCTACAGTGGAATGAGAATTCATAGATTAAGTACGATTGCTCACAAAAAATCGTAGTTTAAACTATCTCTAATTAGTATCTTACTGTATTAATTAAAGAGTGATTAGAGAGACTTGTACTAATTAGTCACTTTCATAAATATATTAACAACATTCATTTATTTTTGACAACTTTTGCTATTTTTTTTTACATTGCAGAATTTATATATTTCACCATTACAATTTACATATAAATAAATTAGAGATAGTTTAAATAAATAAAAACTCATTAATTAATATTTCAAAATTATATTTTAATCTAATATTACTAGTAAATTATAATATATACTTAAAAAACTATGAATTATTGTCATAATTTCTTACTTAAATTACAAATTTTATGCATAAACTATGAATTTATTATTCTGCTATAGATATATTTCTAATCTAAAAAACTCTGACTAAAGGACTTTTAGATCATGATGTCATAGATTTTATCTGATTGGTTTCATAGTTTGTAGACTTCAAATGATTATCTTGTGAATATTTTTTTTTAAAACTATGCACAACCAAAATTTCGTAGTTTCAATTGTGTAGCCCAATATGACCCTCTAGTTGGTGCTCAATCACTTAGTCCAATGGCATCCAAACACTATTGTACTTGCTGCAATCTCAAGTTTGGGCATTCAAGCTCCCTAATGTCATAGCCCAAGAGCAGTCTCATCCAGCAGTGTTTGAATACGTTGGCTGTGCGTTCGGTCTTTGACATTCTATTGATCTCAAATTTGGGTATTCGAACACCATTGACTAGTCATTCAAACACCTCAACGAAGGGTGATATTCTATTCCACTATCTGAATATCATTGGTCATGCGTTCGACCACACAATCTAAGACTAGAAGTTCTTCAAAAATAATAAACAACTAATCTAAATAAGTAGGTTCAACCCAGCAAACTCAATATCCCCCGAGTGGTGACTCCATCAAGCTTGGATTGCATCACCATGTATATGAAACTTTCTCAAAAAGTTTGTGATAAACAATTGATAATCTCAAATTATCTAACTTCTTGATTAGAATTATTTTGTTTAAAAATATTCCAACGGGGATTTAATAATAATGATAGCAATTGTAATTTAAACCTGGCAGAATGGACTACTTTGTAATATGTTGAAATTATAAGGGCTAAAATGCAAACCACTAAATAGAAGTAAATACGAATTAAAAGCAGCATTTACAGCATTAAAAAGACCGAAACAATTTAAAACTGAAAAATCGCTTATATATATATTAAGTTTCTATTTATGAACCTAACCTATAAGATAATATCTGAATTTTCAAGGGACTAAATTGAGAATTGTTTTATTTAACTAAAAAAATGTGTTTAGATTTAAATTTTATAAACTAAGGACTGAAATGTAATAAGAATTAGAGTCAGCTTGTAGGGCATAATCGAGCTGAGCTCCATCGAACCTAGCTCTCATTAATTTTGAATTGAAAATAATTTTAAGCCTAAATTTCTAATCAAACTTAAATTAAAAATAATTTCAATTCGAGATAATTTCAAACTAATTATGTGCTCAAGCTGAGCTTAAATCTAAATGAACCGATCAATAAACAATTTTAATTCAAGCCAAATTTCGAGCCTGATTAAACTTGAATTAAATTAAGCTTAGTTCTAGCTTGAATCAAGCTTAAAATAAAGCCTAATTCAACTGTGAAAATTATAAAAATATAAATTAATAGAAACATCTATGTATTTAGCAAAGATATAATAGAATTCAAAATTATACTCTACAAGATTAAAATACATAACAATCCACTTAAGCACATTTAAGAATATAATAGAAGTATAGTGTATAAAATATTACTCATATTATGTATATATTATAATTATTTCGAACCTTATCAAGTCTATTTAATTAAGCCGCCTCATGATCAAGCTTGGCTCAAAATTATTTTCAAGCTAATTTTGAAGATCAAGTTTAGCTCAGCTTAGCTCAATTTCAAGCCGAGCTCAAGTCTGGGTTGATAGTCCTAAGTTGACTTGGAGTCAGCTACAATCTAATTCTTCTCTTAGTCCTAATTGACTTGGAGTCAGGTAGTCTTGGGCCTCTAGTTCTAAGAGATGTAGACTTGGAGTCAGCTAGTCCAGAGTTGACTTGGAGTCAACTAGCTCTTTTCTTCTCTTCTACTAGTCTGGTTCTAACGTGAACCAAACAACACGAGCGAAGTTGCAATCAGGAAGCAGGTAGTGTCCACAGAAGCGATTGATTGAACTCTAATGTAACTAATAAATTAAATTCACAAAAAAGTATAATTGCAAGGAATCAATGGTTCAATTATTTGTTATTATTTTGTTAATAAAACAGAGTCTATAAACTAATTATATCGCTTGGCAAAGAGAGAACCTTTTCTAATATATTGATTAAATAAGCACCACAGCTAAAAAATTCACTAAATATTAATCTCAATCTTCACAGAAATATATAACTATAGTAACCTAATAAGACTCAATGTTCACAGGAATTAAAACAATCAGCTGAAGATTCTTCGTTGCGTAGAAATTAGAGGGTGCATTGGTCTGTGTCTCTTTTGTCCCTTGACTTAGCAAAGACTATTCGACTCGTTATCTGTGCCACAGAAAATAATGTCCCTTCTTTGAATTCCATAAATTATTGGTCGTTTTCGTGTAGATCTAACTCTCTCATTGTAATTTTGTGACTACGCCATTTTCTTGTCTTGTATTACCCATGGCAGAAGTTATATAAGGTAGAAGAAGCCTAACTATCATTTCCCACCAATTAGAGTTATCGATGGAGAAAATACTCAGCCTTATCCTCCTACAACTACTCACACTCCTCTTCCTCTTCCCTTTGGAAACCAATGGAGAAACCGAAGCACAAGCCCTTTTGATATGGAAGTATAGATTGAGCAACTCCAGCTCTCTACGCTCATGGTCACTCACCAACTCCACAACCCCATGCAATTGGTTCGGCGTCAGTTGCGACTCTGTTGGCAGTGTCGTGAAGCTTAATTTATCGTATTCCGGACTCAATGGTACCCTTGCTGAATTAGATTTCTCTTCTCTATCTAACCTCACCCACCTTCATCTCAGTTTGAATGATCTCTATGGACCTATTCCAGAAGAGATTGGGAATTTGACCAACTTGGTGGAGATGGACCTCACGTCTAATGGTTTTACGGGCTCGATTCCTCGAGCAATCGGGAACCTCAAGCTGCTTACTTCACTCCAGATTTCGGGAAATAGGCTAACTGGACCTATTCCATTGGAGATTTGGAGCTTGACCAATTTAGTCGAGATGGTCCTCTCACATAACCTACTCACAGGCTCGATTCCTCGAGCAATCGGGAACCTCAAGCTGCTTACTTCACTCCAGATTTCGGGAAATAGGCTAACTGGACCTATTCCATTGGAGATTTGGAGCTTGACCAATTTAGTCGAGATGGTCCTCTCACATAACCTACTCACAGGCTCGATTCCTCGAGCAATCGGGAATCTAAAGCTCCTTACTGTCCTGTATCTCTCCGGCAACAAGCTAATTGGACTTATTCCACCAGAGATTTGGAACTTGACTAGCTTGGTCAAAATGGACCTCTCAGAAAACCAGCTCATAGGTTCGATTGCTCATAGACTCGGCTATCTCAAGAAACTTACGACCCTGTCTTTATCCTTCAACAACTTGACGGGTAGAATTCCTACAGAGATAGGAAACATGACAGCATTGCAGTACTTGTTCTTTGAGGAAAACCAGCTAGAAGGGGAGCTACCAACCACCATCTCTCAATTGCCAAACCTCCGGGTCATACATCTATACTCCAATCAAATCAGCGGTAGGATCACAGCAGACCTTGGCCACTATAGCCTCTTGTTAGGAATTGATTTCTCATATAATTACTTTTCAGGCCCACTCCCAGCTAGCTTGGGGAACTGCACCAGCCTACAAGTAGTTAACTTCTCCAAGAATCACATGAGGGGAGACATAACGAAAGCTTTCAGTGTTCACCCAAATCTTATTTTATTAGATCTCAGCGGTAATCTTTTCACCGGTGAAATTCCGTCAACATTTGGAAACATGACCAGCTTGTCCTTCCTACTCCTCGGTAACAACCGCCTGACCGGAAGGATCCCACAAGAACTAGGAGGATTGGTTTCGTTAGCTTTCTTAAACTTAAGCGGCAACAGCATTACAGGATCCATCCCTTCTTTCATCGGCAACCTTTCTCAGCTTGCTTCGCTCGACTTGTCTGACCTCAAACTCACCGGTCAAATATCAGACATGTTCCCTACTCACACCACTGGTCTTTCTTCCAATTTCACTTTCTTGCCCTATATCACGTCTCTATCTCTTATGAACAATCTTCTAGTTGGCACCATACCCTCATTCTTCTGTACTATGAATTCTTTGGAAGTTCTCGACTTATCAAATAATTGGTTGTCAGGAGAGCTTCCTCAATGCTGGTGGGACCTGAATTTTCTCATATTCATGAATTTGGAGAACAATAATCTTTCTGGAAGGATCCCGAGTTCGAGCGCTACTAGTCTGAATTTTCAATCGTTGCACTTGGGTAACAATAGTTTTACAGGAGAATTTCCTTCAGTACTAAAAGTCTTTAATCAATTAATTGTCCTAGACTTGGGGGAGAACATGTTTTATGGCAATATCCCAACATGGATAGGTGATAGCTTTCCATCACTCAAGATCCTTCGCCTACGATCCAATATGTTCAATGGTAACATTCCTCCACAGATATCTCATCTTAGTTCTTTACAACTATTGGACCTTTCCAGCAATAATCTTACAGGAAGCATACCACATAGCTTCAAGCAACTTGCTTCCATGGCCATAAGACAACAGAAGATGAGAATAGATATCGATTTGGGTGTTCAGTATACGGAGAGTATTCAACTAACATGGAAAGGGGTAGAATATTCATTCAAAAACACACTTGCACTTATGACGGGCATCGACCTATCTTCTAATTTTCTCTCCGGTGAGATTCCTGCTGAGTTAACAAATCTTTCAGGCTTGCTATTCCTAAACTTATCGAAGAACTATCTAACTGGTGAAATCCCAATGATGATTAGTGCATTGAAGTGGTTGGAATCTCTTGATTTGTCGAATAACCATCTCTCAGGTACAATTCCTCCTACTATTTCTGAGATAACAACTCTTGAAATCTTGAATCTTTCTAGCAACAATTTATGGGGAAGAATACCGCTAGGAAGTCAGTTGCAAACATTTAGCAACCTAAGTTACATACATAATGATGGACTTTGTGGCCCTCCATTAACCAAGAATTGTTCAATCGATGCAACTTCTACTCAACCATCAAATAAAGGCAATGGAGATGACATGATATGGATGTATATTTGCGCTGTATTTGGATTTATTTTTGGGTTTTGGTTATTTTTTGGAGTTCTATTTTTCAAAAAATCATGGAGATTTGCATATATTTCCTTCATCGATAATATGCAAGTCCAGATCTCCAAAAAATTGAAGATCATGTAATAAGTACATGTTTGTGTTTCTCCAATAAATGCAAGGACTAATGTTATTCCTCGACACTCGTTACAGTTCTATTCTACATAGTATTTTCATGCCTCTCCTAGAAAAGAGGAAAAATGTTTACCATTGCAAAGCTTGTGATTAAATAATACACAATTCAATTCTTTCCATTGCAATGTTGGCCATTTGCAAGGTTAGCCTTATATGTGAAATGGCTATGTCACATATCCGACAATCCCAAAATTAACTTTTAAATAGATATGTAATATTTTTATATTGAAGAAACTATTCATCAATGGCAATGATGTTCCATTTAGTGAATAATTGTAATCACTAAACCATTTAGTTACTTACATAATAGATATTAGCTAAAATACAGTAATAAGATGCCAACATACATCTTGTGTAATCTTACATTTTTCAATTGCAACATTCAGCCAAACTCTAATCTATTTACTAAAATCAATCACCTCAAATATTTTTATGTAGACAGCCATAAGCATGTGCATGTATCATAAGATATCAATTAAATATGCTAGCAAATTTGGAAACACACAGTGATTAAACTCAAATCTTGCCGGTAGCTATCATTCACAGCAAGTACTACAACTACTAGTCACAGCAATCAATAAGAAAATGAATGATTATTCCTGATTTGCTTGCTTTTCCATCCATCCAACAAAAAAAAAATATCAATCATACCAAGCAAATCCAAGATACCCCTTAGCATAATATTTGGATGTTCAATTATATCAGAAGTTAACCAAAACTATCAAAGAAGACATGCAGGGACATGAAACTATTAGTTTTCAAATATTGTTGAAATATTAATTAAGCTATCTCATTTGACTAGTCAATTAGATTAATGGGTTAGTGTAGAATAATTTAATATTGGTCCTTTAGTTTTGAGATGACTCTCAGTCTTTTCTAAGTCTTAGAATTATGGCAAACTTTTGCGTTCGCTAGATGTCGGAAAATGAAGAGTCATGTAGTATAATTAAGAGTCATTTAGTATAACTAGGAGTCATATAAATCAATATATATATATATATATATCTGGTCTAATATTATGGAATGGGAGCAAGTAAAGTAAAAGAAGTTTTAGGTTTTTATCCACTTCATCTTGTGCTAAGTATTAGAGCTAGATTTCATTGAAGTACCATGAAGGTTTTCTATGGATCCCAAGATCTATAGGATATCGTGAAGAATGACTATTTTGAACCAGAGAACATGACGATACTCACACCACAATTATCCAATGAGTTAAAGGAAACCTGCTAAAAGGCCAAGAATGCATTGTTCTTTATTTATGAAACGGTGGACGAGGCAATCTCTAAACGAATCTTGACCGTGTCAACAATGAAAAAAGTATGGGATACACTCAAAGTGTCCTACAAAAGAGATGAGAAAGGGAAGACGGTCTTGATTTGTTACTAGCTCCTTCTTCTTCTAGATAAAGGTGCGTGTACAAACCTTGTTGATCCCATAATAAAGACTATAAATTCGACAATGGAAGAAATCATCCAGGAGATATCCACTTTAGTAGAATCCCAATATGGTTGATAGAAAAGTATATGAAATCTCAATTCATGAAAAAACTCCAAATCGGATTTTTATAATAATAATATAAAATAATGACAAGAGAATTAAGCAAAGATAAATACTAAGATTTTTACCTTGAAAATCTTCAAATTGGATAAAAAAAACTACGTATTCAAACTCGGATTAAACCAATCGCTAATAAACTATAACAATTTACAAGATTGACTTACATACTCTTGTTGATACCTGCTATTCCATCTGAATCATTTGAACCCACGCGATTCATCGTCTCTCATGAAATGCTTTCAATATCAGTGACCTTTAAGACTGATCTTCTGTCTTGGTGACCCTTAAGACACAAATTTCGTATGTTGAAGATGATGAAAACCTCCGCCACTTGAAATCAATATTAACTCAATAAAAGTCTCTTAAAAGTAATGACCGACAATCCTTAGGGTTTGGGTAACAACTCGGTCTCACCATGTGCCTCTCAAGAGTGTTTCCTTTCTATGAGTCTTGGGTGATGATTATGAGTATAACAGCATACCATCAATATTAAAGAAGACCAAAAATAATGAAAACTGAAAGGGCGGCCCATAGGCCACAACAAATCCATCAAATACAATAGTAAGGTAGGGACTCTTATAAGAGGACATGCTAAAAGTAGGATACAACAAGGGAACAATATAAAACCCCATTACAAATAGTACAAAATGGAGCGTGAAAGGAAAGGAAGCCTAACATCCTACTAAGTGAATTGCTACTAAGCTCCCGTTAAGATATCAATCAATTTGCATTATATATCAATTCTAAATGAGCCTAATGGTTGGCAAGTGATATTATCACTAGTTAAGTATTATGGATAACAATATACCCTGCATAAGGAATGTATATTTAGCTATACAAATCATCATTTTGAAAGTAAAATGGAACATGCATGTCATATATTTGGTTAGCACAGTCTGACTTGCTGATCTAATTTCCCAATGCTAAAGATAATTAGCAAGAAATTATCCGATTTAAATGTGTAGCTCCATATTAAGGACTTACCAACAACAAACTTTTTTTTATTTGAATCAATTTATGAATTTAATAATGTAGAACCTAGATGTTGCTAATATTAATCACATTTAGTTATCCATAGTCTCTAGTTTTCCTATATGCAACTCGAATGGATAGAATTTTGAGAAAGCTTGCTGGATTATATTGTGAAACCTGGGTTTTGATACCATGCTATAACATCCACCACCAAATACACATGCTCTTCATTATTACGAACCAGATCTTGAATAATCTAAAAGTAAGAAAATTGTGAAAATTTATATGGAGGTAGCCTCAGAATTTAGGGTTCTAATATATTTAGTTTCATGAGAATCTGACGTTTGGATGAAAAGATATTAATAAAATAACGGAGCAAGGCCAAAAAGGGTAGAATGGTAATTAACCGATATTGCGGCAGTCGTTAAAGGATGGTAGATCACCAAGGATTGTGGTGGACAGCTAGTAGGCTTTAGTCAAGGCTTGGATCAAGTCCTTGATGGCAATTTAGATCTTCTTCTAGTTCTCCTTCGACTCGGCCAAAAATTCCTTAAAAAATGCTTTTGCCCACACTGGTGGTTCATCGTCGATAGTTGCTGGTGGTGGAGCGGGTGCCAAAGAAACTCCCACAGGAATAAAGATTAGTTTTTGGTCCTCCATGGTCGCTCCTTCCTTGTTGATCTTGGATCGCATGATAACCATTGTTTGGAAATGTTAGCTCTGATACTAATTGTTACGAACCAGATCTGAAATAATATGGAAGTAAGAAAATTATGAAAATTTATATGGATTTAGTTACATGAGAATCTGATGTTTGGATGAAAAGATATTAATAAAATAGTAGAGTAAGGCCAAAAAGGGTAGGACGGTAATTAACTGACATTGCGATAGTCGTCGGAGGGTGGTAGACAGCTAAGGGTGGTGGTGGACAGCCATAAGGTAGAGTGGCTGCTGTGGCGGAAGATGGCTAGGGTTTGGAAGATCGTAATACTTCTACGACTATGATATACTCCTACAAAGATAAAAGCAATCTAACGACTACGGTAAGAAATAAGGACAAAAATATTAAATTGGTTAAACTCATATTCATTCAATGATAATTATCAATACATGTCCACACGTATTTATAGGAGTAAAAATCCCTAGCGGATCGGATCCACACGCGGATTATTTGATTTTTTAAAATTTAAAACAATAAAATAAATCTAACTAACTAACTTGACTCGACTCAATTTGACTAGACTTAACCCTTGTGGTTGAATTGTAACACTCTTGTGAGTGAAACCCACATGATTTTTCGTAGCTTGTTTGCCCTCTGTTTGCAGGTTTTCGGATTGGAATAAGGAAAGGAATCAATGCTCCGGACTGAATAGAGCTTAGTGACCTATTAGTCAAAGTTTCAACATAATAAATAAAAGAAAAGCCCATTAAAATAGATAAAAGAAGCTCAAAACACCAAAGGCCACAACAACTCCCAAATACACCTCCATAAATAGATTTCAATTCCCACGGAGAGGCTACAAGCCATCTAGCTTAATTTACAAGAATAAATAAATAAGAGAAATAAAGAACAATTCTTTGCTAACTTTTGCACGAACTGATCTACTAATCTGAAAATAATTTCACCAAAAGATGGTGAGCATAAAGTCCAACAAGTTTTTACTTCTATAGTTTAAACGTAGTATAAATAAAGACACAATAATAGGAAAAATATGAATATGCATATTAGGATCAAAATCAATACATTAGTATAACATACTCATCATATTCATCTAATGCACATATGCATTAGCAATCTATAAAATGACATGCATCAAATCCGAATATCAAGTCCTCAAACTCAAACTCAAGCTCACACCGAGTTCTGACCATAGGTTATGTTAACATTATACAACAGGATATATACATCCTTTCAGACTATCAAGTCTTCAACTCAGACTCATGCACAACCATGCCCGTATGCCACGTTAATACTTATATGTCGGACCACAAAAATACCCCCAAGGGAGAATAGATCCTAGTGATAACTCGTAAGTCCCCCATTCGGCAAACAACAAGACCGATTGTCTACCGCTGTAGATTAAGGACATTAGTCATAAGTCCATCTCATAAGTCTATATCGCACGCCGATACTACCATAAGCCCATGGCTCCACATCATCACACTACTGTGTGGAAACTCATGAACCATTGTTCACGGACTCCCTCACCCTACGTCATTGAGTATCACTAGGATTACGTCATCCTACCCTTCTCTCTTTTACCTAAATACCTCAAATAGTATAACTCTTGTCGATCGATAGTAAGTTGCCCATCATCTAGCAAAATGACAACCTAATTGTCTGGATCAACAAATCGGGACCTCAAGTGTGGACCTAATTTATATGTATAATAATATCCCCCGCTCCTAACCCTGGTTGGGGAGGTATATAATATTATTGAGACGTAAAAGTCAACTACTTTATAGTCGTGCATGTGTACAAGTGGTATGATATTATATAACACAACAAGCATAATGAAATATAAATTATTATCATGTTTACGTGCTTTCACACATAATCATGCCCATGGGTATGCATAGTAGTCATGGTAAATGTAATTATGTCGAATAAAAGTAAAGTTAACATGGTCTACTTGCATTAATACCAGTAAATAATACATGCACGTGTATAATATGAATGTGATGATGTCTTAAAATAAAAATATCTCATTCTCTACACTACTCTTAGACTATAGAATTTTTACTTGTCTGACATCGCTTTCCAAATAACTAGCTAAAATTGCACTACGAAATCATCCTCATATGATGCCAAATCCACCTCAATAATAAAGTATAAAAAAGCATAAGCACAAATACTTACCATTAATTAATTAATCCTGGTTAGGTTTCCTATAGGATTGGGTAGGTCAATTTAATAATTCTTATATTTATTAGTCAGGTATAGCTGGCATAGTTGTACTAAGACCTAGCACGTTATTAAATATAAGTAAAATAATTTACCTCAAATTATCATTCAAATCATTATTATCAATTTACAATAGATCACCTAAACAACATTTAATTAATCAACTTCGTTAAATAAGGCAACTTGCTTAATATCATTTCCCTACATTGATCCATATAAATTCTTAGATGGGAGCAATTAATACACATACACTCAGACTACTAACTCCTTTGCTATACTTAATTTAACGAAAATTATAATTGACCACACTAAACTCCACTTAGAGCTAATTCCCTATTTGGAGCAATTAGCAATGGCGCTCTCAAGCCATTGTCTAAATCATTCAAATTAATTTACAACAATTATTGTAACTAATATGTTATTCTCTAAAAATAGTTAATTAAGATTTCAGTTAACATGGGTAATGAGATAAAAGATTAAAGTAAATTAAATAAATAAAGAGCAACTAATCCAAAAACCACCAAGGTTAAACCTAAAGCCCAAACTATCCAACATAGCCACTTGGGCTAAGTTACCCCCACAAACTTGGGTTAGGCTACCCACAACACAAACCCACCACTTAGGCTGAGCTACCCACAGTCCAGCCAAGCTTGAGCTGTGCTAGGCTGCGCACAGCCCAGCCTAACTGTTATCCAAACTCCATCCCCCCTTATTCCTTACCTAAAGCATGCCAAGGGGAAGAAGGGGAGTGGTTGTCGGCAAACACAATCGTCGGCAGCTGAATGAACACAAGCCCCCCTCTCACCAGTTGAGAAAATGTGCATAGTGCATGGGTGGTCAGCCAGGTTGGTTGGCGACGAGAGAGAAGGCTCCTCCTTCACCGACAATCATGGAGTTGGCTCACATTGCCAACCAAGCTATGAGAGCCCCGAGGTAAAGTGTCGTCGACTTCCCCTTGTGAAAAGGAAGCTTCTCAAATGGCCAACAGAAGAAGATGTCGATAGTGATAGCCCAAAAAAAAGGCTAGAAGGCCAACGAGAGGAGGCTACCATATGTAGCCTTCACCGGGGGAAGGAACGGTCCACCTATCACCGGCAAGAGGGCGATAAGAGGAATAATTTGGGACCGGCACGGGAAAGCACAAGGTCGTCGACCGACTAGATTCTCAATGAAACTAAGAGGAAAGGAAATTTAGGATAAAGCATTAAATACTCAATTAAACCTAATTTACTCATACCTAGTCGAAGAGGACGTTCCGGTGCATCAATCCATAGGGTTGGCGTCCTCCAACGGCTCTCCAGCACGGCAAGAGGAAGAAGGGGGTAAATGGGTTGCTGGTGGGGAGGAGGAAGAAAAAGAAAAGAAGGAAAGAGAGAAAAGAAGAAAAGAGGTGCACACTTATTGTTCACGTGCATGCCTATTTTAATTTTTTTTTCTAGGATGTTACACCAACTCTTAGCTCGTGTTCACTTGTGGAATGAGGATGGAATAAGCATCACTATTCTAATTTTTAAGACTAGAAGAAGGGAGCTAATACTAATATAAGTTATTCTAATATTTAGTTCAATACTAGTATAAGGAGTAATAATTAATATTTGATATGACATAAAGTTGATATGAAAGTATTGGGAGTTGGTGATGTTTTAAACCAAATAATAAAAATACCCGTGAGCTAGCAGAAAATAATATTCCAAAAGTTTCCCCATTATGCAGGTATGTAGGGTTATAATCCTACACTCTGCGAGTATGCGGGGTTATAACCCTGTACTCAGGTTTGTGAGCGCATTACGTGGGTATATGAGATTATAACCCCGCATTCAAATATGCAAAGTAATACCCCGCATTTTGTGGGGTTATAACCCCGCACTCGGCTGTCCAGGGTATTGCCACGCACACATGTGTACAGAGTAATACCTCGCACTATGTAGGTATAGGGGATTGCCTTTGTAGAGGAGAGAGAGAGAGGAAATAGCAACTGTAGCTTATATGACTATGTGTTGTCATCTCAAAGAGTAAAATGGTAATCTTAGATTATTAATAAATAGGTTATAGAAAGTTATATGGAATAAAACGAGAGAGAATATTGAATTAGTATATTAGAATAAGGTAAGATATTATTTAGTTACTACACCAGAATAAGCCAATTTCTATTTCACAAGTGAACGAGGGGCTTAATGATCATAAAGGCCCCTAAAACAGTAGACACTAGTGATAGAACGGCCTGCCCGACCCAGTGAACAGCATGACTAATTGTTGGCTATTGCAAAGTAAGAAACCTAGTCGTAAGCCTACTACATGAGTCAGTATCACACACTGACATTATTCTCTAAACCCTCGCCTCAATTGCACTATTATGCGGCAAATCATGAGCCGTCACTTAAAGACGCTCTCACCTTGCATCATCGGATACCGTTGGGTCTACATCATTCTACTATTTTTGCTCTCCCACTTAAATACCCTAAAGAGTTGACTCTCATCTATCGACAATAAATCACTTATTGCCCGGTCAAACAGCTACTTGAATGTGTTGGATCTGCAGACTAAGACTTCAGGCTTGGTCCCTACTATATAGTAATAGTATATATATTTCTTGCAACTAACTCTGGCTAGGAAAGTGTGAGTACTGTTAAGACGTAAAGATCATTCTCTTTATGATTATACTCATGTACTAGTGGTATGATAAGATATAACACGAATAATAAAATAAATAAATTGTGGGGGTTATTATGTCTAAGTTTGCTAATGAATATGCGTAACAATTAAAATAATAACAGTTATGTCAGGCAACTGTTAAACAAATAGGTATCACTATGATATTTAGGTTATCATATCATAAATAATTATTTAGATTACACAGGTAGAACTTGAGTATCATTTCCCACCAAATTATCTTTTTTTTGGTTGTTGTTGAGAAAAACCAAATTCTGGCTCGGTTTTATGTCAAAACAGCCCCAAAATCAGGATCTACTAGAAGCAGATACGTATATACACATCCTAAACACCCTGTCTAAACATCAAGCAGTATATTATCCACAACTATACTGAGTAATTTTATCATCTCATATTCATTACAAAATATAACAAAGTTTAATAAAACAGAGCAAAACTCAATAGCAAGTTTAGTCATCATCTTTTGTCATCATCTTCTTCTGCATCTCCTCTCTTTAAGGCATGTCCAGCAAATGAATACATTATTAATATAATAAACTAAATCCAACACTTACTTTGGTTTAGTAGTATTGAAAGTCCTATTATTCCTCTCTAACTAGATGGACTAAGAATATACTGTAATCCAAATTCTCCAAAGACTTACAGTCCTATTTTACTCTCTTACACTTCCCAATAGTCCAGACATTGCTCACCTCTTTTGGGACTATAAAAATGCCCCAGTACTGAAAGTCGTCCTATTCCTCTCCGACCAAATGTAAAAATATGCTGCCATTTAAATTCTGCAAGCTCTTACAATCCTTTTTTGCTCCCGACTCCTCCTTATTACAAAAATTGCACTAATTACTCTCAATCCATATCCTTTTCACTAGATTGTCTCTAGTTAATACTCTTAAATTATTCCAATGTAGTATTCTTTATGTGATTCTTATTCTGGAAATCTCAGGTGCCATTGGTGCGGAATGGTTTAAAAGCATTTAAAAGTTACATCGAGAATCCATACTCCATGTTGCTGTAGAGCAAGAGAGCACTAAATGGTTTGCAAAGTTTAACTAATAAAGGCTTCAAATTCACGTCAGTTCTTTTGTTTTCTTTTTCCATCCTCCTCTTTGAGGTTTGTGTACACTATTTGGAGATCATATTTTTGGAAGCCATTAATCACTATCTGGAGATCATATTTTTAGAAGCCATAGATCAGTATCTAGAGATCATATTTTTGGAGGCCATCGATCATTATATTGAGATTATATTTTCGAGGCTATTGGAGATTGTTTCTCTACGTTAGACGGGACATACTGAATCGTTCTCATCTCCACATCTATATCAATCTGAAAGAACTACGTCTCAAGAGTCACTAAGATAAAAGAATCAATCTCAAAAATCACTAAGGTTTGGAAGTCTATCACGAGAAGAAGTGTGTCCTAAAGTGTAGTGAACAAGATTAGTACAAATTGAGTCATCAGAATCAACGGGTGATCTCTAAGCTTCTTATTAACTACTATAATTTTTAATGATTAGTTTCGATTCGAGTTTGGATTCGTAGTCTTTTAATAATTTGAAGTTTTTTCACATAAAAACTATTGTGTGCTTGTGATTATCTTTTTCACATTTTATTTTTCTTATATTATTATCGACCGCGTGTAATAGATTTCATCTCTTAGAACGTTTATTAATTGATATCATAGCATGTCTAAGGATTGATGTAAGTTCGTATTTTTTTCATTACTGATGCCTAACATTATGGGTTTGAGATTCCTTCCATTTTTTCCATCTCATTTTGCAATAAGTGGTATCAAAGACCAGCATTCAAAAGTAGGTTTTTGGATTTAGGGACAGCATTTTGATTAGTGTATTTATTGAAAAAAATTTCACAGTAACTTATTATATCTAAACATTATTCTTGTCCCTTACTCTCATTTAATACATCATTACAAGAACAAAAAATTAAAGGAAGGATAAAACTATCCCTTATCCTGTGATAAGTTACAACCAAATGGAACCTCAGGATAATTTGTTTTTATCTCTAACACTACTTATTCTTTTTATAATTATATACTACAAAATGTATATATTCCTATTCACAAATTATTAGTTGCAAAAATTACACGAATACTGTTTTAGTTGATGTAAAAGTAAATTTACTTTTATTTTAGATATATTTTGAATCTAAAGAAACTTTAGATAAAATAATTCTAGATCATGATGTTTCATAATCTTTGAACTTCAAATAATTATCTTATGGATATCTTTCAAAACTGTGCACAAATGAAATTTTATAGTTTAAGTGAGAAATTTGTACTTAAAGTATGAATTTTATACTTAAACTACGAAATTTTAATTCTACGTAATTTAAGCAAAATATTCAGAAGATATTCATCTAAAATCTAAAAAATATAAAACTAATTGAATAAAATCGTGACATCACGATTTAGAACTTTTTTCATATTTAATTATCTATAGTGAAATAAGAATTTGAGAAAAAATTTATAGTTTAAGTATGAAATTCTAATAATAATTCATAGTTTTTTAAGTATATATTGTAATTTACTTGTAATATTAGATTAAATTTGTTATTCAGAGTTTCTTCAGATTTGAAATATATCTACAGTGAAATGAGAATTCATAGTTTAAGTACGATTGCTCACAAAAAATCGTAGTTTAAACTATCTCTAATTAGTATCTTACTGTATTAATTAAAGAGTGATTAGAGAGACTTGTACTAATTAGTCACTTTCATAAATATATTAACAACATTCATTTATTTTTGACAACTTTTGCTATTTTTTTTTACATTGCAGAATTTATATATTTCACCATTACAATTTACATATAAATAAATTAGAGATAGTTTAAATAAATAAAAACTCATTAATTAATATTTCAAAATTATATTTTAATCTAATATTACTAGTAAATTATAATATATACTTAAAAAACTATGAATTATTGTCATAATTTCTTACTTAAATTACAAATTTCATGCTTAAACTATGAATTCATCATTCTGCTATAGATATATTTCTAATCTAAAAAACTCTGACTAAAAGAGTTCTAGATCATAATGTCATAGATTTTATCTAATTGGTTTCATAGTTTGTAGACTTCAAATGATTATCTTGTGAATATTTTTTTTAAAACTATGCACAACCAAAATTTCGTAGTTTCAATTGTGTAGCCCAATATGACCCTCTAGTTGGTGCTCAATCACTTAGTCCAATGGCATCCAAACACTATTGTACTTGCTGCAATCTCAAGTTTGGGCATTCAAGCTCCCTAATGTCATAGCCCAAGAGCAGTCTCATCCAGCAGTGTTTGAATACGTTGGCTGTGCGTTCGGTCTTTGACATTCTATTGATCTCAAATTTGGGTATTCGAACACCATTGACTAGTCATTCAAACACCTCAACGAAGGGTGATATTCTATTCCACTATCTGAATATCATTGGTCATGCGTTCGACCACACAATCTAAGACTAGAAGTTCTTCAAAAATAATAAACAACTAATCTAAATAAGTAGGTTCAACCCAGCAAACTCAATATCCCCCGAGTGGTGACTCCATCAAGCTTGGATTGCATCACCATGTATATGAAACTTTCTCAAAAAGTTTGTGATAAACAATTGATAATCTCAAATTATCTAACTTCTTGATTAGAATTATTTTGTTTAAAAATATTCCAACGGGGATTTAATAATAATGATAGCAATTGTAATTTAAACCTGGCAGAATGGACTACTTTGTAATATGTTGAAATTATAAGGGCTAAAATGCAAACCACTAAATAGAAGTAAATACGAATTAAAAGCAGCATTTACAGCATTAAAAAGACCGAAACAATTTAAAACTGAAAAATCGCTTATATATATATTAAGTTTCTATTTATGAACCTAACCTATAAGATAATATCTGAATTTTCAAGGGACTAAATTGAGAATTGTTTTATTTAACTAAAAAAATGTGTTTAGATTTAAATTTTATAAACTAAGGACTGAAATGTAATAAGAATTAGAGTCAGCTTGTAGGGCATAATCGAGCTGAGCTCCATCGAACCTAGCTCTCATTAATTTTGAATTGAAAATAATTTTAAGCCTAAATTTCTAATCAAACTTAAATTAAAAATAATTTCAATTCGAGATAATTTCAAACTAATTATGTGCTCAAGCTGAGCTTAAATCTAAATGAACCGATCAATAAACAATTTTAATTCAAGCCAAATTTCGAGCCTGATTAAACTTGAATTAAATTAAGCTTAGTTCTAGCTTGAATCAAGCTTAAAATAAAGCCTAATTCAACTGTGAAAATTATAAAAATATAAATTAATAGAAACATCTATGTATTTAGCAAAGATATAATAGAATTCAAAATTATACTCTACAAGATTAAAATACATAACAATCCACTTAAGCACATTTAAGAATATAATAGAAGTATAGTGTATAAAATATTACTCATATTATGTATATATTATAATTATTTCGAACCTTATCAAGTCTATTTAATTAAGCCGCCTCATGATCAAGCTTGGCTCAAAATTATTTTCAAGCTAATTTTGAAGATCAAGTTTAGCTCAGCTTAGCTCAATTTCAAGCCGAGCTCAAGTCTGGGTTGATAGTCCTAAGTTGACTTGGAGTCAGCTACAATCTAATTCTTCTCTTAGTCCTAATTGACTTGGAGTCAGGTAGTCTTGGGCCTCTAGTTCTAAGAGATGTAGACTTGGAGTCAGCTAGTCCAGAGTTGACTTGGAGTCAACTAGCTCTTTTCTTCTCTTCTACTAGTCTGGTTCTAACGTGAACCAAACAACACGAGCGAAGTTGCAATCAGGAAGCAGGTAGTGTCCACAGAAGCGATTGATTGAACTCTAATGTAACTAATAAATTAAATTCACAAAAAAGTATAATTGCAAGGAATCAATGGTTCAATTATTTGTTATTATTTTGTTAATAAAACAGAGTCTATAAACTAATTATATCGCTTGGCAAAGAGAGAACCTTTTCTAATATATTGATTAAATAAGCACCACAGCTAAAAAATTCACTAAATATTAATCTCAATCTTCACAGAAATATATAACTATAGTAACCTAATAAGACTCAATGTTCACAGGAATTAAAACAATCAGCTGAAGATTCTTCGTTGCGTAGAAATTAGAGGGTGCATTGGTCTGTGTCTCTTTTGTCCCTTGACTTAGCAAAGACTATTCGACTCGTTATCTGTGCCACAGAAAATAATGTCCCTTCTTTGAATTCCATAAATTATTGGTCGTTTTCGTGTAGATCTAACTCTCTCATTGTAATTTTGTGACTACGCCATTTTCTTGTCTTGTATTACCCATGGCAGAAGTTATATAAGGTAGAAGAAGCCTAACTATCATTTCCCACCAATTAGAGTTATCGATGGAGAAAATACTCAGCCTTATCCTCCTACAACTACTCACACTCCTCTTCCTCTTCCCTTTGGAAACCAATGGAGAAACCGAAGCACAAGCCCTTTTGATATGGAAGTATAGATTGAGCAACTCCAGCTCTCTACGCTCATGGTCACTCACCAACTCCACAACCCCATGCAATTGGTTCGGCGTCAGTTGCGACTCTGTTGGCAGTGTCGTGAAGCTTAATTTATCGTATTCCGGACTCAATGGTACCCTTGCTGAATTAGATTTCTCTTCTCTATCTAACCTCACCCACCTTCATCTCAGTTTGAATGATCTCTATGGACCTATTCCAGAAGAGATTGGGAATTTGACCAACTTGGTGGAGATGGACCTCACGTCTAATGGTTTTACGGGCTCGATTCCTCGAGCAATCGGGAACCTCAAGCTGCTTACTTCACTCCAGATTTCGGGAAATAGGCTAACTGGACCTATTCCATTGGAGATTTGGAGCTTGACCAATTTAGTCGAGATGGTCCTCTCACATAACCTACTCACAGGCTCGATTCCTCGAGCAATCGGGAACCTCAAGCTGCTTACTTCACTCCAGATTTCGGGAAATAGGCTAACTGGACCTATTCCATTGGAGATTTGGAGCTTGACCAATTTAGTCGAGATGGTCCTCTCACATAACCTACTCACAGGCTCGATTCCTCGAGCAATCGGGAATCTAAAGCTCCTTACTGTCCTGTATCTCTCCGGCAACAAGCTAATTGGACTTATTCCACCAGAGATTTGGAACTTGACTAGCTTGGTCAAAATGGACCTCTCAGAAAACCAGCTCATAGGTTCGATTGCTCATAGACTCGGCTATCTCAAGAAACTTACGACCCTGTCTTTATCCTTCAACAACTTGACGGGTAGAATTCCTACAGAGATAGGAAACATGACAGCATTGCAGTACTTGTTCTTTGAGGAAAACCAGCTAGAAGGGGAGCTACCAACCACCATCTCTCAATTGCCAAACCTCCGGGTCATACATCTATACTCCAATCAAATCAGCGGTAGGATCACAGCAGACCTTGGCCACTATAGCCTCTTGTTAGGAATTGATTTCTCATATAATTACTTTTCAGGCCCACTCCCAGCTAGCTTGGGGAACTGCACCAGCCTACAAGTAGTTAACTTCTCCAAGAATCACATGAGGGGAGACATAACGAAAGCTTTCAGTGTTCACCCAAATCTTATTTTATTAGATCTCAGCGGTAATCTTTTCACCGGTGAAATTCCGTCAACATTTGGAAACATGACCAGCTTGTCCTTCCTACTCCTCGGTAACAACCGCCTGACCGGAAGGATCCCACAAGAACTAGGAGGATTGGTTTCGTTAGCTTTCTTAAACTTAAGCGGCAACAGCATTACAGGATCCATCCCTTCTTTCATCGGCAACCTTTCTCAGCTTGCTTCGCTCGACTTGTCTGACCTCAAACTCACCGGTCAAATATCAGACATGTTCCCTACTCACACCACTGGTCTTTCTTCCAATTTCACTTTCTTGCCCTATATCACGTCTCTATCTCTTATGAACAATCTTCTAGTTGGCACCATACCCTCATTCTTCTGTACTATGAATTCTTTGGAAGTTCTCGACTTATCAAATAATTGGTTGTCAGGAGAGCTTCCTCAATGCTGGTGGGACCTGAATTTTCTCATATTCATGAATTTGGAGAACAATAATCTTTCTGGAAGGATCCCGAGTTCGAGCGCTACTAGTCTGAATTTTCAATCGTTGCACTTGGGTAACAATAGTTTTACAGGAGAATTTCCTTCAGTACTAAAAGTCTTTAATCAATTAATTGTCCTAGACTTGGGGGAGAACATGTTTTATGGCAATATCCCAACATGGATAGGTGATAGCTTTCCATCACTCAAGATCCTTCGCCTACGATCCAATATGTTCAATGGTAACATTCCTCCACAGATATCTCATCTTAGTTCTTTACAACTATTGGACCTTTCCAGCAATAATCTTACAGGAAGCATACCACATAGCTTCAAGCAACTTGCTTCCATGGCCATAAGACAACAGAAGATGAGAATAGATATCGATTTGGGTGTTCAGTATACGGAGAGTATTCAACTAACATGGAAAGGGGTAGAATATTCATTCAAAAACACACTTGCACTTATGACGGGCATCGACCTATCTTCTAATTTTCTCTCCGGTGAGATTCCTGCTGAGTTAACAAATCTTTCAGGCTTGCTATTCCTAAACTTATCGAAGAACTATCTAACTGGTGAAATCCCAATGATGATTAGTGCATTGAAGTGGTTGGAATCTCTTGATTTGTCGAATAACCATCTCTCAGGTACAATTCCTCCTACTATTTCTGAGATAACAACTCTTGAAATCTTGAATCTTTCTAGCAACAATTTATGGGGAAGAATACCGCTAGGAAGTCAGTTGCAAACATTTAGCAACCTAAGTTACATACATAATGATGGACTTTGTGGCCCTCCATTAACCAAGAATTGTTCAATCGATGCAACTTCTACTCAACCATCAAATAAAGGCAATGGAGATGACATGATATGGATGTATATTTGCGCTGTATTTGGATTTATTTTTGGGTTTTGGTTATTTTTTGGAGTTCTATTTTTCAAAAAATCATGGAGATTTGCATATATTTCCTTCATCGATAATATGCAAGTCCAGATCTCCAAAAAATTGAAGATCATGTAATAAGTACATGTTTGTGTTTCTCCAATAAATGCAAGGACTAATGTTATTCCTCGACACTCGTTACAGTTCTATTCTACATAGTATTTTCATGCCTCTCCTAGAAAAGAGGAAAAATGTTTACCATTGCAAAGCTTGTGATTAAATAATACACAATTCAATTCTTTCCATTGCAATGTTGGCCATTTGCAAGGTTAGCCTTATATGTGAAATGGCTATGTCACATATCCGACAATCCCAAAATTAACTTTTAAATAGATATGTAATATTTTTATATTGAAGAAACTATTCATCAATGGCAATGATGTTCCATTTAGTGAATAATTGTAATCACTAAACCATTTAGTTACTTACATAATAGATATTAGCTAAAATACAGTAATAAGATGCCAACATACATCTTGTGTAATCTTACATTTTTCAATTGCAACATTCAGCCAAACTCTAATCTATTTACTAAAATCAATCACCTCAAATATTTTTATGTAGACAGCCATAAGCATGTGCATGTATCATAAGATATCAATTAAATATGCTAGCAAATTTGGAAACACACAGTGATTAAACTCAAATCTTGCCGGTAGCTATCATTCACAGCAAGTACTACAACTACTAGTCACAGCAATCAATAAGAAAATGAATGATTATTCCTGATTTGCTTGCTTTTCCATCCATCCAACAAAAAAAAAATATCAATCATACCAAGCAAATCCAAGATACCCCTTAGCATAATATTTGGATGTTCAATTATATCAGAAGTTAACCAAAACTATCAAAGAAGACATGCAGGGACATGAAACTATTAGTTTTCAAATATTGTTGAAATATTAATTAAGCTATCTCATTTGACTAGTCAATTAGATTAATGGGTTAGTGTAGAATAATTTAATATTGGTCCTTTAGTTTTGAGATGACTCTCAGTCTTTTCTAAGTCTTAGAATTATGGCAAACTTTTGCGTTCGCTAGATGTCGGAAAATGAAGAGTCATGTAGTATAATTAAGAGTCATTTAGTATAACTAGGAGTCATATAAATCAATATATATATATATATATATCTGGTCTAATATTATGGAATGGGAGCAAGTAAAGTAAAAGAAGTTTTAGGTTTTTATCCACTTCATCTTGTGCTAAGTATTAGAGCTAGATTTCATTGAAGTACCATGAAGGTTTTCTATGGATCCCAAGATCTATAGGATATCGTGAAGAATGACTATTTTGAACCAGAGAACATGACGATACTCACACCACAATTATCCAATGAGTTAAAGGAAACCTGCTAAAAGGCCAAGAATGCATTGTTCTTTATTTATGAAACGGTGGACGAGGCAATCTCTAAACGAATCTTGACCGTGTCAACAATGAAAAAAGTATGGGATACACTCAAAGTGTCCTACAAAAGAGATGAGAAAGGGAAGACGGTCTTGATTTGTTACTAGCTCCTTCTTCTTCTAGATAAAGGTGCGTGTACAAACCTTGTTGATCCCATAATAAAGACTATAAATTCGACAATGGAAGAAATCATCCAGGAGATATCCACTTTAGTAGAATCCCAATATGGTTGATAGAAAAGTATATGAAATCTCAATTCATGAAAAAACTCCAAATCGGATTTTTATAATAATAATATAAAATAATGACAAGAGAATTAAGCAAAGATAAATACTAAGATTTTTACCTTGAAAATCTTCAAATTGGATAAAAAAAACTACGTATTCAAACTCGGATTAAACCAATCGCTAATAAACTATAACAATTTACAAGATTGACTTACATACTCTTGTTGATACCTGCTATTCCATCTGAATCATTTGAACCCACGCGATTCATCGTCTCTCATGAAATGCTTTCAATATCAGTGACCTTTAAGACTGATCTTCTGTCTTGGTGACCCTTAAGACACAAATTTCGTATGTTGAAGATGATGAAAACCTCCGCCACTTGAAATCAATATTAACTCAATAAAAGTCTCTTAAAAGTAATGACCGACAATCCTTAGGGTTTGGGTAACAACTCGGTCTCACCATGTGCCTCTCAAGAGTGTTTCCTTTCTATGAGTCTTGGGTGATGATTATGAGTATAACAGCATACCATCAATATTAAAGAAGACCAAAAATAATGAAAACTGAAAGGGCGGCCCATAGGCCACAACAAATCCATCAAATACAATAGTAAGGTAGGGACTCTTATAAGAGGACATGCTAAAAGTAGGATACAACAAGGGAACAATATAAAACCCCATTACAAATAGTACAAAATGGAGCGTGAAAGGAAAGGAAGCCTAACATCCTACTAAGTGAATTGCTACTAAGCTCCCGTTAAGATATCAATCAATTTGCATTATATATCAATTCTAAATGAGCCTAATGGTTGGCAAGTGATATTATCACTAGTTAAGTATTATGGATAACAATATACCCTGCATAAGGAATGTATATTTAGCTATACAAATCATCATTTTGAAAGTAAAATGGAACATGCATGTCATATATTTGGTTAGCACAGTCTGACTTGCTGATCTAATTTCCCAATGCTAAAGATAATTAGCAAGAAATTATCCGATTTAAATGTGTAGCTCCATATTAAGGACTTACCAACAACAAACTTTTTTTTATTTGAATCAATTTATGAATTTAATAATGTAGAACCTAGATGTTGCTAATATTAATCACATTTAGTTATCCATAGTCTCTAGTTTTCCTATATGCAACTCGAATGGATAGAATTTTGAGAAAGCTTGCTGGATTATATTGTGAAACCTGGGTTTTGATACCATGCTATAACATCCACCACCAAATACACATGCTCTTCATTATTACGAACCAGATCTTGAATAATCTAAAAGTAAGAAAATTGTGAAAATTTATATGGAGGTAGCCTCAGAATTTAGGGTTCTAATATATTTAGTTTCATGAGAATCTGACGTTTGGATGAAAAGATATTAATAAAATAACGGAGCAAGGCCAAAAAGGGTAGAATGGTAATTAACCGATATTGCGGCAGTCGTTAAAGGATGGTAGATCACCAAGGATTGTGGTGGACAGCTAGTAGGCTTTAGTCAAGGCTTGGATCAAGTCCTTGATGGCAATTTAGATCTTCTTCTAGTTCTCCTTCGACTCGGCCAAAAATTCCTTAAAAAATGCTTTTGCCCACACTGGTGGTTCATCGTCGATAGTTGCTGGTGGTGGAGCGGGTGCCAAAGAAACTCCCACAGGAATAAAGATTAGTTTTTGGTCCTCCATGGTCGCTCCTTCCTTGTTGATCTTGGATCGCATGATAACCATTGTTTGGAAATGTTAGCTCTGATACTAATTGTTACGAACCAGATCTGAAATAATATGGAAGTAAGAAAATTATGAAAATTTATATGGATTTAGTTACATGAGAATCTGATGTTTGGATGAAAAGATATTAATAAAATAGTAGAGTAAGGCCAAAAAGGGTAGGACGGTAATTAACTGACATTGCGATAGTCGTCGGAGGGTGGTAGACAGCTAAGGGTGGTGGTGGACAGCCATAAGGTAGAGTGGCTGCTGTGGCGGAAGATGGCTAGGGTTTGGAAGATCGTAATACTTCTACGACTATGATATACTCCTACAAAGATAAAAGCAATCTAACGACTACGGTAAGAAATAAGGACAAAAATATTAAATTGGTTAAACTCATATTCATTCAATGATAATTATCAATACATGTCCACACGTATTTATAGGAGTAAAAATCCCTAGCGGATCGGATCCACACGCGGATTATTTGATTTTTTAAAATTTAAAACAATAAAATAAATCTAACTAACTAACTTGACTCGACTCAATTTGACTAGACTTAACCCTTGTGGTTGAATTGTAACACTCTTGTGAGTGAAACCCACATGATTTTTCGTAGCTTGTTTGCCCTCTGTTTGCAGGTTTTCGGATTGGAATAAGGAAAGGAATCAATGCTCCGGACTGAATAGAGCTTAGTGACCTATTAGTCAAAGTTTCAACATAATAAATAAAAGAAAAGCCCATTAAAATAGATAAAAGAAGCTCAAAACACCAAAGGCCACAACAACTCCCAAATACACCTCCATAAATAGATTTCAATTCCCACGGAGAGGCTACAAGCCATCTAGCTTAATTTACAAGAATAAATAAATAAGAGAAATAAAGAACAATTCTTTGCTAACTTTTGCACGAACTGATCTACTAATCTGAAAATAATTTCACCAAAAGATGGTGAGCATAAAGTCCAACAAGTTTTTACTTCTATAGTTTAAACGTAGTATAAATAAAGACACAATAATAGGAAAAATATGAATATGCATATTAGGATCAAAATCAATACATTAGTATAACATACTCATCATATTCATCTAATGCACATATGCATTAGCAATCTATAAAATGACATGCATCAAATCCGAATATCAAGTCCTCAAACTCAAGCTCACACCGAGTTCTGACCATAGGTTATGTTAACATTATACAACAGGATATATACATCCTTTCAGACTATCAAGTCTTCAACTCAGACTCATGCACAACCATGCCCGTATGCCACGTTAATACTTATATGTCGGACCACAAAAATACCCCCAAGGGAGAATAGATCCTAGTGATAACTCGTAAGTCCCCCATTCGGCAAACAACAAGACCGATTGTCTACCGCTGTAGATTAAGGACATTAGTCATAAGTCCATCTCATAAGTCTATATCGCACGCCGATACTACCATAAGCCCATGGCTCCACATCATCACACTACTGTGTGGAAACTCATGAACCATTGTTCACGGACTCCCTCACCCTACGTCATTGAGTATCACTAGGATTACGTCATCCTACCCTTCTCTCTTTTACCTAAATACCTCAAATAGTATAACTCTTGTCGATCGATAGTAAGTTGCCCATCATCTAGCAAAATGACAACCTAATTGTCTGGATCAACAAATCGGGACCTCAAGTGTGGACCTAATTTATATGTATAATAATATCCCCCGCTCCTAACCCTGGTTGGGGAGGTATATAATATTATTGAGACGTAAAAGTCAACTACTTTATAGTCGTGCATGTGTACAAGTGGTATGATATTATATAACACAACAAGCATAATGAAATATAAATTATTATCATGTTTACGTGCTTTCACACATAATCATGCCCATGGGTATGCATAGTAGTCATGGTAAATGTAATTATGTCGAATAAAAGTAAAGTTAACATGGTCTACTTGCATTAATACCAGTAAATAATACATGCACGTGTATAATATGAATGTGATGATGTCTTAAAATAAAAATATCTCATTCTCTACACTACTCTTAGACTATAGAATTTTTACTTGTCTGACATCGCTTTCCAAATAACTAGCTAAAATTGCACTACGAAATCATCCTCATATGATGCCAAATCCACCTCAATAATAAAGTATAAAAAAGCATAAGCACAAATACTTACCATTAATTAATTAATCCTGGTTAGGTTTCCTATAGGATTGGGTAGGTCAATTTAATAATTCTTATATTTATTAGTCAGGTATAGCTGGCATAGTTGTACTAAGACCTAGCACGTTATTAAATATAAGTAAAATAATTTACCTCAAATTATCATTCAAATCATTATTATCAATTTACAATAGATCACCTAAACAACATTTAATTAATCAACTTCGTTAAATAAGGCAACTTGCTTAATATCATTTCCCTACATTGATCCATATAAATTCTTAGATGGGAGCAATTAATACACATACACTCAGACTACTAACTCCTTTGCTATACTTAATTTAACGAAAATTATAATTGACCACACTAAACTCCACTTAGAGCTAATTCCCTATTTGGAGCAATTAGCAATGGCGCTCTCAAGCCATTGTCTAAATCATTCAAATTAATTTACAACAATTATTGTAACTAATATGTTATTCTCTAAAAATAGTTAATTAAGATTTCAGTTAACATGGGTAATGAGATAAAAGATTAAAGTAAATTAAATAAATAAAGAGCAACTAATCCAAAAACCACCAAGGTTAAACCTAAAGCCCAAACTATCCAACATAGCCACTTGGGCTAAGTTACCCCCACAAACTTGGGTTAGGCTACCCACAACACAAACCCACCACTTAGGCTGAGCTACCCACAGTCCAGCCAAGCTTGAGCTGTGCTAGGCTGCGCACAGCCCAGCCTAACTGTTATCCAAACTCCATCCCCCCTTATTCCTTACCTAAAGCATGCCAAGGGGAAGAAGGGGAGTGGTTGTCGGCAAACACAATCGTCGGCAGCTGAATGAACACAAGCCCCCCTCTCACCAGTTGAGAAAATGTGCATAGTGCATGGGTGGTCAGCCAGGTTGGTTGGCGACGAGAGAGAAGGCTCCTCCTTCACCGACAATCATGGAGTTGGCTCACATTGCCAACCAAGCTATGAGAGCCCCGAGGTAAAGTGTCGTCGACTTCCCCTTGTGAAAAGGAAGCTTCTCAAATGGCCAACAGAAGAAGATGTCGATAGTGATAGCCCAAAAAAAAGGCTAGAAGGCCAACGAGAGGAGGCTACCATATGTAGCCTTCACCGGGGGAAGGAACGGTCCACCTATCACCGGCAAGAGGGCGATAAGAGGAATAATTTGGGACCGGCACGGGAAAGCACAAGGTCGTCGACCGACTAGATTCTCAATGAAACTAAGAGGAAAGGAAATTTAGGATAAAGCATTAAATACTCAATTAAACCTAATTTACTCATACCTAGTCGAAGAGGACGTTCCGGTGCATCAATCCATGGGGTTGGCGTCCTCCAACGGCTCTCCAGCACGGCAAGAGGAAGAAGGGGGTAAATGGGTTGCTGGTGGGGAGGAGGAAGAAAAAGAAAAGAAGGAAAGAGAGAAAAGAAGAAAAGAGGTGCACACTTATTGTTCACGTGCATGCCTATTTTAATTTTTTTTTCTAGGATGTTACACCAACTCTTAGCTCGTGTTCACTTGTGGAATGAGGATGGAATAAGCATCACTATTCTAATTTTTAAGACTAGAAGAAGGGAGCTAATACTAATATAAGTTATTCTAATATTTAGTTCAATACTAGTATAAGGAGTAATAATTAATATTTGATATGACATAAAGTTGATATGAAAGTATTGGGAGTTGGTGATGTTTTAAACCAAATAATAAAAATACCCGTGAGCTAGCAGAAAATAATATTCCAAAAGTTTCCCCATTATGCAGGTATGTAGGGTTATAATCCTACACTCTGCGAGTATGCGGGGTTATAACCCTGTACTCAGGTTTGTGAGCGCATTACGTGGGTATATGAGATTATAACCCCGCATTCAAATATGCAAAGTAATACCCCGCATTTTGTGGGGTTATAACCCCGCACTCGGCTGTCCAGGGTATTGCCACGCACACATGTGTACAGAGTAATACCTCGCACTATGTAGGTATAGGGGATTGCCTTTGTAGAGGAGAGAGAGAGAGGAAATAGCAACTGTAGCTTATATGACTATGTGTTGTCATCTCAAAGAGTAAAATGGTAATCTTAGATTATTAATAAATAGGTTATAGAAAGTTATATGGAATAAAACGAGAGAGAATATTGAATTAGTATATTAGAATAAGGTAAGATATTATTTAGTTACTACACCAGAATAAGCCAATTTCTATTTCACAAGTGAACGAGGGGCTTAATGATCATAAAGGCCCCTAAAACAGTAGACACTAGTGATAGAACGGCCTGCCCGACCCAGTGAACAGCATGACTAATTGTTGGCTATTGCAAAGTAAGAAACCTAGTCGTAAGCCTACTACATGAGTCAGTATCACACACTGACATTATTCTCTAAACCCTCGCCTCAATTGCACTATTATGCGGCAAATCATGAGCCGTCACTTAAAGACGCTCTCACCTTGCATCATCGGATACCGTTGGGTCTACATCATTCTACTATTTTTGCTCTCCCACTTAAATACCCTAAAGAGTTGACTCTCATCTATCGACAATAAATCACTTATTGCCCGGTCAAACAGCTACTTGAATGTGTTGGATCTGCAGACTAAGACTTCAGGCTTGGTCCCTACTATATAGTAATAGTATATATATTTCTTGCAACTAACTCTGGCTAGGAAAGTGTGAGTACTGTTAAGACGTAAAGATCATTCTCTTTATGATTATACTCATGTACTAGTGGTATGATAAGATATAACACGAATAATAAAATAAATAAATTGTGGGGGTTATTATGTCTAAGTTTGCTAATGAATATGCGTAACAATTAAAATAATAACAGTTATGTCAGGCAACTGTTAAACAAATAGGTATCACTATGATATTTAGGTTATCATATCATAAATAATTATTTAGATTACACAGGTAGAACTTGAGTATCATTTCCCACCAAATTATCTTTTTTTTGGTTGTTGTTGAGAAAAACCAAATTCTGGCTCGGTTTTATGTCAAAACAGCCCCAAAATCAGGATCTACTAGAAGCAGATACGTATATACACATCCTAAACACCCTGTCTAAACATCAAGCAGTATATTATCCACAACTATACTGAGTAATTTTATCATCTCATATTCATTACAAAATATAACAAAGTTTAATAAAACAGAGCAAAACTCAATAGCAAGTTTAGTCATCATCTTTTGTCATCATCTTCTTCTGCATCTCCTCTCTTTAAGGCATGTCCAGCAAATGAATACATTATTAATATAATAAACTAAATCCAACACTTACTTTGGTTTAGTAGTATTGAAAGTCCTATTATTCCTCTCTAACTAGATGGACTAAGAATATACTGTAATCCAAATTCTCCAAAGACTTACAGTCCTATTTTACTCTCTTACACTTCCCAATAGTCCAGACATTGCTCACCTCTTTTGGGACTATAAAAATGCCCCAGTACTGAAAGTCGTCCTATTCCTCTCCGACCAAATGTAAAAATATGCTGCCATTTAAATTCTGCAAGCTCTTACAATCCTTTTTTGCTCCCGACTCCTCCTTATTACAAAAATTGCACTAATTACTCTCAATCCATATCCTTTTCACTAGATTGTCTCTAGTTAATACTCTTAAATTATTCCAATGTAGTATTCTTTATGTGATTCTTATTCTGGAAATCTCAGGTGCCATTGGTGCGGAATGGTTTAAAAGCATTTAAAAGTTACATCGAGAATCCATACTCCATGTTGCTGTAGAGCAAGAGAGCACTAAATGGTTTGCAAAGTTTAACTAATAAAGGCTTCAAATTCACGTCAGTTCTTTTGTTTTCTTTTTCCATCCTCCTCTTTGAGGTTTGTGTACACTATTTGGAGATCATATTTTTGGAAGCCATTAATCACTATCTGGAGATCATATTTTTAGAAGCCATAGATCAGTATCTAGAGATCATATTTTTGGAGGCCATCGATCATTATATTGAGATTATATTTTCGAGGCTATTGGAGATTGTTTCTCTACGTTAGACGGGACATACTGAATCGTTCTCATCTCCACATCTATATCAATCTGAAAGAACTACGTCTCAAGAGTCACTAAGATAAAAGAATCAATCTCAAAAATCACTAAGGTTTGGAAGTCTATCACGAGAAGAAGTGTGTCCTAAAGTGTAGTGAACAAGATTAGTACAAATTGAGTCATCAGAATCAACGGGTGATCTCTAAGCTTCTTATTAACTACTATAATTTTTAATGATTAGTTTCGATTCGAGTTTGGATTCGTAGTCTTTTAATAATTTGAAGTTTTTTCACATAAAAACTATTGTGTGCTTGTGATTATCTTTTTCACATTTTATTTTTCTTATATTATTATCGACCGCGTGTAATAGATTTCATCTCTTAGAACGTTTATTAATTGATATCATAGCATGTCTAAGGATTGATGTAAGTTCGTATTTTTTTCATTACTGATGCCTAACATTATGGGTTTGAGATTCCTTCCATTTTTTCCATCTCATTTTGCAATAAGTGGTATCAAAGACCAGCATTCAAAAGTAGGTTTTTGGATTTAGGGACAGCATTTTGATTAGTGTATTTATTGAAAAAAATTTCACAGTAACTTATTATATCTAAACATTATTCTTGTCCCTTACTCTCATTTAATACATCATTACAAGAACAAAAAATTAAAGGAAGGATAAAACTATCCCTTATCCTGTGATAAGTTACAACCAAATGGAACCTCAGGATAATTTGTTTTTATCTCTAACACTACTTATTCTTTTTATAATTATATACTACAAAATGTATATATTCCTATTCACAAATTATTAGTTGCAAAAATTACACGAATACTGTTTTAGTTGATGTAAAAGTAAATTTACTTTTATTTTAGATATATTTTGAATCTAAAGAAACTTTAGATAAAATAATTCTAGATCATGATGTTTCATAATCTTTGAACTTCAAATAATTATCTTATGGATATCTTTCAAAACTGTGCACAAATGAAATTTTATAGTTTAAGTGAGAAATTTGTACTTAAAGTATGAATTTTATACTTAAACTACGAAATTTTAATTCTACGTAATTTAAGCAAAATATTCAGAAGATATTCATCTAAAATCTAAAAAATATAAAACTAATTGAATAAAATCGTGACATCACGATTTAGAACTTTTTTCATATTTAATTATCTATAGTGAAATAAGAATTTGAGAAAAAATTTATAGTTTAAGTATGAAATTCTAATAATAATTCATAGTTTTTTAAGTATATATTGTAATTTACTTGTAATATTAGATTAAATTTGTTATTCAGAGTTTCTTCAGATTTGAAATATATCTACAGTGAAATGAGAATTCATAGTTTAAGTACGATTGCTCACAAAAAATCGTAGTTTAAACTATCTCTAATTAGTATCTTACTGTATTAATTAAAGAGTGATTAGAGAGACTTGTACTAATTAGTCACTTTCATAAATATATTAACAACATTCATTTATTTTTGACAACTTTTGCTATTTTTTTTTACATTGCAGAATTTATATATTTCACCATTACAATTTACATATAAATAAATTAGAGATAGTTTAAATAAATAAAAACTCATTAATTAATATTTCAAAATTATATTTTAATCTAATATTACTAGTAAATTATAATATATACTTAAAAAACTATGAATTATTGTCATAATTTCTTACTTAAATTACAAATTTCATGCTTAAACTATGAATTCATTATTCTGCTATAGATATATTTCTAATCTAAAAAACTCTGACTAAAAGACTTTTAGATCATGATGTCATAGATTTTATCTGATTGGTTTCATAGTTTGTAGACTTCAAATGATTATCTTGTGAATATTTTTTTTAAAACTATGCACAACCAAAATTTCGTAGTTTCAATTGTGTAGCCCAATATGACCCTCTAGTTGGTGCTCAATCACTTAGTCCAATGGCATCCAAACACTATTGTACTTGCTGCAATCTCAAGTTTGGGCATTCAAGCTCCCTAATGTCATAGCCCAAGAGCAGTCTCATCCAGCAGTGTTTGAATACGTTGGCTGTGCGTTCGGTCTTTGACATTCTATTGATCTCAAATTTGGGTATTCGAACACCATTGACTAGTCATTCAAACACCTCAACGAAGGGTGATATTCTATTCCACTATCTGAATATCATTGGTCATGCGTTCGACCACACAATCTAAGACTAGAAGTTCTTCAAAAATAATAAACAACTAATCTAAATAAGTAGGTTCAACCCAGCAAACTCAATATCCCCCGAGTGGTGACTCCATCAAGCTTGGATTGCATCACCATGTATATGAAACTTTCTCAAAAAGTTTGTGATAAACAATTGATAATCTCAAATTATCTAACTTCTTGATTAGAATTATTTTGTTTAAAAATATTCCAACGGGGATTTAATAATAATGATAGCAATTGTAATTTAAACCTGGCAGAATGGACTACTTTGTAATATGTTGAAATTATAAGGGCTAAAATGCAAACCACTAAATAGAAGTAAATACGAATTAAAAGCAGCATTTACAGCATTAAAAAGACCGAAACAATTTAAAACTGAAAAATCGCTTATATATATATTAAGTTTCTATTTATGAACCTAACCTATAAGATAATATCTGAATTTTCAAGGGACTAAATTGAGAATTGTTTTATTTAACTAAAAAAATGTGTTTAGATTTAAATTTTATAAACTAAGGACTGAAATGTAATAAGAATTAGAGTCAGCTTGTAGGGCATAATCGAGCTGAGCTCCATCGAACCTAGCTCTCATTAATTTTGAATTGAAAATAATTTTAAGCCTAAATTTCTAATCAAACTTAAATTAAAAATAATTTCAATTCGAGATAATTTCAAACTAATTATGTGCTCAAGCTGAGCTTAAACCTAAATGAACCGATCAATAAACAATTTTAATTCAAGCCAAATTTCGAGCCTGATTAAACTTGAATTAAATTAAGCTTAGTTCTAGCTTGAATCAAGCTTAAAATAAAGCCTAATTCAACTGTGAAAATTATAAAAATATAAACTAATAGAAACATCTATGTATTTAGCAAAGATATAATATGATTAGAATTCAAAATTATACTCTACAAGATTAAAATACATAACAATCCACTTAAGCACATTTAAGAATATAATAAAAGTATCGTGTATAAAATATTACTCGTATTATGTATATATTATAATTATTTCGAACCTTATCAAGTCTATTTAATCAAGCTGTCTCATGATCAAGCTTGGCTCAAAAATATTTTCAAGCTAATTTTAAAGATCAAGTTTAGCTCAGCTCAGCTCATTTTCGAGCCTAGCTAAGTTGACTTGGAGTCAGCTAGTCTTTGGCCTCTAGTTCTAAGTTGATTCCGAGTGAACTAGTCTACAATCTAATTCTTCTCTTAGTCCTAATTGACTTGGAGTCAGGTAGTCTTGGGCCTCTAGTTCTAAGAGATGTAGACTTGGAGTCAGCTAGTCCAGAGTTGACTTGGAGTCAACTAGCTCTTTTCTTCTCTTCTACTAGTCTACGGCGTCTGGTTCTAACGTGAACCAAACAACACGAGCGAAGTTGCAATCAGGAAGCAGGTAGTGTCCACAGAAGCGATTGATTGAACTCTAATGTAACTAATAAATTAAATTCACAAAAAAGTATAATTGCAAGGAATCAATGGTTCAATTATTTGTTATTATTTTGTTAATAAAACAGAGTCTATAAACTAATTATATCGCTTGGCAAAGAGAGAACCTTTTCTAATATATTGATTAAATAAGCATGACAACTAAAAAATTCACTAAATATTAATCTCAATCTTCACAGAAATATATAACTATAGTAACCTAATAAGACTCAATGTTCACAGGAATTAAAACAATCAGCTGAAGATTCTTCGTTGCGTAGAAATTAGAGGGTGCATTGGTCTGTGTCTCTTTTGTCCCTTGACTTAGCAAAGACTATTCGACTCGTTATCTGTGCCACAGAAAATAATGTCCCTTCTTTGAATTCCATAAATTATTGGTCGTTTTCGTGTAGATCTAACTCTCTCATTGTAATTTTTGTGACTGCGCCATTTTCTTGTCTTGTATTACCCATGGCAGAAGTTATATAGGTAGAAGAAGCATTACTATCATTTCCCACCAATTAGAGTTATCGATGGAGAAAATACTCAGCCTTATCCTCCTCCTACAACTACTCACACTCCCCTTCCTCTTCCCTTTGGAAACCAATGGAGAAACCGAAGCACAAGCCCTTTTGATATGGAAGTATAGATTGAGCAACTCTAGCTCTCTACGCTCATGGTCACTCACCAACTCCACAACCCCATGCAATTGGTTCGGCGTCCGTTGCGACTCTGTTGGCAGTGTCGTGAAGCTTAATTTATCGTATTCCGGACTCAATGGTACCCTTGCTGAATTAGATTTCTCTTCTCTATCTAACCTCACCCACCTTCATCTCAGTGACAATTATCTCTATGGACCTATTCCAGAAGAGATTGGGAATTTGACCAACTTGGTGGAGATGGACCTCACGTCTAATGGTTTTACGGGCTTGATTCCTCGAGCAATCGGGAACCTCAAGCTGCTTACTTCACTCCAGATTTCGGGAAATAGGCTAACTGGACCTATTCCATTGGAGATTTGGAGCTTGACCAATTTAGTCGAGATGGTCCTCTCATTTAACCTACTCACAGGCTCGATTCCTCGAGCAATCGGGAATCTAAAGCTCCTTACTGTCCTGTATCTCTCCGGCAACAAGCTAATTGGACTTATTCCACCAGAGATTTGGAACTTGACTAGCTTGGTCGAGATGGAACTCTCAGAAAACCAACTCACAGGTTCGATTGCTCATAGACTCGGCTATCTCAAGAAACTTACGATGCTGGATTTATCCTCCAACAACTTGACGGGTAGAATTCCTACAGAGATAGGAAACATGACAGCATTGCAGTACTTGAACTTTGGGGGAAACCAGCTAGAAGGGGAGCTACCAACCACCATCTCTCAATTGCCAAACCTCCGGTTCATATATCTATGCTCCAATCAACTCAGCGGCAGGATCACAGCAGACCTTGGCCATTATAGCCTCTTGTTAGGAATTGATTTCTCATATAATTACTTTTCAGGCCCACTCCCAGCTAGCTTGCGGAACTGCACCAGCCTACTATCTGTTGGCTTCTCCAATGATCACATGAGTGGAGACATATCGAAAGCTTTCATTGTTCACCCAAATCTTACATTATTAGATCTCAGTGGTAATCTTTTCACCGGTGAAATTCCGTCATCATTTGGGAACATGACCAGCTTGTCCTCCCTATACCTCGGTAACAACCGCCTAACCGGAAGGATCCCACAAGAACTGGGTGGACTGGTTTCATTACAGACCCTAGACATAAGTGGCAACAGCATTACAGGATCCATCCCTTCTTCCATTAGCAACCTTTCTCAGCTTGAACTGCTCAACTTGTCTGACCTCAAACTCACCGGTCAAATATCAGACATGTTCCCTTTTCACACCACTGGTCTTTCTTCAAATTTCACTTTCTTGCCCTATATCATATCTCTATCTCTTATGAACAATCTTCTAGTTGGCACCATACCCTCATTCTTCTGTACTATGAATTATTTGGAATTTCTCGACTTATCAAATAATCGATTGTCAGGAGAGCTTCCTCAATGCTGGTGGGACATGAATATTCTCCAATATATCAATTTGGAGAACAATAATCTTTCCGGGAGGATCCCAAGTTCAGCGAGCACCACCAATCATCATCTTCAATCGTTACACTTGGATAACAATAGTTTTACAGGAAGGATCCCGAGTTCGAGCGCTACCAATCTGAATCTTCAATCGTTGCACTTGGGTAACAATAGTTTTACAGGAGAATTTCCTTCAGTACTAAAAGTCTTTAATCAATTAATTGTTCTAGACTTGGGGGAGAACATGTTTTATGGCAAGATCCCAACATGGATAGGTGATATCTTTCCATCACTCAAGATCCTTCGCCTACGGTCCAATATGTTCAATGGCAGCATTCCTCCACAATTATCTCGTCTCAATTCCTTACAACTATTGGACCTTGCCAACAATAATCTCATAGGAAGTATACCATATAGCTTCAAGCAGCTTGCTTCCATGGCCGTAAGACAGCAGAAGGTGAGAAAAAAATTCGTGTCAACTCTTCTATACATAGATAGTATTCAAGTAATATGGAAGGGGGGAGACTATTCGTTCCAAAACACACTTGCACTTATGGTAGGCATCGACCTATCTTGTAATCTTCTCTCCGGCGAAATCCCTACTGAGTTAACAGATCTTTCAGGTTTGCGATTCCTAAACTTATCGAGGAACTATCTGAATGGTACAATTCCAATGATGATTGGTGAAATGAAGCAGTTAGAATCTCTTGATTTGTCGAACAATCATCTCTCAGGTATAATTCCTCCTACTATCTCTGAGATAACAACTCTTGAAATTTTGAATCTATCAAGCAACAACCTATGGGGAAGAATACCGTCAGGAAGTCAATTGCAAACGTTTAGCAACCTAAGTTACATGGATAATGATGGACTTTGTGGCTTTCCATTAACCAAGAATTGTTCAACCGATGAAACTTCTACTCAACCATCAAATAAAGGCAATGGAGATGGCATGATATGGATGTATGCCTTCATTGTATTTGGATTTGTTTTTGGCTTTTGGTTATTTTTTGGAGTTTTGATTTTCAAAAAATCATGGAGATTTGCATATTTTTCCTTCATTGATAATATGCAAGTTGAGATCTCCAAAAAATTGAAGATCATGTAATAAGTACCTTAGAATTAGTCATATGTTTGAGTTTCTACTATAAATGCAAGGATTAACCTAATTCCTCAAGACTCTTTATAATTATATTCTATATAGTATTTTCATGCTTCTTCTAGAAAAAAGAGGAAAAATGTTTACTACTGCAAAGCATGGATTGAATAATTACTTGAGACAATTCTTTCCATTGCAATGCTGGCCATTCCAAGGTCAATCTTATAGTGAAGTGGCTTATTTCACAATCTCAAAATTACCTTTTAATACATATGTAATTTTTATATGGAAGAAACTGTTCATCGATGACAATGGTGTTCCATTTAGTTCCTTACTAACATGTCAACATACATCTTGCGTAGTCTTACATTGTTCAATTGCAACATAAAAGATTGGCAATCCTTAGCCAAACCTTTTATACCATTATGTTAACATAATAAAGGAAATAAGCCATAAGCATGTGTGTAATGCTGCATCTCAAGCAAGTCATAGATCACAAAATATCAATTAACTGTGCTAGGAATTATAGAAACACATTAAATTCAAATCTTTCCGGCAGCTATCATTCCAAGCAAGTATTGAAATCATCGAGAAAGCATATGATTATCCCTGAATTGCATGCGTTTTTATCAGTCCAATGAAAAACAACATATACCAAACATTCCGCCAAGCAACTCCAAGAAACCCCTTAGTATAATCTTCGGATGTGTGACTGTATCAGAAGATAACAAAAACTATCACAGAAGACATGTGGAGGCATGAAACTATTAGCTTCTTGTGGAATGCTAAGCTACCTATTTGACTAGTTAATTAAATTAATGGGCTAGTGTAGAATTCAAGAATAATTTAATATTGGCACTTTGGTTTTAAGTTCTCTATGCCTTAGAATTATGGTAAAATTTTGGTTCTCTAGAAGCTGAAAATTGAAGAGTTATGTGGTATAATAAGAGTCATGTAATATAACTAAGAGTTGTAAGCTATTGCCTAAGAACAATCTCATCAAATATTTTAAGTTAGACAGCCAAAAGCATGTGTAGCACTGCATCTCAAGCAAGTCATGGATCACAAGATATCAATTAACTGCGATAGAGAGTTTAAAAACACATAGTGATTATATAAACTCAGATCTTGCCAGAAACCATTCACAGCAAGTTCTGAAATCATCAAGAAAACAAACCGTTACTCCTGAATTGCATGCTTTTTCATCCATCTACCAAAAAATGACATATATCAATCATTCCACCAACTAAAAGGGACATGATAGAAACATCATTCCTTATACAAAACAGAAAATAGTGGAATAAAGAAATTTTACTCTATAGCCTACCTACGTTAGCCCCCAATTACTCTATGTATTGCAACTCACTATAGAATGTTGCTGAAACAAGATTTACTTCCACAAATCACTATCAAATAATGAAAACTACTATAGAAAATTATCATTATGTATTGTCTATTAGTTTTTTTTCTGAAATTTAGCATATAATATTTATGCATAAATTTAGTTTTATGTTTAGAAAAAAAAATTTAATTATTATTATTTATTATTAATAATGATAATAATTTAAGAACTCTAACATGTGAAGCCCGCCGAAACGCAAGTTTCTTTTATAGTAGTCTAGAAAGATTTAAACACTCTTGTTGTGACTAAGATCTCTCCTCGATATCATGCCAATACCTACCAACAAATTTCCAATCCAACCAACATCCGCCCATGCCATGAGAAGAGCAAGATGGAGCAACTTGGCCGCGGGATTCACATCATTTTCAATCTCCACCGAAAAGGGTCAATCAGCTGGAGAGGGATGAAGCCTAGGGCCCTCTAAAAGAGAGTTGCCCTTTTCACAATGGACAGGGGGCAGGCTTCGAGAGACTTGAAGAGCCTTGTCCTTCCTAGTCTTCCAGATACATCACGAGTCCAAAGCAGTACATTTGATCCTCTTAAGTCCAGCCACTCACTAATGGTGCAGATCCATGAATAAAGGTCAGAGGGGAGGTTCACCAATCTTCACGGCCAGTTTACTGACAAACCATACTGCTCTTGCTAGGGGGCAAAAGATGAGCAAGCAGTCTATTGGTTCATGCTCACCCATGCAAAGAGGGCACAGCTCATCAATAGAGGAAATTCTATGATGAAAGGCCAACTTAATTGGGATGATACCAAAGATGTACCGCCAGATGAAAACTTTGACACAAGATGGTAAAGATATTCCTCCATATAAGATTCCACAAGATTGCTGAAGAAGATGAGAAGACAGAGCTAGTCCAAGAGTCGTTCGAAAGAACATTATAAGTTAATTACATGAGAATGCCCATGACTTTGATGGCACCCAGACCTAGCAGTCTTGGGAGTTAATGGAGCTAAATCAATATGCATTCTGCGAACCTCCTTGCTTTAGAATCAGGGAAGAGGTTCCTGACAAGAGGCAAGTTCCATGAGGGTTTGCTCATGTCATCCTTTATTCGACTGATGTGAGGTAGGTTGACTTCCACCAAGGTTCCTAGAGGTAACCAAGGGTTTATTTAGGATGAATGGAGCGACATTTTCCCACCACCCAACGCACATTGGGTGAGGAGGGACTTTTTGATATGCAAGATTGCTTACCAAGTCCAAGAAGAGTTTGCCTTAGCCGAGAAGACCCAGAAGGTGAAGTTTTTAAAGTAGGTTTTCTTTAGGAGTCTATCCTAGGGGTTGTTTTAAGTTACTTATGAGTCTCTATGCGAGCTTTAGGATCAAAGATTTGCTTACAAGCTAGAGATCCTTTAGACCCAACCTACCTTTATCGAGAAGCTTGCACAAATTGTGTCGACTCCGAAGGTGGAGGTGGCAATTATCACCCTCAAAGCCCCCACCTAAAATAATGATGATCGCATTGGGTTCAACAAAGAGGGTCTTGGGGAGAAGAATGGTAGACATAAAATAGATTGGTACGGAAGATAATACATAGTTGATCAAAATAAGTCTACCCGCATTAGATAAGAGTCTTGATTTCCAATCGACAAGCTTCGACCAACTTTGTTGATAAGAAATTTGAAAGCTTCTAACTTAGATTTTGGGAGGGGAGTTCCTAGATACTTTTCACTCTCAACTTAACTTTGAGAGTAGGAGAAATTTGAGCCCTTTGAGCAAGACCCGTCACTAAAATGTAAGGCTGATTTGTCAAGGTTGATGACTAGGCCAGAACAATTTGAGTAGAGATTGATAGTGACCACGATGGTAATGGCTTTACCCTCAATAGCTCTAAGAGTCACAGGTCATCTACAAACATCTGATGACTACGAGGTTGGGTACTCCAAGCCAGCTTGAGCCCTTTTAGATTCCCTTCCCTAAGTTTTTAGCCAAGGAGAGACAAAATATTATAGAAAATGATAAAAGAGAAGGGCGTCAGATAGCAGGCAACATTGATGGAGACCCCGGGATGGCCTAAAGAACCCCTCAGTGCATCCATCAATCACAATAGAGAAGCTCAAAGAAGAGATGCACTCAAAGATGAGATTGATAAAGTTCGAAGGGAACCCATGAAGGAGAAGGCTATCTCTAATGAACTGACATTCCATTCTATTGAAGGCCTTCGATAGATCTGCCTTGAGTAAGAAAATTCCAGTTTTGCTTCTCGAGTTTTTAAATACCTCATGTTCACTAAAGCGATGACATAGTTGTCCACTATTTATTACCCAGGAACATTAATTTTACTCACAAAATATAGCAACAACATAATATGAATAGTGAAGTTGTTTTAAGAATGATATGGAATTCCAAATGCATTTAGTAAATACATATGCTCACTGCCATCATCACTCATCATCTTGTAACAGAGATGGCAAGAAGCCACTTGCAAATGAGGCTAATAACCACCCTTGCAACATGGGTGATTATAGGAGGTTTTACAAGAAAATTGTCAAAAAGAGTGGAGCGAGAAAAAAAATAGAAATAAGAGAAAGAGAGTAGGAAGGAAACATAAAACATGGAGCTCGAGATATGAGGACATCAATAATTGATGCCAAGTTAGATCCAACTTATGATGTGATTCACGATGTGGCCTAGGGACGATAAAACATGCTGATACGTGAAAAGATAACTATGTATCTAGATCCAACCCTAGAAGAAAAGATAGATAGGGCCTCTTTGAATATAATTTTCTGCTTCCAAGTACCCTTTCCATACTAAAATGGATAGATAAATCGAAAAGATAAAAGATAACCCACCAAGCAATAGAGAAAAAAATATCAAACCTACCTAGTTGTGGGGGAAAAAAGATTAACCCACTTGACTGGTAGAGAAAGAAGAAAGCCCACTTAGATAGTGGGGGAATAAAAAAACAGCATGAAATGTACCAAAGAGAGAAAGGAGGAAAACAGGGAAGGAGGAGATGAATGTGGAATCCTCCACAAGAATGATAATTTTCAATCTCTCAATATTTTTCTCTTCATTTTCATAATTGCCATTACCTCTAAATATATAGATAAGGAGATTACATCAAAACACAACTTAAAACTTATTTGAATCTTTCATAATCTAATCTATAACAAAACTAGAATTCTTTCAACTAAAAATGAACGAAATTCTAATAAAACTTATCCAAAACCAAAATAAAAATTCAATCTCCTAGATTTTAACAACGATGGCTATGCCAGTGGAACGTGCGTACCACCACCACGACACGCCCCTGTGTGCTACTGGTATACATTTAGTATAATTTTAATAAAAAATTTAGGATATTTAGAGATATTTTTGGCTCTTCGGCATATCAATCTTTAATTTTTAATTTAAATATATATTTTAAAACCTACATTATAGTATTTTATCTTTAGATTATTTTTGTAAATGACTTATATTATTAAAGATAAAGCAATAGTCAAATACAAATATTATTTAAACACAATATGATTGAATATATTTATTAAAACTAATATTAAGGACTGAACATTCTATAATATGATTGAATACTCTATAATATAATTGACCGTACAATAACACTCAACATATAATATTTAAGTTAATTGATGATGATAGATGAAATTAAGAAAAAAAAAATAGACTCTACATGTCATATCATGTTTGTTAAGAAAATAACTAAAATTAATTTAATTACGATTAACAAAAATAGAAAAAAAAATTTAAATGGCTCCACATTGGCACGGAGACCAACACACAGCCACTAGACTGCCACAGCTAGACACGAGAGTATGTCACTAGCACACTACATGCCAAGTGTTGTGCCACCACCGGCACAACTATCCTCGATTTTAAGAACTTTAGCCAAATATAACACTCAAAAGAACAAACCTAAATTTTAACCAAAAATATATATTCGAAAATAAAAAATAAAAGAAAATTTAATTCGCATTAAATCAGATGTAGTTCACGTAAAAGGAAAACCAAAATTATGTATATAGCCAATACAGGTAATATTAGGTTGATACGACCAATACTGACAGAGGAATGTTCAGGACAAACTAATGTCAGAGAATCTCTCTATGGCACAAGAATCCACGACGACAGGGTCCGGTGGAGATTAGGCATTTTATTGAAGCGAAGTCAACTTCAGGTCATCAAGTCTTGAGAGCAAGGTTCTTTAGATATATGCTTCAAATCAAATATCAGAGGTCTTAGGGAAGATAGAGTTATCGTAACGTGGATTAGCAATAAAGAAAGGTTTTCAATGGATAAGATGGCTGCACTCCAGCTCTCTAAAGAATGGGATGGTTGTGGTTCGTCGACTGACAAGCTCGTTCTAATCTTGGACGCGATGACGCCTAGGTTAATGGGATGGTTGTAGGCTCAATCATACCAGTAATGGCTAATATCGATACATAGGTATCTACCAACACTTGGAACCATGTTTCTGAGGACTTCTGTTGCACATCTAATTACTTGAAAATATAAGATGCTTTTGAGGTCATCACTATGATCAATACGATTCAACATTGAAACCTTTGTACCAAGGATTTTCTGTGATAATCCTACAAGATATGCCATGCTAAGTGAGGGATGAAAACAGATTGTAGGCCTTTTTAGTGCCTAGATATTGATCCAACATATACAATCTGTATAGAAGTAAGAACACAAGTCTATTGACAGGGCATAAAGTATCATGTGGCTAAAAATGGAACATACTTGATTTAAATTAAAGCCAAATTTGTGGTACTTCGAGGTTGATCAACACCAGAAGGTTGATCTATTTGAATCATACACCAAATTACTCCAATTTGAAAAAACTTTTCTCCTTTGATAAAATTTAACTGAACTGGATGATTTTTTTTTTCCACTATATTCTTTCAGATTTTCAAATTGCAGCAGAAAATTTGGGGAAACTGACATTTTAAGGAATTTCAAACAACAAATTATAGAAGTTTGGCTTAAGATCAACCTATACGAGATAAATCTGCTTGGATTATACACCAATTAGACTCTAAAATTTGATGATTTTCCTACTTTCCTTTTGTATCTTTTTGAAATTGGGCCAAATTCCAATGGGTAATTGCAAAATTTGGATAAAGATGAAGTCAGTCAGTCATATGGAGTAGATTTATTTGATCCTATCATAATAAAGCTCCAATTTTATGATGTTTTCTTTAATTTTATATATTAAGCTTGATACCCAGCAAGATAAGGGGATTCCCTGGCATCCCCTCATGACATGTGATGGCTCCCCAAGGCACATCTTGTGCCAACCTATATGACGATCCTTACTCTACTACCCATCTTAGGTAGGAAGAAGAGAACGGTTTTCTAAAGAAAAGTGCCATACAGGACTCCAAATCACATCAGATGTTTGGCAAACCTGATTTTGTTGAAATATTGATTTAACATGCTGCATATACCAGGAGAAGAAAAACAAATTTGACAAGAATTGTCCCTGATACTAAAATGTCTCTAGTGAAGAAGAAACCTAAAAGTGAAGCCAGACAAGACTATTGAACTGAAAAAAACATAAGAATTACAGACTTCCATCAAATATCTAATAGGCAATTCCAAGTAAGAGCCATTGATTTGCATGTGTTTTCCTATTTCATCATACTTAGAACAATATAGAGCAAATTTCAGATGTGAAAATGGTTTTACAGTACTTTAATTTTGGGATAAAAAGAATATTTTAAATTTGGATCAACTCCAGGCTGGAATTATAAATTAGACAGGAATGCTGTAAGAGTAGGTTCAAAATTAAATCAGACTTTACAAATTTTCAAAGAGGATTATCAGGTTTGCAATAATAAGTGCATACCAAGTTTATTTAGCAGCCATGTAGCAGGTTCGAATAATTCCTAATAGAGGAGATGAGAATTCTCCATCAAGCAGGGTATCCAAGGATGCAGAGAATTGACAGGTTTACAGTTCTCACACTGGCAAGTTGGGCTTATTACCAATATTACCAGGCTTATTCGTGTCACATGCATAAGAGAATAAGGCCTAGATTTTCCTTTTATTGAAGCAAGCAGAACACGTCATTCATTCTAAGAAGTAGCAGTCTGAGGCCTTCTTAAGAACCAAGAAACCATAAAATCTATGCAGTGGTAGCAAGATTTCCTTAATATCCAACTACGACACTAATCCACGCATAAGTGACTCTACCAACGAAGATTAGACAACATAGAGATAGAAATCTTGACTTCTGAAAATTCAATGGGATAAATTACATCCTGAAGATACTGAATAGTCTGAATCATATCAGTATTATGGATAACAATACATGATCAATCATATCCATTCATCATGAAGAATTGAATTCTAACATTTTGAGTATAAACTATCAAGAAAGAACTCATAAGAAACATGACCTCAAGTTTTTCATTGTCTTCCAATTATCAAAGGTTCTCAATTAAGTACCTGGAATCTGATAATCTTTATGTTTTTGGCATGAGACTTCCTCTTCTTGTTGATATTGAGCTTCCAGATAAAGTTTGCAATCTATTCATAATTAAAGACACAAAAGAAATTGTTAGTGCATTGAAATTCACCACAGAAGTAAATGATATGCATAAATAGAGATGTCCCCACAGAAATAGAATTTTGCATAACATACGATATATATATATATATATATATATATGATTAAGCAGGCCATAGCCCTTGTTTCATTGAAACTCAAAAAGGTGGTAATCCAAAGGACTAACCACATCAACCCAAAAGTTACAGATTAACCTGTTATAGTAATTGGACCCTACCACAGATCCTAGTCTCTAAACACATTTAAAGATCTATCACAGTTAACCTGCTTATAATATCTATCACCAAAGCATGCACTAACAGCAAATAAATTCTTCCAGACAACATAAAGTTTTAAACCCATTAACAAAATAACGCCAAAGTCAAAATGAGGGATCTGCTCCATCAGCGCTCTCCAGATTGACGATCTCCTGATCCAACTGAATCCATTGGCAAGCCTTCTTTGTAGCCTCCTCCCCATGAATCCCTGCCCAGCAGAAAAATAAGATAGTTACCTTGTGAGCAAAAGCCTCTCAAGATCTCATACTATTATTGAAAATCCGATTATTTCACTCGAGCCATAAGCTCCATAAGAAAGCACTGAGCCATATCATCCACCATCTTCTCGTCTCTTTTGCCATTTTGAGGTTTAGGCTAAACCATTCTTTCACATGTTTAATGTGTTTTTTAATCATAGCTTTTCTTCTTCTGCCTCAATAGTTGATGCCCATATTTATATCTCAGGAATAAATGATCTACCGATTCTTCCTTTCCACAAAAAGCACAAGAGAGGCTGCCAGTCTAACTTCTTCTGATCAGATTATCTTTGGTATGAATCCGATTATTACAAGTCAGTCAAATGAAAGCTCTTACTTTGAGAGATATTTTTGTCTTCCAAATCTTCTCCAAGTCCTTAGTAATTCTTCTACCATTGTTAAGGAATCTATACAAGGATCTCACAGTGAAAATACCTCTTTTTTCAAACCAATTTATAATCCCCCCTTAATTTTGAAAACAATTTCCAGAAACATAGTTAATCGTTTGCTGCTCTTCCATAATCATATTCTCAGATAAAGCCCTTCTATATTTTAAGTTCCATCTTTTATCAAGCCAAACCTTATCAATAGTAATCTCTTCATCCCAAGTCACCTAAAATAATTAAGGGAATCTAGTGGGCAAAGAGCAATCACCAACCAAATTTCTTTCCAAAATTTTACTTTCTTTTCATTATGCATCTTCCAAGTTACTCAAATCTTGAACAGTGTCCTAATTTGAAGAATACCTCTCCAGAAATAAGAAATTTTGCCTGAGTTTGTCAGCTTAAATTTATGCGCTTTTAACTTCCAATAATACCGTTGCATAACAATATCTGCCCACATACTCTTCCCAGAGTTCAACAGCCTCCACCACCATTTGGCCATTAAAGACACATTTAATTCCTGAAGATTTACAATTCCCATTCCACCAAAGTCTTTCTTCCTGCAAACTCTGTCACAATTAATCAGAGCATAACCTTTCTTAGCCTCAGTAATGCCATGCCAAGAAGTCTCTGTGAAGCTTATCAATTTTCTTTCTAACCTAGGCAGGCATATTGAAGAATGATAAAAAAATACAGTGACACAGCACTCAACACAGAGTTTATCAGTGTAATACGACCCCCCAGAAAAATATTTTTCCTTTCTATCCATCCAACCTCTTTTCCACTTTTTCAATTACAGGAGTCCAGTCTTTCCTTCTCAGTTTACTATCATGAAGTGGGAGTCCTAAATATTTTATAGGAAGCTCCTCCACTTTGCAGTCTAATAAAGTTACCACTCCTAACCTTTTCTTTTATTTTTGCCCAAAAAAACTAAGGAGCTCTTATCAAAGTTTTTTATTAATCTAGAAACAGCTTCAAATTCATATAGTAAAAATTTCAAAATAGCTCTTTCTATGTTAGAGTACTGGAAGCATATAGTTTGTTAGGGTAGGGGTGATCTATGATCTTGATAGTCAAGAGAAATCGCTGGCGGAAAGGGAGGATTAGGGAAATCCTATTGATTGCTGCTTTTTCCGAACCATCACCTCCTTATTATCAGCCTTCAAAAATAGCAAAGTATCATCAGTATAATGAAGATTAATGATACCTTTCTCATAAACATCAGTTCCAAGACTAGTAATCAGCCCAAAGTGTTTTGCTTTATTAAGCATCCTATTTAAACCATCCGCAATCAACACAAAAAGATAAGGAGACAATGGATATCTCAACCCTTTTTTATACTTAGAATATTTTCCAATCCCCCCATTCAGATTCACAGCAGAAGAGCCCGTTGTGACCGACTGCATCACCCATCCAATCCACTTTTCAAGAAACCCTCTACCTTTTAAAACATCAGTCAGAAATCCCATCTCACCTTATCATAAGCCTATTATGCCTTCAGTTTTCTATTTTTTTACCCCGAAAATTATTCCATGAATACTTACCATGCTATCAAGGATGAATTTGCCTTTAATAAAAGCACTCTGTAATCCGTGATTAACTCATTAATCACCTGACATAATCTATTCGTTAACACTTTTGCAATTATCTTATAGCTGCAATTTAGTAAACTTATAAGCCTAAAATCCTCCACCTTATCAACCCCACTCTTTTTAGGAATTAGGCAAACCATAACATAATTCAGCCTATGCAAGTAACACTCTCCCTCATAAAAAACATTAAACAGATCAAGAATCTTTTTCTTAATATCATCCCAAAAGTGATGAAAAAATTTCATTCCAAAACCATCAGACCTCGGGGCTTTATTTTCAGCCATCTAGAACACAGCCTAATAAATCTCCTTCTCACTAAAAGAAGCTACTAAAGCCTTAGCTTTATTTGCCTCCAATTTGTCTAAAGACCAACTCTCCTCAGTCATTGTTAGCCTCCAGGCGTTCACAGTTCCAAACAAATGCTTGTAGTAATTAGTGATATAACTCAGATACACCAGAGCCAATATTAGAAAAGAAAAGGGCATTGAAACAGCCTGTCGATTAAATTTAAGGGGCACTCAAATGTAGAAAGGTCTGTTGAGATCCATATAAGATCACAGATTAGGTTAGCTGGATTTGTATATAAAAAGCTGAAGTACAAGGAAAGAAATTTAAGCATAAGAAAACAGAAATCCCTTGGTTTTGGAAGTTCAAAGAATGCAATCAGCCTCTTGGAATATGGGGTTAGGGCTAGACATATTTTGCCCCATGAAATCAGGATCTCTACAACCGATATTGTAGTTCATCTATGAGAATGTCCTCCATTGTAGACTAAGATACCACAAATAAGCATCCAGACCTAGGGGTGTAAAAGAGCTGAGCTTGAGCAAGCTGAGGTTACATCGGCTCGGCTCGAAATTGAGAAATGTCTAGCTTGGCTCAACTCGAGCTAGCTCGATTTTTCAAAAAAATATATATAATATATATACTTAATAGCTGCAATATTTATACTTTTTAAGAGGTGGGTAGATATAAAGATGATTCTTATTTCTTAGTTTCCCAACATGGGACAAAATCTGATCCAACAAATTAAAAATTAATTTTTTTACATTAAACCTAGGATTCAAGTCCAGATCATTTTATTTGAGGTTAAAGCACATAACCAAGTATGCTACAATACAATAATATATATCATTAAATAAAATATATATTTTTATTATATTAATATATATATACATATATATATATCAAGCTAATTCGAGCCAAGCTCAAGGAAGCTGAGTCTAGCTCAGCTCAATTATTATTTTGAGTAAAAAATTGAGCTCAGCTCAGCTCATTTAGAGCTCGAGCTAAGGTCACGAGCCAGCCAGCTAGTTTGATAGCCCTACCTAGACCAAGATCACAATAACCCAAAACACTTCAGGAATATTAGGGTCAGAATTGGATATGATCTATTAAGCTTAAAAGACTATAATAAGGAACAATTGCCAGAAAGTATCTTGTAGAAAGTAGACTCCAAGTTAATGCTCTTAAACATTCAAGACTGTTTATCTTGGATTCTTACATATAAAGATTAACGATATAAGTCTTTTTTAATATTAAGCAAAAAGCAATTAAGTCTCCAAACTTCTATATTTCACAAGTACCTCCTTAACATTACAAATCACATCAAAGTATCAGGTACTTCAGAATTTGAATTTAATTTCTCTAAGTTTGAAATTCAAGTTAGCAATTAACTTCGATTCAGCATCAAGAGAGTAACCTCTATGTTTCAGAATTCAGACAACTACAAAGATGCCCCAACAATAGTGTTGCCAATCACATTTGATACTTCCGCTAATATTAAAGCTTGTGACGAAGTTTCACAAACTTACAAATATCGCCATAGTTGGCAGAGTATATTATCTACAAAATTTCAAGAAAACACTAGTTGCTGACAGAAGTATTTAATGATACGGGTTGTTGGACTGTCTGTACATAGCTTATGATTCTTCCGGGGTACTATTCAAACGTAATGTTCTCATGCCTGATAATCAGATGATGTCTGTTGTTGTGAAGTTCTTGAGTTGTTGTCAACTAGAGAAAAGTTGCAGCGGCATATCTCAAGGTATCTAATACTCAAAGGACACCACTTACAGGCATTGACTAATGATCTCTCATAAATATCCTTCTGCTTCAGACCATCTGGACGTTGATGAGGTAGAAACACTTTAGTTTAGATAGAAGTCATTCAATACTATTGAGATTTTAAAATTTTTAATTGCTCAGGCCAAAAATTGAAAAGATTTGTCACGCGCTTTAGCAGCTTAGATGTAAAGACGACCTAGAAGCTGACAGAAGAATGCAGGTACCTGACATAATAGGAAGCACCAAGCCTAGCTCCAAAAGACATGGTTTTGATCTCATTTTCTACAACTTTCTTCCCCATCAAGATTACAGTGAAAGGTGAACATAAGCCAATATCTGCAAACATGATTCTCAACCTGCCCACTCTTCTTGAGGAAGATCTTGATAAACACTCTTATGTTTCTTCAGGCGGCTTGTGAAGAGAAAATAAGTCTTCCAAGATTCACCTATAGATCCATGATATGACTGATCTTGAGAATTCTCAAGTTTCAGTAAGGTGAATGATGAGGATCAATGACCGAATAGAGCCAATACTATGGTTCTCCTCTTTAAGCATTCAAAAGAGTTTGGAACTTCACCCGCCTTTTGATGCTACCAAATCTATCATAACCTATACCGATTTTACTGTGTAGCAGTTTTATAGCCAGGTCAGCATTTCCTGCTTTCCTGAGTGCATTAATCATAACTGTTCTGACTCTTCCAGGAACCTCACGGCCTTTCTGCACAATATCATCAGCTAGCTTGCAAGCATGCTCATATCTATGGGCCTTGCACAATGTATTAATCATATCCTCATGAGCTGTCTCTGGGACTACACCCATAGGAGCCATTTCATCCAAAATCTTACAAGCTCTGTTAAACTTCCCAGAAAGGCAGAGTCCAGTAGAGAGGGCTCTAAAAGCAGCAATGGTAGGAGAGATACCCTTGTCAATCATTGTGTCCCACAATTTCAACGCCTCCTCATTCTCATGTCTCTTAAACAACCCATCAATGAGTATTGTATATGTGTAGACAGTCTGATAGCAACCCTCGCTTTCCATTCTCTTGAACAGAGCACAAGCATCATCAACTCTTCCAGCCTTTGCCAAGGCATCGATGATTGCATTATAACAATAAGAATCAGGAACAAACCCCTTCTCCATCATCTCTTTGAAAAGCTTTTCTGCCTGGTCAACCATTCCGGTTTTGCCAAACCCATCAATAAGGCTAGAATACAAGACGGCATTCACTGTGATGCCTTTCTCTAAACAATATCTAAACCAGTGCATTGCCTGGTCCATCTTCCCACACTTGCACAAGCAGTTGATAACCACACCATAAGTAAACTCATCTGGTTCGAGCCCGGCATCATTCATTCTCTTGAAGAGTAGCATTGCCTGCTCCTCGCTACCGCACTTTGCAAATGAATCGATGAGAGCCGTATAGATGGCAACATTGGCGACACTGCCTCTCCTTAGCATGCTTTCAAACACAGTCAATCCCTCGAACGGCATGCCCCCCTTGCAGAGGGCGGCAATGACTAAGGTGTAGGCATGGGGAGGGATCTCCAACTCCCTCTCTTCCATCTCATGATAGAGGGCAAGACACTGGTGGAAGGCATTTTCGGCATAGTGACATTGGATCAGAGTCAGATAGGTGATTTTATCTGGGGCCAAGTTGTTGCTGTTCTCTGTTTGCATCTCCCTGAGCCGGTCGAGGGCCTTCTGGGTTCTGCCCACCTTGCAGTAGCCTTTAATGAGGGTGTTGTAGGAGACCACATCGGGGTGGACGCGTGCGTCGGCGTGCGCTTTCATGACGTCGAAGACCTTCTCGGCGGATTCGACGAAGCCGGACTTGACAAGACCGTCGAGTAAGCAGTTGTAGGTCATGAGGGAGGGCTCAACCCGGCTCTCTTTCATCTGGCGCCAGACCCAGAGCATCTCCTCTACGAAGCCCAGGGCGCCGAGGCTTCGGATCAGAGACGAGTAAGCGGAAGGCGCGAGGAGGACGAGATCCTCTCGGCTTCTAATCTCAGCCAATAGCTCCCGGACGCGATCATTGGCCGGGGAAGTTGAAGTAGACGAGGCGGAGTGGGAAAAGGCATCGATGAGAGAGACGTAGCAATCGAGGGCGCAGTGGTTCGTCTTCAGTTGGTGCTGCTGCCTCGTTAAGGCCCATCGGAAGAAGCGGAGGGCGGATTCTGGGTGGCGGCGGAGGTCGGTGGAGCGAAGGGCGTGGGAGATGAAGACAGGGGAGGGACGAATGAGGAAGGTGCGGCAAAAGTCGTCGAGTTGGGAGTGGAGGGAGTGGGAGGGTGATTGGATGACAAGGGCGACGATCCTAGTGAGCCATGGGGATGGGGACCGCTGCTCTCCTCCTCCTCCACCTCCTCCAGTAGGATAAGGGTGGGGATGAGGAGTGAGGTCGGAGAGGTTGATGAACGGTTCAACCCATTCGGGAGGAGGAGGAGGAGGAGGGAGGTGAAAGGTAGAGGAGGAGGAGGAAGATGAGGTTAAAGGTCGGTCGCTATAGCAGCAGGAATGAGAAAGGGAGAAGGAAAGAAGGTTTATGATTAGGTGAGGTCGTGGCCGGAGGAGGAGGAGGAGGTTGCTGCGGCGGAGAGCAAGGTCCATCGGTACCGCATCAGTATGTTAGAAATGGGATTTTGGGAATTGGTTGAAAACGTGGCATGATAAAATTTGAATTTTTACTGAATTTGTTTTCTTTTTATAAAATTAAACAAACTTTAATTAAATGGTACTTCGATTACAAAATGCCTTATCTAGATAGGAGGTCAAAAACTCAAGCAAAGAATGGGGGAAAGCTCTCAAGTATAACCCAAACCTTGGCGACGTCTAAATTTTGCGAGAAAGTCAACAGCGAGATTTGCATCTCAGTAAGTGTGAGAGATTTTAAAAAACTAGAATCTTCTTAAAGAATCTAAGATATCATTGGTGATTGCTCTAATTTCCTAAGGTGATTTGGATAACTCTATTAAGCACTTTGGTTAAAATCTAAGAGTCGGCTTTTATTCATATTTTGGTAATACTCAAGTGTAATATTGTCTTGATATCTATTTAAATAGCTATCGCCTCGGCAAAAATGATTGAGCCAAATCTGTGACATTTGCAACCAGTAAGAATAGGAGAATCATCAAGTAACCTAGCCACAAAAGTGACTCCACTTGACATTTGCAACCAGCAAGAAATAGTCATCCATATTGTATTGATTTTAACCCAATCTATTAATGGGGAAAACCATCAGTTTGGGGGGCTAAGTGTAGTGGGTTTTGTGACTATTAACAATTTTTGTTTGAAATATTCAAGAGGTAGAGTTGAGAATTGTTTTCAAACCTTATATGCAGTCTCTTTGAGGTTGTTAAACAATATACTGTTTCTCCTTCTTCAAATCTACTGGTGAATGATATAACCACCTTTAACAAATCGTAGTTAACCTAGTCAGACTCTCGTCCTCGAATAGCCAATATCTATTTTCTTATGTTTGCATATTGACCAAGTTAACCTGAAACCTAACAGCATTCCACATATCAATGGCAAAAGTAAAGTCATAAAAAAGATAGGAAATAAACTCTCTGACAAAGCCACAACTTGCGCATTCTTAGTCAGGATCAAGGCCTATTTGAAAGAGAACATCACCGGTCTAAATTTTGGCCCAGCAAACTTTCCAAAGAAACATTCGGTAGGATGCTTAATTTTTAGAGGTAGTTCCACCCTTCCTAAGGATGCTCAAAGGTAGATGAATAACACAAAAGAGCATAGACACTTTTGACTGTAGCCAACCCACTACGATGGGAGGCCCAGGCCTAGATGTCCAATTTATTTATCTTAGAACAATAGATGTCAAAAATTTCTCACTAATATTTTGGCTTAAAGTGGTATACAACATCTCAAATATCATTCATCATGATGTCACTAACTTTCTTAATATATTAACATTATTAATATTAACATAATTGGGCCACCTATTAATAGGATGTGACCCAGCCACGGATCGTCTCATAGATTAGTGGGCTGACCATTATGGATCACTTTAAAGAGGCCACCCCCTAATAACCCTCATAGAATCAAAGATTAACTTCCAGCTCCAAGAGCTTTTTTTAGGCTTACTATTCCTCCGATAGTGGAGACAATCATATTTAGCAATGAAAAGATTTGTCAAAGATAAAGTATCCTTATTAAGGATGTTAAGGACATTTTTAGCGACCAAAGATCCAGAGGTCCCTAATGGCGAGCTCATCTTCTTTTTTAGATTTACTAATATTGTCCCACCGAATTAAGTTAAGACCCTGGATATGGTTTGACCTATCCTATAGGAATGTACAAGAAAGCTTGGCAATCCAATCCACCACCTCAAAAGGGTCTAAGAGGAAGAAAGCAAATGCACAAGCATAGAATTTAGCATGAGTTAATAAGAGGGACACGCCCGCTTGGAAGAGCATGGCCTTTTTCCATCTTAAAATTTTGGCATTAATTTTGGTAAGGAACTCCTTATGCTCATTAAGGAACAATCTCTAAGGCGAGATTTTAGCTCCAAGATACTTGAAAGAAATTTCCTCTCTGCCATATTGATAATGCACAGAAAGAGATTCTTCTGTCTCATAGGGAGACTAGGAGGGAAGAACACCTCTAACTTACTATAATTTATGAATAAATTCATAATACCCTTATACTTTCTAAGAATATTCATAAGATTATTATAAGATAACCAACTGACATTAATACAAATCAGTAGATTATTGGCATACATAAGATGGCTAATAGCAACATCATTATGAATTTTAAAATATTGAATATCTGAGTTTAAGATGGCATCTTTTATAAGAGCATAAAAAATCTTGAATACTATGGGGGATAGAGGATCCCTCTGTCTAATATTTCTATTACTTTGTACTATTTAGATGGAAAACTATTTATCAAAACAGTGAAAGATAGTGATGAAATGTAAGCTAAAATCCAACCAACAAAAACTTTCAAATAATCCATCCGAGTCATAGTGGTTGTGACAGCCAACTTTAATAAAGATGTAGTCCCCATTGGTCGTAGAGATGAGTGGACTAATTTCTAAGCTAAAATAGTATTGTTATGGATGTATCTACCAACAATAAAGGTTGTTTGCTCAGGTCCTACCAAAGAGATAAAGATAAGCTTTATCTTATTTGCAAAGATTTTAGCTAACACTCTATAATTTACATTAGAATGGAAAATGGGTCTATAATTCACAACATTAGTAGGATTACTTTTTTTAGGGATAAAAGTAATGTAGGTATGACCTTAAGTTAAAGGAATATCATTAGTGTGTTGAATCTATAACATAGACTTATACAAACCTCACCTATGATATTCTAATATTTTTTTAAAAAAAATCCATATGAAAACTATCTAGATCAAGGGCTTTTCTACCGAGCATGGACCACAGAGTCGCTTTAACCTCCATAAGATCAACATCATGATTAAATTCACCATTGTAGATAGTCCTAAAATAGGGAACTATTGGCTAGTCATCCGAGGATAGATACTCCTCGACCTCCTTGCACTAAATATTCCTATAGAAACCAAAAAAAATATTTTCAATGTCATGGGATCTACTGATTATGTCACCTACTGAATTGGTAATATTTAAGATTTAATTTCTCTGTCTAAGAATTTTGGTAGAAGCATGAAAAAATTTAGATTTAACATCCCTATCTATAAGCCAGGCCAACCTAGACTTGCTCTGCCAATTTAGACTAATTTGTCTAAGCAAGATAACATACTTACGATTTAGGATAGCAAGATTTGTACCATCAACTTTAATGAATAGCCCCAGGCCCTCTTTGACCTCAAGCTTGGTGATACTAGCCCTAGTGGACAAGAGATAGGTTTTCAATCTACCAAAACAATGCCTATTCTAATTTAACACAGAGTATCTAATTTTGACTAAATTGTTGTTTAAGTTGGAAGAGGGATTAGAGCCCTCATTAGGAGAGGAAAGAGCCCAAATTTGCTTAATAATATTCTTAACTTCGAGGTATTCAAACCAAAATTACTCAAATCTAAAGAGAATATGGTGCAATTTAACATCCATACCAAAATTTATTACCATAGGGGTATAATTAGAAACAACCCTAAGAAAATGATTAACAAAAATGTTGGAAAACATATTCATGAGAGCATGGTTATAAAAAAAAACTCTATTCAACCAAACTAAAATCTTAGCAGCATTATGATGATTGTTACACCAAGTAAAAGGTAAATCACAAAAATTAAAGTCGATTAAAATAGCTTAAGAAATAAAATTACGTAAAGTCTTAACATAATATGTCTAAATAAATTGCCGCTAAATTTGTCTTTGGAAATTAAAATACAGTTAAAATCACTCATGATTCACTAATGCAAATCACCACAGTCTAGATAACCAAGTTCATGCCACATCTAATTTCTATCAACAATTATGGTGCTAGTATAAATAGCAAAAAGAAACTAAGAAGACGTACTTATCTCAGGCACTATACAATATAGAGCTTGAAGGGAGAAGCTAACAGCAACAATCATAATTTAATCAACCTTAAAGTATATCATAATGTCCTTCGTCGCACCCAAACCTGCCACAAACAATCCATCCCAAGTAGGCCTCATTCTATAAATGAAACCCAAGGATTTGGTATCATTAGTATGAGTTTCTAATAAAATAAATATATCAAAATTATAATGGTTTTATAAATTAAACAAAGAAGTATGCCCTTCCCTTTTCATGAGGCCCCTATAGTTCCAGCATATAACTTATGTTAGAAAACCATGGGGGATGTGTTGCTTACTTCAGGAGCGGCTTTACCACATCTGCTCTTATTTGAGTTGGCTAGGCTGCTAAGACCATTGGTTTTTGGATCTTGATATTGCGAATTGTCAGACCTTAGAGTCTTGGCTACATATTGCGATCCCGAGTTTCCTCAGGTATGTCAATGTCAGTAGAGCTTGCCTGCTATGAGGCAGTTCGAAATATAGTTACTATAGTACAAGCGGTGTAACGCCCCCGTCCGGCACGGCACGTGCACGCCCACGCGCCCACACGGCACGTGCGGCGCACGCGACAGGTCGGGCGGGGCCCGCCACGCACGGATACACACCTGTGCACATACAATCATGACATCATCAAATAACACCTGCTAACATATCCATGATCACATAATCCATCACCAAATAAATCATACTCTTAACCAAATAAACCTGTTAGTATATGAATATCAAAGTCCACAATAATATACACTAGACCGCCACATAATCTGGCAGGACCCACACAGGCCACAACAAACCATCAAGATACAACTAAAATAACTAATACAAGGTTACTCTATGATTCGACCTGTATTATACAAATCATTCTCTATTACAAAAGAGTACAAATATCAAATATTGGTACAACTCGATTTCTATATAAACTATCATCTATACCATCTCGCATCTATAGCTCACCTCCTCATCGCTCTAAAATATCTTCTCAAGTCGCTATCACGTATCACAAATCTGAGGGGTTAGAAAAGAAATAAAGAGAGTCATGAGCAAAAGGCTCAGTGAATAGACCTTACCCCGAATCAGTGATGCCAAACAGAGAGTAAATCATGTACTGGATAATATGAATCAAAAAACAGTATGATGTCATGTATGAACATATATATATATGTATCCTCAATGACATATATATGAATGAAATCAGTTCTCATGAATGACCATATTATATCCTCAACCGAAATTATATAACATCACCGAATATTACACCATATCATGTATAACAATTATGATCCAATGATATTAGTCACAACAATGATGATGCATAATGCATGCCAACTACTAGATAATCATATATGTCAGAGCCAGATATAATTCACATATCTCTCACTATCACAATCATCCGTCTCAACTCTGAATATCATCCACCATGCTGGACTACAGTACCCGGCCCCAAACTCGATACACATCATGTCACAAGCTCAGAGCATACCCTGTCATACGCTAAGAGTATCTCTGTAGATAAATCATACCCTACCATACGCTAAGGGTATCTCTGAAGAAAGTAATCATACCCTGCCATACGCTAAAGGTATATCAATGATAGTTATACCCTGTCATACGCTAAGAGTACAACTATCAGCCATCACCATACTCTGCCATACGCTAAGAGTATGTCCAGTACTAGTCCGGACCAGATACCGTTCCAGCCATCACATCACATCACATCACATCACATACACATGTACTTTTATGATTTCTTATACATGATAAATCATATGCATATATCCAGTACGACAACAGATCATACAACTCAGGAATTTAGGTGGTAAAGAAGCCGAGAGAGAAATGATGTAATGCAAACTCCAACTATGTATCTAACACATGCATACTCATGCTAATCTATCACATGCATACTCATGATAGAGATCATCCCGACATAAAACCATAATAGCATAATCATCTCCAATCATCTCTATATATCACTAATGTACTCATATCCCAGATCAGTCTAATCAAATGTATGATAAAATATATGCTCGACTGAAATCATCTCTATATAAAGTCATATAATCATGTTGGAGGCCAAAACATGCATGTACATAATATATAATAAATCATAATTTGAGAAATGGATCTAGGGGATAAGACTACTCACACTGATCAGAAGATACAAACCACGTATCCCTTACATCCGCCCATCAACCGTGTGACACTTCTCGCTAGCAAGGACAACGGGGTCTCAAATAAGGGGTTCGGGATCTGAAAATGTTTAAGTAACATAAAGTTAGTTGTTTATCCCATTATAATCCGTTCGAGTAAAATATGATGATTTATTAGATTTTAGAATTTCTACTTATTTTTATGATTGACTAGATTTTAATTATAAATAAAATATAAATATAGATAAAAACCTAATTATAATTAAATTATATCTTGATTAATTAGGGACTATGTAGTCATTATCTTATTTGTTACAAAATAATAATGTATAATAAATTAATAGAATTACTTAAAATGTAGATCATAAGAATATTAGAATATAAATCTAATAATTATAATTTACAAATCTATCTATTAATCTAATAGATATGTAAATAAATAAATATAAGTATTACATATATTTATACCTAATTAATCATTAATGATAAAAATTATCATTAATAAAATTATATTGAAGGATATATAATATTATTAACATAGTTCATGTCTAAATAATCTATTTGCATTAATTAAGAAGAAAAATACCTAAATAAATAACCTAAATAAACTAATAAATTACTCACATCTGCCATCAGTGCTGGGCTGAGCCCAACACTATGCAGAAAGAAAGAGAAGGAGCTGAGGAAGAAGGAGAAAAAGAAAGAAAGAAAGAAGGAAAGAAAGAAGAAGAAGAAGAGGAGGAAGAAGAAGAAGAAGAAGAAGAAGAAGAAGAAGAAGAAGAACAGAAGAGAAAGAGAAGAAAGAGGGGAGGTGAGGGAGGCGGTTGCGGACCCGGGCCGGCGGGGAGGGCACCGGCAGCTGGTGGCCAGCCAGCTGCCGGCCTCTCGCCGGCGGCTTGGCTGCGACGGGCCCACCCTCGGGCAAGAAAGAGAGAGACACAGAGAGAGAGAGAGAGGAGCTCATCGGCACTCGTGGAGGTGGCGGCGGTGGCGATAGTCCGGTCGGCGAGAGAGAGAGAGAGAGGTTTAGAGAGAGACCAACCGGGAGAGAGAGAGAGAGAGATTTAAAGAGAGAGAGGGAAGGCGGTGAGGGGGGGGGCGGTTTGCGGCGGCACCGGGGCCCGCCGCGGCCAGCTGGTCGCAGCCCATTGGCTGCGGCAGCGGCAGCGGGCACGTGGCGCCCCCACCACGCAAGCTGCATGCGCAGCTTGCATGGGCACGAGGCCGGCCACAGTGTGGCCGGTCGCGTCGTGCCCAGAAATTTTTTTTTTTTTAATAGATTGGGTTGTTACAAGCGGGCTCCTTGAAGTTAGCGAGAGCCATGGTGGAGATAGAGAGATTAGAAGGAACATGAGTGGATTTGGTAATTATGAAAGGTATGGAAGAACGAAGAGAAGAAGTTGAGGGTGAAGGGTTTGAAACGGATGCAGAAGCTAAGGCGTTACTAGAAGGAAAAAAAATCCAATGACCCCAACATGATTAAGAGTAGTCAAAGTGACAGCATATCCATCAATAACTATTAATTCTCCCTAACAAGGATTATCACAGTCATTAGAAGGGTTAGTAAAAAATTTGGGATAAATGATGATATTGGTAGCAGCATTAGCCTCATGAAAAGTCATCACATTAGTATTTACAACCAGCACACAACCCACTCCATTAAATGCCACACTAAAATGGTTTGGAGCGAGAGGAGCATTTAAATTTCCCTCCCATTTGAGATCACACCAATTGGCTTGAAAGGACAAGTCGCCCGTTGACAAGATCTTAGAAGATCTAGCATTAGGGGAAGGGTCCTGAGGCAAAAATCCTTGGGTACATCCTTGCCCTTAGGCTTTCTTTCCTGAGATCTACTATGGTGTAGTGGAATTTGATCTGGTGTGTTTTGGACTAAAGCTGGACCCGATAAGTTTAACCACTTAGACGTAGTGCAATTTAAATCTATCTCTTTAATACACTTATCGGTGTCTCTTTGACCCATGGTATGCTTTCCACTTTAGTTAGCAAAGGGATAAGTAAACCACTGTTTGTAACCTTATCATCCTGACCAGGCTCACTCGCCTTCTGTGACAACACCACTAATAGAGGAAATGGTGGCACCACCTGAGTTGTGAGGTTTTTTCCTTTGTTCTGGACATTTATCCAAGGACCAAAAAGATCTTAACTAGCAGCAGGTGGGTTAATGCCATTTTCATTATTACCCTTGGATATACCCCCAACTTAGGGCTAAGCCACCCCCCTTTCTAGCATCACTACCATCCGGCTTCGGACTGTTGCATGCGCCAAATTATGCCCGATCTTCTACACATCGAAAACACATTGTGGTAGAGGTTTCCATAAGCCACGGCTTGAAAACAAATTTATTTGATGGGCCGACCTTAGTGGATTCCTTTAGAGGGGTGAACATATCTATTTTGATATAGACTCATGCGAAGCGTCCCATCACCTTGGTAAAGTATAAACATCATCGATCTATAAAGGATGGCTAGAGGCCACCTCCATGAGGAGATACTTTTGGCCAATATTCAATCAGTAAGTCAAAAAATTAACTCTAGGCTAGGGTTGATTTAATCTTCTCCATCAAAGGTTGAAAATCTGGGCGCCAAGGAATTAAATTTAACGCTAAACCTCTAAAAGTCCAAGGCTCTCCTGTAAGAACATGTCAAGTTCAAAACTAAATTTTAAAATGAAAAAACCTACTGCCATGTCAAGGACTTATAGGGTTCACAATGATTTCCATCTTTTCATTATTTCCTTAATCAAATAAGGCAATAGCGGGGGGCAGCCTAGAAACTTTTCGATGAGGCTAAATCTCCATTCCACTCCGCTACTTTGCAACCTTTTTAGGTCAAGGTCCATTGTGGTAGACAATGTCACCTAAAACCTTCTTAGAATGGAGTTATATATAGAAGTATTAGGTATAAGAAAACTTCCAAGTATATATATATATAAATTTTGTCACTCGAATGCGCACTTGACCTGCTAACATATGAGTATGTATGCTAAACTCATATCATAGTGTGCTCTCCAATGTTTTGATACAAAATCAATAATTATTAACTACGAAATTTGGAGTTGGTATATATAGAATTTAAAGTTAGTATATATAGAATCCGAAGATACTAATTATAGAATTATATAGATTGTATGTCAAAATACTTTACCGTTGTACACAAACATTTAAGAAAATATATTAAATGTTTGCCCTTGGTCTACCCAAATCTATGAATTATATATATTGTATGTTAAATACTCCGCTATTATACACAAAGAAATATATATTGATCTACATTTCAAATATTCTAGTGTTATATGTCAAAATAAAATGTTATTGTTCCACATACACCAAAATTCAAATTGTTCAAATACAATTTAATTGTAACAAATCAATATGTGGGCTTGATTTATTTAGTACTATGTGGAAGAGTTGTCAAGTGAGGTATTGGTTGTCTCATGATAGTTGTAGTTAGGGTAATTGTGACCACTTAGATTCCCTCCCTTTATTGACCTCTTATGATGATCATTTCTTTTTTTGATTCCATTAATTATAATTTTTACAATGATTTCTACAAGTGTCATAATCTACATCTAATAATTTACCAATTATGCCCGTAGGAGTAACTAATAGATTAGAAATATATACCCATGAATTCTGTCAATATATTTATAGATTACAGAAATAGTATTTATGGATTCCTTAGTTAAATGTATGTTGAAATTATGTATCATAAATAATATTAGGCACCACTTAATGAGTTGTAATGCATTCATACTTCATACCTAATATAAATTATTAGTGATATCACCATTAAGCATTATATTAAAATGTGATTTTACACTCATTACAAATCTTGTTACAAAATGTAAAGAATACAAATATTCACAGCTAGATTATGTACAGAAAAGGAATGCTTTTACATAATTTACCAACATAAAAGAATAGTAGAATTTAAATACAAGAAAATATTAAAAGAATATTATGATCATAGATTACTAAAAGTATTTCCAAATAACTAATATTTTAAACAGAGGCAAGTCATCCACATAAAAGATACATAAAAAAAATCTAAGAAAGACTTAGTTTTGAGTTTTTATCGGCCTACATAGTAATAACAAAATAGCAAAACCTATATTTCTTACTAACGATAAAGAAGAATGAAGGAGTGGAGGCTGACGATCAAGAATCGAGTCTTAAAGGTCTTAGTAGAGCATGCTTGAAGTTTTTCATTTAATAAAAGGAGATATTTTCAAATTTAGTGCAAGGATAATTTTAGTATTTTGAGAAAAGTTGGATAAAATTGTAAAGTAAAAATAGAATGAGTACGTGTTCAGAATCCTAAACTATATTGGTTTATGATAAAAATTATTTGTTTTTATCATTTAAACCCGTTTTAGGTTTTCTTATAAATTAGACTTTTTAAATTCTAAATTTATTCTTTTACACTTCGTGCAACATATGATAAAATAAGAAAATAAATCATTCGTCACTCTTCCAAATTTACCCTTTTGCCCCCCCCATTTTCTCTCTTCCCTTCGTCCATTTTCACTTGCGGTGGATGTGTAGAATATAAAATATAAAAATTACTATTATCTAACAACTTAAGTTTTTAAAGTAGTTGATAAGTTAACATAATACTAGAGGTCATGATTTCAAGTCTTACCCTACCCATATTTGTCTGAAATATAGAACTCTACCAATTTAAATTAATTTAGATTTTATTAACTAAGTAGCTATTGTTCCAGCAACTTTTTAACATATAATTAGTTTATATTTCATTAACTAAACATGGATTGATCCTTATATCAAACCACCTTATTGGTTCAAGGGAGCAAGGGATTATTTTAAAAGAGGCTTTTCTTAAAAACAAAAAGTTCAAAAGTAACTATTATTTTTTAAATATATTACCTTACATGTTAATTTTTGACAATTATATTATCTTAATACTTTATCAAGTAAAAGATAAATATATTCTTAACTGAGAGTAATGTATATATATATCGTAATAAAAGTATTGATGCCCTTTTATAATTAACTTGATAACAGTTTAATTAAATTTTATCTCTTTGATTATTTTTTATTATTTACATATATCTCTCATTAGTTTAGGATTAATTTAAATTAAATTTAATAAAATAGATAGAGATAAAAATATCACATTTAAATTGAAGTCTATCTCCAAAGAATCAAATTTAAATTATTTAGTATTAAATGATATCTCTTATAATTAAGGCATAATTATATTTTTCACAATCATATTTAAGAGAGAGAAATCTTAATGATTAATTAAATCTTCTTGAATAGGTACCGGTTCTGGGTATGAAATTTGGCTAGTATATCCGCTAAATTAAAATTATAAAATTTAGCTATATAGAAGTATATATATAGAAGTAAAGAGAAAACTGTCTACAGAGACACCAAATTCCATATATAGAACCAGTATACCAGAGAGGGTGGGAGGAAAGACGAAGCCAAGCAATTAGAGATCGCCGATGAGCGGCACGAGAAGTAACCTGTACAAGACTCCCTCCTCCGCCTACAACAAACACTTGAGCCTCTCCTCCGTCCTCCAAAACCTTCGAGGTCCTCTCTCTCTCTCTCTCTCTCTCTCTCTCTCTCGGCTTCCAATCGTTGTTCTCTCTTGGTTCCAGCATACAACGCCGCTGTTGGGAACGCTCCACCCACCACAACCAACGAACGGCCTCTCAAGGAGAACCCAGAAAGTGGGGCCTCATCCCAGTTTCAGCGTCCAAAGAGGAGGAAACATGGAGAAGGAAGCCATCGGAATGCGGGTACCGCAGAAGAAGAATGTTCGAGTTTTTCTCATCAGGGATATATCGAGAAGATAAGGTAAAGCCGTCCTAATTGATCTATCTTCTCCTAGTCTTTCGTTATTTTTGGTAAAAAAGATTGAGTCTTTGGTAGGTAAAGATCTTTCTTCGTGCTTCCATCTGTGATTTATATTTGATTCCGGGTTTCCTGATCCACGGTGTCGAGAACATTTATTGGGTGATAAATGAAGCATCAAGCAGAAATCTGCGATACATTATGAAATAGATGTCCTTAGCTGCTCGGATGAACTATAAGTAAAATATCTTCTGGAATTAGATCGAGGGTACTTGATTGGGTTGGGTTGGCACTTAGTTGCAGCTATTAATTTAAATACTTTATCAGGATCGGAGACTTACATGTGACATGGTAGATAGGATGTCAATAATCAAATAGAATGAATGATATATTTAGCAATGAAACTGACATACAATGCCAATAACCAAATATCACATCAATTATCCCAATATGAAATCAGACCTATGTTCCTAACATGTTTTTTTATATAACCCAAGTGCTAGCCCCTTGGTCATGTAAGTTGCGCGCGTCATCGGAGCGCCGATGTGAAGAACTGACACAGAACCTTTATTTATTGTCTCTTTAACAATATAATACTGAACTTTTGTGAAGTATGAATATAGATAGAAATTCGGAGATATGGAGATGCAGATAGGGGGATACGATAAATTCTTAAAAGTCGGATACTCATTCGGCATGGATACGCCATTAAATAAATAAAGAATATGTTATTAATTTGTTGTCAACAATAACTATTCAAAAAATAATAAGATAAAAGGAAAGAAAGCTATAGAAATAGTATCTACGTGCCTAAAACTTTAGAAGGCAAATGTCAGTGAAACATTGAAACCTTATTTAACTATCAATCTACAATTAATTTGGATCTTTAAATGGCTTTTAAGTTATATGTTTAATTCATTATCAAATAAGCAAAGTCTTAAAGTATCATGAAGGATTAGATAATCGCATTTGCATATAAAGTATTTGTTTTATATCATCTTTTAGCACAAAAAGAAAAAAGAAAAAAGAAAAGGTATTGGATGATCAAGAAATGTATGGAAGCTGTATCTCACTATATACTGCTGTATCGGATCCGTATCAGCGCCATATTGGAAAAGTAATTTTTTTTAATTCAAATACTCTTTTAGCCGTAACCGATACGTATTGAGCTGTATTGGTATCGTATCAGTATCCGATGTGTACCGGGTACTAGTATGGAGGGGCAAATAAAGTATCCGTGCTTCATAGCTTGACTTTGATATGTCTTAGGCCTTTGCATATTTTTTTGTTGTTAGCAAAGAGGACAACTGCCGAATTATCACAGTACATCTTTAGTGGTTTGGAAATGGAATCATTTATTTGAAGTTTCGTGATAAAATATCTCAATGACATTGCATAAGATGTAGCTTCATGGCAAGCAATATACTCTGCATGCATTGTGGATAAGGTGGTTGATTTTTTGCTTCACACTCATCTAGGAATTTGCATCCTCAGCGAGCATAAATATATATCCTCATCTAGACATCCAGCAAAATCTGAATTTGTGTATCCAATGACTTCAAGATTATACGATCTTCTGTATGTAAGCAGTTAGTCTCTAGTCCCCTAAAGATACCTTATAATCTTTTTAATTATTTTCCAATGTTCTATGCTTGGGTTATTTTGAAATCTACTGAGTGCTCCCACTACATAAGTGATATTTGGACTAGTTCATGCTTGAGTATATATTAGGCTACCAATAGCAGAAGCATATGGAATATATCAATCATATTCCTTAGACACTGTGATTCATTGAGTTTGTCACCTTTTTGAATAGGAACTATACCATATTTACATGTACTCATACCAAATCTTTCAAGAACTGCAAAGATTTAAGTCCACTGAAATAGTCTAAGCATATTAGACCTATCGCTATGAATCTTTATGCCTAAACATAGGACGCTTCACCTATATTCTTCATCTCAAGGTTCTTATCAAGAAATAACTTGCTATCCTGTAAAAGCCCTAGATCATTATTAGCAAGCAGATGTCATCAACATATGTAAGTAAAATAATGAATTAGCTCCCACTGACCTTTATGTATATACATTGATCGACAACATTTTTCTTAAAACTAGAGGTCATGATTAATTTATTGAATATGAGATATCATTATTGGGAGGCTTATTTAAGTCGTATATGATTTATTTAGTCTATATACAAGATGCTTTTTATTTTTGTGGAAATCCTTTTGATTGATTCACATAAACTTGTTTATCAAGATCACCATTGAGAAAATTATTTTCACGTCCATCTGGTATAGCTCTAAGTCAAAATGAGCTACTAATGTCATGACTATTCTGAGTGAGTCCTTTTGAAAAACTAGAGAGAAGGTCTCATTGTAATCAATGCCTTCTATTTGAGTGAATTCTTTTGCCAGAAGTCTTGTTTTATGCCTCTATGTTTTCTTTAGAGTCTCTTTTTGTCTTAAGGACTCATTCGCACCTTAGGGGTTTGACTCCTTTAGGTAATTCAATAAGTTTCCGGGCATTGTTCTTTTGCATAGAATTCATCTCTTCCAATATGACATTGTATTACTCAGATGAATTTCTACTATTTATGGCTTGAGAAAAAGTTACGAGATCTTCCAATATGAGCACTTCTTTCTTATCGTAGAGGTATGTTTATCAATCGGTTTGATGAAGATCTAACAGTTAAGATTCTTAAGGGTATAATAGGAATAAAAAAATTTAAAATATATTACTGGTTCAATAGGTAATTATTATTTTTTAAATATATTACCTTGCTCATTATTTTTTGATAATTATATTATCTTAATAATTTATCAAGTAAAAGACATGTATCCTTAATTAGGAGTAATGTATAGATATCATAATAAGGGTATTGATGTCTTTTTATAATTAACTTGATGAAAGTTTAATTAAATTTTATATTTTGATTATTTTTTATTATTTACATATATCTCTCGTTAGTTTAAGATTAATTTAAATTAAATTTAATAACATATAGAGATTAAGAATCATATTTAAATTGAAGTCTATCTCCAAAGAATCAAATTTAAATGGTTTAATATTAAATAATATCTTCTATAATTAAGGTATAATCATATCTAAGAGAGAGAAATCTTAAGAGCGTGTAATCTGAAAGCTAGACACATGTAATCAAATCTTCTTGACTAATATGTCTTTTTTTTTTACGTAATGTGGTTTTGGAACAGGTACCGGGTGTGAAAACTGGCTATTATAGCCGTTAGATTAAGATTATAAATTTTAGAGGGGTATTGAAGTATTTGCTTTGTTCTTTTGCATAGAATTCATCTCTTCCAATATGACATTGTATTACTCAGATGAATTTCTACTATTCATGACTTGAGAAAAAGTTATGAGATCTTCTAATTGGTGGCCCTCATGTAGATACACGAAGTATTCATCTAATATAGCAGGCCTTCTGTCTCTTGAGAATGTTGTTAATGTTATTTGACCTTCATCCTGACTAAAGTAGGAAGAGGATCAATTACTTGATCTCCTAGTGTAGTTGCATCTTCACCCTGATTAAGGGGATTGGTGTTAGTAACTTCTTAATCAAATTGGCTAAGATTGGTTCATATATTGGGAGACGAGTCTCTATATGTGAAATTATTAAATTATTAAATTATCAAAAGGTACTATTGGTTCCACGATTTCCTCGAAAGTTATGTTTTGAGGTTCAATACTCCCACCATCTAAGCCATCCTCAATAAATTTAGCTATATCAGTTTCTGCAATTCAGATTAGGAGTGAAGGACAATAGAATGCATACTCTTTGGGTATTCCAATCTCTCCGAATATCTAATAAAATATGCATTTGCTGTCCTAGGGTCCAACTTCTTCTCATGTGGATTATATAGCTTAGCCTCTGCTAGACATCCCTATGCATGAAGGTAGTATAAACTAGGTTCCTTCGTATCCATTACTCATAGGAGTTTTAGGTACAACCTTAGAAGGAATCTGGTTTAACAAATAAATAGCAATTTTTAAGGCTTTGCTCCACAAATACAAAGGAAGTGAATTACTTATCATACTCCTAACCATGTCTATTAGGATTCTGTTCATTCTTTCATTCTTTCAGCAACACTTTTTGGATTTAGTTTGCCAAGCATGGAATACTAGGCTTTAATGTCATACTCCTCTAGGAATTTCCCAAAAGGACCTGTAGCTCTACCTCTATTGGTGTGTCTACCATAAATTTCACCACCTCAATTTGATCTGACTACTTTGATCCTTTTACCTAGTTGGTTTTTAACACTCCCTTTGAAAACTTTAAAGGCCCTAAGAGCGTTTGATTTTTCAGAGAATAAATATATGCAACCATATTTGTAGTAGTCATCAGTAAATGTGATGAAATATCTTTCCTCACTTATACAACAAGGAAATGGGCCACAAGTATATGGGTGAATCAACTCGAACGTTCTATTACTCTGTTTTTGCACTTCTCTTGAATGCTTTGTGTTGCTTATCTCTATGCGGTCCACACATGTCCCAAAATCAGAGAAGTCAAAAGGTCAAATTCCCTCTTTGACCAATCACTGCATTCTTTTTTCTGAGACATGGCCTAGCCTTCTTTGCCATATTATGAAAGTTTTCTCATTTATTCTTCCATGCTTAGCATTTCTATGCAGGGTTAAATAGGTTTGGTGATGGGAACTATCAAGATGCAACCCATAAAGGTCATAAATCATAATGGAGAGTAAAACCATAATTATTGAAATTAAATGAGTAACCAACTTGGTCCAATTTTGGCAATAGAAATTAGGTTTTTGGAATACTTGAGAATATAAAAGGTGTTCTCAAGATCTAAATGAAAGCTTGTGTCCAAAATAAGTATAAACGACCTTACAAACTCCACATGCGAACGCATTCCATTTCCAGATTTAATGCATCAGTTACTTTCTGTTGGAGTTCTTTGGGACAAAAAAATTCCTACATAGTCATAGAAACGTGGATTGGTGCTCCTCAATCAATCTGCCAAGAGTACAATGGAATATATACCATATTTAATTCACACACGAGATCTATCGACTATATGATCTCTTAATGCCACTTTAGGTTTAGTGAAATTTGAGACATTAACGTTAGAAATATCGTTATCAGTACTAGGGGAAAAAGTTGAAAGAAAAATAAATTAAAGATCAGATAATCATTATCAACTATAATTAGCCACATATGTATACAATTTTATTCATTCATTTTAAAATCTCAGATCATGTATTGACAAACATTCCAAAGAAGTCCAATTATACATAAGAAAACTTTATTTATTTATATTTGGTGAGTAGCTAGATAATGACATTCTATACCCCTTATTTTGGATTGAGTAGTAAACGATATTAAGCCTATTCAACTTGATGGTGTGGTTCCACTTGTACCGATTAGTAACAAATCCCACGTCTTTGGCTAAAGAGAATGACACCTTTGGTTCACCTAATTCTCTTAGGGCAAAGAATGTCGAATTTGCTATTATAGTACTCTACCCTAAGCCTAAATCACATTAGTTTTCTTATGAGACAAACCTTTGTGTTGTTCATATAGTTTGAAAATTATCAATGCCATCGTTATTTAATATAATTCTATATTTTGACACTTGAGGTGCACACACAAATCTCAAAATATGAACAAAATTCAACTTTATGCAATGATAATAATTTTCCAACGTTACTAGATATGGAAAATTAAAATTTATATTTGATACACAAAATTGTATGCAATTAGATATGGAAACAAATAACTTTATGCTTATAAACAATTCTCTATGTACACATGTTTTATAATCACCATTAACTGTCATGATCAATTATGATATTATGATCACAGATTATGCATCAAGGAAAAAATTTGTTGCGAGTAAGACAATATGCCTCAAGCTTACCAATGCAATAACTATGTCAAATATAATTATGCATCTACTATTTAAAAAACATTCACGGTAGAGATTCCTAGATTTAATTCTTATTCAGAAATATATTACTTAGATCTCCTCAAAATAATTCTTCACATAACCCAGAATAGTTAACTGAAAATTATGAAGTCTATATAAAGAGATGTGCACAATTGGGAAATTGAGAACCGATAATAAATAAATTCAATATAAACAAAATAGGTTGAAATAAAATTAAGAATCCTTGTTTGTGATAACTCTATAAAATGAGATGAAAGAAATCCCAAAAAGAAATATACTGCAAGGAAATCCAAATTTTTCTACAAATAAATTTAAGAAACTAAGCAACTACCAAAATCTTTAAACAAGAGACTCAGAACTCAAATCTGAACTCAAAACTCTACTGCTAATTGTTAATTTAAATACTTTATTAGGGTTGGAGACGTACGTGTCAACATGGTAAATAGTATATTGATCCACACTAACTCTTTAGGCGGAGCCACGGAGGTCATTGTCTCCATGTTTTGGATCTCCACGTACTAGGGATTATTGAGCTTCCTTCCTCTCATTTACCTAATTGGATATGATTAATACTGATGGGATATGAGCTCTCTATTTATTGGTGAAGGAGAGGCTAGATTTTTTATCGTCACAACCTTTTATATTTATCGTATCCTACCCATCATAGATACGTAGGAAATCTTTAACCAAATAGGAATATCCTTAATAAATTAGGAAACTGCAACTAACTCAAATAGATTAAGTTCAATGAATGTGGGATAGTTGGCCACTAAAGGGATAAGTTGATTAGATAGCAATTATGTTGTATATTAAATGAAAATCATTCAACTAACAAATATTATGTACGTGAATTTCTCAAATAAATCTCACTTAATGTGGGACCCACGGCTAAAATAATACCCACTTCACTTGCAGCAATGAATAAAGCTAGACTTGTAGCAAAATGATTCACTCAAATAGAAGACATTAATTACAATGAGACCTACTCTCTAGTCTCTCAGAATGACTCACTCAGAATAGTCATGGCATTAGTACCTCATTTTAATGATGGCCGTGTCGACTAGCACGGGCGTGCCAGTCAGCATATGCCGTGTCGGCAACATACCGGCACGTGGCACGAGTGGTGCCGCACGACACCCCTTCTAGCAGTGCTTCACTGAAGACTCTTTGTCATTTTTCGTTGCTCGTCGTTGCTGCTGACCTCGCCGTCGTCGTCGTGCTCGAGGTTGTCGATCACCACGCGGATGCCCTAGCCTTTGCTGGCTCGAGGAAGAAGATGACTCGAGTGGGTCGGGTCATTAGGTCGATTTCGAATAAAAAGTAAGTTGCGGATCTGACAAAGGCTAGGGCATCAGCGTTGCGATCGGTGACCTTGAGCATGACCGGAGTGCGAGGTCGGCGATAGCAAGACAACGATGAAAAAGCTTTACTAGTCTCCCTATTTTTTTCTCCTTTTCTTACGGCACGAGTAGCAAGTGTCGCAGCACGTGTCCTATCGACCGTCGGTTGGCACGAGCCGTGCCATGGCATGGCCATCCATGGCTTATTTTGACTCAGAGCTATATTAGATAGACGTGAAAACAACTTTTCTCAACGGTAATGAAGAAGTTATGTGAATCAATCAAAAGGGTTTCCACATAAAGATAAAGAGCATCTTATATACAGACTAAAGAAATCGATATACGACTTATATGGGCCTCTCGACAATGATATCTCATATTCAATAAAATAAACATGACCTTTGGTTTTAAGGAAAACATTGTTGATCAATATATATACTTAAAAGTCGGTGGGAGTTGATTCATAATTTTAGTTATGTATGTTAAGGACATTCTGCTTGCTAGTAACGATCTGGGGCTTTTACAGGACACCAAGTTATTTCTTGATAAGAATTTTGAGATAAAGGATATGGGTGAAGTCTCCTATATTTAGGTATAAAGATTCATAGCAACATGTCTAAGTATATGTTTAGACTATTTCAGTGGACTTACATCTCTGTAGTTCTTGAAAGATTTGATATGAGTATATGTAAATTTGGTATAGCTCCTAATAAGAAAGGTGACAAACTCAATGAATCACAAGGAATATGATTGAATTAGTAGAAATGACAGTATATTCCATATGCTTCTGCTAACAACAAGAAAATATGTTAAAGAAACTGACTCATGATTTTCTAAAATCGTGCACATATTCTGTTTTCCAAATAAATCTGGTTCAATGAATAAAGTTCTTCTTTATATATAAATATACAAAGTCTATATCAATATTTTGAAAATTTACACAACGTGTGATTATGGGCCAAGTGGGAGAATATTGGACGTAGATATTATCTTTGCTGTGGGTCCCACATTAAGTGGATTTATTTGAGAAACTTACGTATATAATATTTGTTAGTTGAATGATTTTCATCTGGTATATGAGATAATCGCTAAATAATTCACGTATCCTTTTAGTGGCCCACTATCCCACGTTCATTGTACCTGATTGATTTGAGTCAGTTATAGTTTCCTAATTTATTAGGAATATTCCTATTTATTTAAGGAATTCTCTACATATTCATAATGGGTAGGATTTGATTAGGATAAATAGTTGTGATGATAAAGGAATCTGACCTCGCCCTTATCTATAAATAGAGAGCCCATATCCCATTAGTGTTAACCTCATCCGATAAGACATGTGAGATAGAGAAAGCTTAGCAATCCTTATTGCGTGGAGATCTAAGATGAGAAGATGATAAAGAGTTAGTGTGGATCAACATCCTATCTACCACGTCAACATGTAAGTCTTCGATCCTGATAAAGTATTTAAATTAACAGTAACTCTATACAAACGAGATGGAGGAAATCCAAAATATTATACCGCAAGGAAATTTGACTTTTTCGACAAATGTATTCAAGAAACTAAACATCTGTACAAGATAGATTGAAACCCCAAAATCTATCCACAAGAGATTAGGAACTTAAAGATCCTGTTTTGATACCAATTGTTAATTTAAATACTTTATTAGGATCAAAGACTTACATATTGACATGGTAGATAATATGTCGATTCATGCTAACCCTTCAAGTGAAAGTGATAGTCTCCACGTCTTGGATCTCCACGCACTAGGGATTGTTGAACTTCTTCCCTCTCACTTAGGTAATCGAATGCAATTAACATTGATGGGATATTGGCTCTCTATTTATTGGTGAAGGAGAAGCCAGATCTTTTTATCATCGTAGCTCTTTATATTTATTGTATTCTACCCATCACATATACGTAGGGAATCCTTAACCAAATAGAAAAATTCCTAATAGATTAGAAAACTATAATTGACTCAAATTGATCAGGTTTAATGAACGTGAGATTGTGGACCACTAAAAGGATAAGTGGATTGCTTAGCGATTATCTCGTATACCAGATAAGAATTATTCAACTAATTATATGTATGTGAGTTTCTCAAATACATCGCACTTGATGTGGAACCTACAATAAAAATAATATCCGTGTCCAATAGTTATCACAAATATGGATTCTTAATTTTATTTCATTCTATTATGTTTATATTGAATTTATTTAATATGAGTTCTCGTTTTTTCTACTGTGCACAGCTCCTTATATAGACTTCATAAATTTCAGTTAACTATGCTGGGTTTTGTGAATAATTATTATGAGGAGGTCTAAGTAAGATATTTGTGAAAAAGAATTAAATCTAGGAATCTCTACCGTGAATGTTTTTTTAACAGTAGATGCACAATTATATTTGGCATAAGTTATTACATTGGTATACCCGAGGCATGCTATCTTGATCACACCAAATTCTTTCCTTGATGCATAATCTGTGATCATAATATCTTACAAATTTTTGTTAATACGGTTTAGCCTATTACATTATCTTCATGCTTTTGTTCTATTCCGTTTTTTTGACCCATGACATCAATGTGGAGTTTAATGCATTGTTAAGTTAATTACTAATTATGTAATTAAATTAATGTGTGTAGATGGACTGTTTTACAGATTAATTAGAAAGTCATTTTTTTTAACAAACATGCTACATATTCTATCTGCATTAAAATATCGTTTGTATGTAAATTTTGTTATGGTTTACCATAAAGCATAAGATTAGATTATCATGCTAAATATTTCAAGTATGATATTAAGGAAATCATCTAGTTTTTCAGTTTCGTGCATACATGTGGAAATTATTGCAAACACAAAGCTTTGTTTATTATTGTAAATTATTGGTATGCAGTATATTTTATATGATTACAATCTTGAATATTGCTTATAATATGGATAATCGTATTCATGTATATATGATTAACATAATTGATCATGATAGATAATGGTGGTTATAAAACATACGTACATAGAGAATTATTTATAGAGATAATTTCACTTAGATCGCTTGAACTTTTTTATTACCCACATACCCCTCATAAATTAAGAAAGTTATTCATATATATCCCTTTGAACTAAGAAAAAAGTAACTATATGGACCTCTAAACCAAAAAACTATTTGGATCTAACTAAGAAAAAAAAGTAACTATATGGACCTCTAAACCAAAAAAACTATTTGGATTTGGGGTATATGTGGTAAAAAAAGTTCGAGGAGTGTATGCAGAAAATAGTGATAGTTCAGTGCGCCTAAGTAAACTTATCCCTTATTTATAAATATAGAGTTACTTGTTTCCATCTCAATGGCATACAATTTTGTATATTAAATATAAGTTTTAATTTTTCATATCTAGTTAAGTTGGAAAATCATTATCATTGCATAAAGTTGGTTTTAATTTATATTTTGAAATTTGTGTGTGTGCCAAAGCAACCTCATGTATCAGAATGTAGAATTATATCAAATAAGGGTTACATTGATAATTTTTACACTCTAAAACAACACATATATTTGCCCCAAGAGTACCAATGTTATTTATGTTTAAGGTAGAGTAGGATGGTGGCAGTCCTACATTTTTTGCTCTAAGAGAATTAAGCGACCCAAAGGTGTCATTCTCGTTGGCCAAAGACGTAGGATTTGTTACTATTCTCTATAGGTGGAACCATATCACCAAGTTGGGCATGCTTAATATTAGTTGTAACTCAGTCCTAACGGAGGGGTATACAATGTGTTACTTAGGTACTCACCAAATATAAATAATTAAAGTTTTCTTATATATATTTGGACTCACTTGGGATGTCTATTAATACATGATTTGAGATTTTAGAACGAATAAATAAAGTTGCATACATATGTGGCTAGTTATAATTGATAATGATTATCTGATTTTTAGTTTATTTTTCTTTCAACATTTTTTCCTGGTACCGGTAACGATATTCCTAATGTTAATTGCTCAAATTTCACTGAACCTAAAGTGGCACTAAGAGATCATACAGATCTCTTCTGAACTAAATATAGTATATTTGTATATGTTCCATATTGCTCTTGATAGATTGATTTAGGAGCAACAATCTACATTTCTACAACTATGCAGGGAGTTTTGTCCCAAAAAACTCCAACAGAAAGTGAGTGATGCATTATATCTGAAACGAAATGCGTTCGCATGTGGAGTTTGTAGGGACGTTTAGACTTATTTTAGACACTGACTTTCATTTGGATCTTGAGAACACTTTTTATATTCCCAAGTATTTGAGGAACTTAATTTATGTTGCCAAATTGGACCAAGTTGGTTATTCATTTAATTTCAAACATACGTGATAACTGTCACCTAGCAGCCATGTAATTGTTTCTCTTGTCTACTCTACACGAGCTTCTGGAAATTGTCTTGATCTAAAATTCTTCTTTCTTTTTCTCATTGGTACATGAGTTCCTGGTTACTTTTCAGGCTGCAGGACCTTGATCCACAAATTTGAAGGAAAAAGTTAATAATCTGATCTACTTGGATTTTTTTTCCTGTTTTAAATAGTTCCATTCTATATGCAGTTCATGGCATAGGCTGGCACATATGCATTTGCTGTCCCTAGGCGCTTTGCATAAGGCTACCTGGCATAGGACTCGAATATGACATATTGAAGCCTTAGGAATTAGGATATATATATATATATATATCAACTACAACAGACATACACAACAAGTTGTTGTCAAATGCGACATTTTATCACTACCCTTTGTGGACTACATGTTGCTTCAAAAGCAATATGACAGAGTTTATTTGCAGCAGAATATATTTCCATCTTTTTCCACCTCAGTTTTAGCATATTTCTTGATATGAATTCTATGCTTCATTGTAAGCTTTCTATTGTAAGTTTTATTGTGTTACTGTTTTATTTATTTGTTTAGTTTTGCTTGTTATTGCAGGAAGGAGGGAGGAAATCAGTTAGATGTCAATGTGTTACAAAATTTACGGGTTTGTTTTCATTTGCATTTCCAGTACTAATTAACTACAGAGTCACATTATTCAAAATTCAAACTGTATATTGTATTTTTGACTTCCTGGCACTTTTTAACAGGTGATCTCAAACAAGGAGTCTGGACTTATTAGGGCTTGTAAAGGTTGGTTATGGGAAGCATGCATGTTTTTTGGGCAATGCCAAGCATTTGTAGAATGAGTTTTTACATTAATGTCTTCTGCAGGTCATGTTATGTTATATCAAATATTTGATGAAATTTGCATGCTCTTTGATTTAGTTGTTTAATAGCTGATACGAGAAATATCCATTAAGAAGGTTTTCTCTTTCCTATAGTTCTATTCTTTTTGGTCTGCATGCTCTTGTCTCACTATTGAAATTAGTTAGGAATTGTTAATAAGCACTGAGCTCCTGACACAGTCTAGATTGTTTGTTATTTCTTAATTGCATTAATCCATAGCAGTTGTACGTTAACCTAGCAAAAATACCTGTTACTTGTCTTTCAGTTGGTGAATACTAGCATCTCCCACTAGATATGGCCATGGAACCAGATAACTTTTAGTTTACTGCTTTGATGCCAATCCTCTATCTGTTGGTGTCATATTCCTAGCCCAGGTGAATTTTGAGAAGAGAGGGGCCTAAAGGGAGACCTATATGGGCAGTTGGCATGTAGGAAGATTCTGCCTCGTTGTTCATCACTAAGTTTATGACACCATCTATTGGTTTTCCTCAAGACACTGATAGTTTCTGATAGATAGAAGTTGATAAGTTGTGATATAGGGAATAAGGAATTGTTTTCATCTGTTGGAAACATATAAAACAAAGAGTAGGAGAAAAGCAAGCTCCAATGTAGATTGTGAATATGTGCTTTTCTGAAATTCTGTTTATCAGTGACGACTTACATCATGACCTTCAGTTTCTCTCTTACACCTTGTTTGGATGTAGAAAATAGAAGAGAAGAGAAAAGAAAGTCGAGAGAGAAAATGTTTTTCTCTTATTTGGATTGAATTTTAAGGAGAGAAAGGAAGAGAAAGGGAGAGAAAAATATAGTCTCTAACTGTCACTTTTTTTCTCTCCAAAAATGAAGAGAAAGGGAAGGAAAGAAAGAGAAGAAAACATACTCTTTTTGTATTTGCATATTCCAAGTATGCCCCAATTTTATTATGTTATTTACCTAAATCTTTTAGATTCTATTAACAAATTTATAGGAGAATGATTAAATATTAGATATTATATCTTGTGGATAATATAGCTTGTATATAATATTTTTTAATTTTTTTATCATAACTTTATTTATTAAAAAGGGTAATCTTATGGATCTTATAGCTTGTGCTCATTTATTTCGATGACTAAATTTAGATGAAGGTTATAATGGTAAACATATTATTTTCTCTTATCTTATCTTCTCTTCTCTTCTCTTCTCTCAATTACATCTAAATAAAATGAGAGAATTTTTTTTCCCTGTTTTCTTCTCTTCTCTCATATTTTCTCCATCCAAACATAGTTTTAGGGATTTAATGATTCTTTACTTTCAGAAGAATCAGAACTCGTTCATCTGGTTGCTGAATGTGATGTAGCTGCAGCATTAATGTCGTGCAGCATGTGGTAGTCCAAGGAAGTAGTTTACTTAAAAGATTCCTGCTGCATGACATTCTTGTTTCTTGACAACGAAGACCCATAGATGGAGAAATCTTTAATCTAATCTTTATTCTAGTTGGTCTGAAATGAACAATATCCTAATTTTGAACTAAATGATTACCTTTGCTAACCATTTCAGAGAGCCTTCACTTTTGAATCCAACTCTTTCAACTTGATAATACATTCAATTTACAAAGGCATTGACAAGAATTTGTTTTTCACCATTAAATAGCAATTGGACCTAATACTTTGGAGACTGAAGATGCATTACTAACTCCTAGGTCTAACTACGTTAGTTTGTATGGTACACAACAACAGATTTAATGAACTTCATTGCTCAATTTTGTTTTTTGTTTTCTTTCCTGGGCTTCTTCTGAGTTCTCCATTGGTTGCTTTTCCTATCAATTAATATAAATTGCCTTTTCTTTGTTTTCTCTCCTTGTGTTTCAGGCATGAATATGACACATGCAAAAGATTTTATTACAATAGCTGAATAAAAAGCTTAACTAGCCCTTCTATGAATTCTTTCATTTTACTCATAGAGTTCAGCCTTTATATGCAAGCTGCATTTTCGAATTGTCATATTGAACTTCATCTTGGTAATAGAAGGAACAATCCTGTTAGGAACTTGTCGTTTTAGTCATTCAGTGATAGTGGTAATTGCTCCAATTGTTTCTTTTCACTTATTTCTAGATCTGGAAAGGAATCCAAGTTTGTTAAAGAAAGCTTTGCAGCCAAAATAGTTAAGTTCACTTTAAACTTGGACTTCCCAAATTTTAAAATTTTAAAATAAAAAAAGAAAACCTTGGACTTTCCATCTACCAATGAATTTCCCCTGCCCTTTATTTCTTCCATACAGGCCCTAGAAAGGGTACTTTGAGGGCTGTTGACCTCTCTTTCTTATCTTCAAAATCTCTCTTTTCCCTCCTTCCAGATTTCTGTTTATTTCTTCTTTTGTACATTATTATCTCTCATGATCTTTTGTGGGTACTTATCTTTATCTTCTTCCTAGAAATCACGTGTTCTCTCAATTCCTACACTTCATTTCCAATATTTCAATATTTTTCTATCTTAAGGGGTTCCTACTATATGACGAGAGTATCCTGAATTGAAGACAAAGACAAGGATCTAGAGCTAAGGCACTATTGCATCGGTTAAGATTCAACCTTACAAGCCCACAGCGTTGCATATTTTCTTGATATTTTTCTGTCCTTCTTGGACTTTACAAAGTAACCTATTCTTCTAGAAACCTAGGCGAATTTTTGGCCCTTTCTTGGTTGTCCTTTGCCCCCCAGTCGGTCTGTGGTTGGTTAATGCTGATCAAATTGCATAATGACAACAAGTGAAGAAAATATCCATGTGCAACCAGCAGATCATGACCACCAACCTTCTTGTGTCTGTACATCAGATGGAGAAGCTGCCCCAAATGGGGGAACAACAGTGATTAATGCTATCATTAGGAGACATGGGCAATCCAATGATAGGAATCCTGGACAAAGATCGGTGGGACCATGAGCTTTTTTTCCTTTTTTCTTCTGTTTTGGTTCCCCTTCTCTCTTCTTCTTGGCCATGGGATTCAGCTTGGCCTCCTCCCTGCCTTCCTCAGTTCAAGAAATTTCTCCATCTGCTATCAACTTAATTGCTTCTGTTCTCAATCTCTACTGTACGGCTACAAGCTGGTACTGAATTTAGTCTGGATAATATATTGCCACTGCCCTCTCTTGTCACAGATAGACACTTTCTTTCATGAATGGCTACATTGCCTTTCATGGGCTGCTATTGGTCTCCTAGTTTTCGCCATTGGTGACTGCAGATTTGATGGGAAATCCTGCAGAAACTAAGACCATTGATTCCTAGGTTCCTCCCTAACAAGTGGAATGATTTTCTTTGTCTAGAAGCTGATCATAGATATTTAACGCGAGAGTCTTTATTTCGTGTTAAATTTCAGAATTTTGTCTTTATTTGAGTGTGAATAAAGAGATGCATGTTTCCTTTTTGATCCCTTAATTTTCTTTATTCTTTAATAAAGAATTATGTGAAGAATATATATTCGGTACTTCAGATAAAAAGGAAATACCAGTATTGGAAACTGGGATGTCCCAATCCATCATTTATACATTGCATTTCTGTACACGCAGTAGCAAAATAAATATTAAATATTGGAAATGGATGTTTTGGACCTTCTGGTCCATCATTTTTCTCATTGTATTTATGAGATGCATGTACTCTATAAATGGCCAAAAGAAACTTTATTGGAGTTGGAATTTAGTGTGTTATGAGTTTTGAGTTTTGTACTTGTTTACAACCTTTTTTACCTATATGACTGAAAAACTTCCATTGCCTAAGGTGACGGAAGAACTTTATCTGAAGAATGCAAAAGAAACCAGTATGCATCACATGTTGATAGAAAACAGGATACACAAAGTTTTGGTGAGTCAATTGAATTAGAAGCTTTTCCCCCTTCGCTCAATCTATTAATGGACTATTATTATTTTGAGACGTTCTCTTTATTTACCCATGAATGTTTTACTTGCATCAGAAGTGCAGCTTGGGCATGAAGTATCTTTCAGATTTGAGTATAACTTAACAATCTATGTTCTAAACTAGCATCATGATCTCATGTAAGAAGCCTAGGCTGTAAATTTGCATCAAATCTAGGATGTAGCACTCAATTTGCATCAAGTCAAGTGTTTTGCTTATTATATCACAAACTAAAACGTTAAAATCCTATTGATGATATTAGCTTGAAAAAAACAGCTGAACAACACAATTATGAAAAAGCCTGCTTTCATTGGAAACTACAAAAAACAATTGAAAAAAGGTGGATGCGATAACAAATATGTGGCATGAGAGTAGATTGTTTACATATGAAGATAAATCTGAAAACAAACGGAAATGTAAATTTTTTGCAGTCATGATAAATAATTTAATAGAATACTCCTTTCTGAAGGTTATGGGCTGACATACTTTATAGATGTTGCTGGCACTTCTTCAAACTTACAATCTGAGTCATGGATTGCTGTGACAATTAACACAGTTTGCATAGGTTGATATTCACATGCGTATGAATTACCAACATCAGTTTTGAGAGAGTATCTCGATTTTCCTTCAAGCCAACCGTATAGCTAGATATTGAGCAAGGCAGCTAGTTTTGGCCTATCCTGTCCTATAGGGGTACGGGTGGTCGGATATGGCTTGGATCCGATCTATATCCAACCCGGAGACATCAATAATTGATGTCGCTGACCTACCCATTCTCTTTTCTCTCTTTTCTCTCTCATTCTCTACTCTCCCATCGAATCTATCGATGCTCGAGTAGATCCCTAGTGACCTTGACGTCCGGTGACATCCTTCAACTAAGTTTGATGATCTCGACCTCCAATGACCTTGGGTGAGTAGTTTTTTTATTTTTTGTTTTCTCTTTTTCTTCTCTCTTACTTACTCTCTTTCTTTTGACAACCGCCTGCAAGCCTCCTCCCTCTTCTCTCTCTATCTCTCTATCTGTCACTATTACTACAGTAGAAAAATCCTCTGTAGTAATAGTGAGAGAGGAGGAAGAGAGAAAGGGAGGGAGGAGAGAGAGCTTGTGGAGTTGGGGCCTGCAATAGTAAGAGGGAGAGGGAAGAAGAGAGAGAAAGAGAAGGGGGAGAAAAGAAATGGAAAAAAAACTATGCTTGTGGCTGCGGTAGTTAAAGGGAGAGGGAAGAAGAGAGAGAGAGGTAAGAGAAAGGAGAGAGAAGAAATGGAGAAAAAACGATGCTTGGGGGCTGTGGCAATAATAAGAAGAGGGAAGAAGAGAGGGTTTTATTTTTTAAAATTTTAATTTATTTTATCTTTTCTTTTGATCTTTGTTTAGGTTTATTTACGCTAAAAATAAAACTGGTTCCAAAAGAGAAGTCACACGATATCGATATTGGGTAGCAACATTATAATACTTTTGGGCAAGATAAAAGATGTATTAAATGCAACTTGTGTGGAAAGAAAATGAGTGGTAGTGTCAATTGTTTGAAAGAATATTCTGTTGAAAAGCAAGGAAATATGGCAACTTGTACCCAAGTGGTTGTGAAAGTTAGAAAGCAGATGTTAACTCATCTAATAAGTAAAAAGAAGAATAAATAATATGCACAACAAATAGAGTAAATGATTTTGTGAAAATTGATGTACAATTTTGTAGACATTGATGATGATATTAGTGAGCAGTGTCGGGAGGATGATAAGGAGATAGATGAGAACAATAAAACAGAGCAAAACTATGTTTAGAGAGGAGGAAGAGTGAGAAAAAATAATGATGATAGTTTTCATAGATCTAGATTAGTTTGTATATAGGAAAATAATATGGGGGCAACAGTATTACTCTTAAGACTCCTGGTATTACAATAGAGTTTATAAATGTTAGACAAATTGATACATATATCCAAGAAAAAGGGTCATACACAGACCATTATCATGATAGCTCTTAAAGAAATTAAAAATGCAAAGAAGCATATTAGTAGGGCTATTTTCTAATTTTTTCTTCTACAACCATATACCTTTCAATGTAGCTAATAATTTTTCTTATTTATAGTATGGAGGATACTATATAATCAGTAGGGTTTGATGTTCCACCTCTTAGTTTAAATGATATTGCTACTAAGTGATGAGTAAACTACATAAAATAAAAGAAATATAATTAATTTTTTGGTATACTTGGGCTTAAGAACAATATTTTTGAAGTCTGTAGATGATGTTGCTCATTTTGAAAGTGTAGATGATATTTGTTAGTTGATGAATGAGATAACATAAGAAATAGGTGAAAAAAGAGTAGTTTAAGTCAAGGTTCCCAGTATCGGGATCGGGATCGGTATCGGCCGTCCAGAAAAACGATACGTATCAGCCGTTCGTATCGGATCGGACTATTTTTTAATTATATAAAATTCTAAATATTATTTAAAAATACAGAATAATGCAGAAAAATTTAGAAAAAATGATAAAAAATAAGAAAACAAAAATTACTCACATAAAAAGTCAAAGCGTAAAAAATGTATTAATTTACTCAAAATTTAAAACTTTGATGATTACCGGGCTGGTTTTCATAAATTTCTATAGTCTTCATCATCATAATCACCATAAGTTTGTAAATATTGATGTCTGGAACCTGATGCTCTAAAAAGTGATTCCATCATACTAGTCATATTGTATGGATCTTGTTGTGTGACTTGCATTTGAGGAGGATAATAACCAGCATTTGGATCTTGTGCTTGATAATACCGAGGATATCGAGGATAATAACTAGCATATGGATCTTGTGATGGCTTCAAACAATAAATATTCGATGTTTCATAATCATAGGAACCAAAATGCATCTCATGACGACGTCGCTGATATGTATATATATCCTTAGTTTCTCTGTCTTCACTCCTTATGCCTCCTTGACTCTCCTCAACAAATGTAGATAGAACGATCTCACCACCATATGTATCATCAGGACTATGACTAATACTAGTAAGTATACTATCTCTCGCTGCTGAATGACTCGTATCAGCCTCTGCTCTCGTCGTGATCTCTCCCAATATTTTATCTAACCATGAGTTATCTCTGTTATCTAATAACTTGTCCTCTATTTCTCTAATCCATGGAGTCAAGGGGTCTTCTTCATCAAAAACATGATTTAAATTAATCAGTTGTTTATTTTCTGCCTTTTTTCTTAAATTTCTCTCCCTCAATCCAATATTATAATGACAAAAAATTAACTTCTCCGATCTTTCCATTGTTAATCGGTTGCGTGTTTTTGTGTGGATTAAGGAAAAGTAATCCAATTTCTTTCACACTATGATGAAGACACAATTTGACTTAAAATCTTCTTTGCTATTGGCGTCAAATTTGGTACCTCTTCCCATCCATAGATAGACCACCATTCAGCTAGAGTGTTATGAGATATAGCTGCAACAACTTTAGCAGTACTGAATTGCCTAGCTCTTAATCTATATCTCTTCATCTGAAATCAGAAATATATTATTAGTTTATTGATTATATTGAAAGTTAAAACTTGAAACAAATAATAATAAAATTATTTAATTGAATCATAACTCACTTCTTTATCGCACATGATTTGTTTATGAATATCGGGCTTAAGCTTACTGATTACCTTTCTAACCCCTAACAAGACTTCACATTATTGATATTTTTAGAGAATTAAAATCTTGGATTAAGAAAATATTCTGTAGAAATTTAAAATTTGTAAGCATTCAAATTTTTAAATATTCATAAATAAAAGTAAATTAGTAAATTAAAACTTAAAACTTAAAAGTATGCTTACCAGCAGGGTGTATATCTCTATGTAGTTGTTTGTTCCATCTAGAATCAATTATCTTCCACCACTTTCTATAACTTTGGCCCATATTTTTTTAATTAATTCTTTAGCTATATCCATTGCCTCATATAAGAAACCCATCTCAGACTTATTATCACGGTCTACAAGTCTTAATACTTTGACAAGAGACTCAAATACTGCAGTGGCAATTGTAATATTATCCCAAAATATATTTTCAAGAGCCATATTTTTTAAAGTTTCACCTAAAGATTTATCTTTAGGTTTCATATTCTTAATTTTTATAGACCACTCCTGTGATGTAAACATCCGCATAATATCATCCTTGTAGCACATGATGCTCTCCAAGGCTAAAAAGTGAGTGACAAATCTAGTGACCCCGGGTCTGATGATCTCCCTACCACCAGTCATCTGCCTGAGTAAATTAAGAACCCAACCATGGTTATATATAAAATTTATTAACCTCTGACCTTCACGTATGACTATGTCAATTTCAGGCTCTTTTGCAATATCCTCTAACATCAGATTAATACAATGTGTAGCACATGATATCCAATATAAATGAGGTCTTTTAATCATCAGTAAATTTCCAACAGCTTTATAATTTGCCCTATTATCAGTAACCAGTTGGACTACTCTTTTTTCACTGATTTTTTGTACCATCTCATCTATTAACTGACAAATATAATCTACATTTTTGAAATGAGCAATAACATCCACAGACTTTAAAAATATTGTCCCCATGCCAGAGTACACTAAGAAATTAATTATATTTCTTCTGTTTTGTGTACTCCACCATCACACATTAGTATAAAACCAAATTCATTCCAATACCATTTAAATGTCTCAATATAAGTATGACGTTTATCTACTTCTGAGTCAAGATATTTAGTAGCAATATCATTTAAACAAGGAGGGGGAACACCAGGCCCTACTGATTGTATAGTATCCACCATAATGTGATAGTAAGGACTATTAGCTACATTGAAAGGAATATGGTTGTAGAAAAATTTAGAAATAGCCCTACTAATGTGTTTCTTTGCATTTTTAATTTCTTTGAGAGCTGTCTTGATGGAAGTCTATGCACGACCTCTTTTTTTCTGAAGATATGTATCCATTGGTCTAATATTTTCAGACTCTGCTGTAACACAGCAGTCCTATGGGTAAAACTGTTGCCTCCATATTCTCTCTCTCGTATATGGGGCGTGGGGACATCAATTATTGATGTCCCCCGTGTCACGACCCAAAATAGGAATCATGACCGGCCATGCATCTCAATATGCTTGAGATGCACGAAGCCTTAAAAATACTCTCTACGTATACGATGACAAGATGAATAAATAAAATGAGAATGTGCTTTATTAAAATTTTATTACTAAATGCAATTAAAATAAAAACAATGTTAATGTTTTTGAGTCTCTAAAATAAAATAAAATAAAATAAAATCTTCTAATCTAAAGCACAAAATCTAAAAGAGCGGAAAGGTAAATAGGTGAATCCTAAGTGGAGGTGGAATCCGGGTACATCACGCTCAGTCGCCCCGCTGACTATTACCTGAAATAAATAAACAAATACAAAAAAATAAAATAAAAGAACCCGTGAGCCAACAACTATAGCTCAGTGAGTGGAATCCACTCACTAACCAAATAAATTTTAATTCATATAAATGCTGAATAAATTATACTAAAAGCAACAATATCCATCATAATATGCAATAGGCATGCTCTCTACATAATAACAATGATAACAATAGAGAAATGTCACAACTTGTAACCTTACACGTTTTCAACATATTAATATCTTTTTGATATTTATACTGTCATATGTCTCAATGGGTCTAAACCCTGTGGATCCACATCAACTAGAAGTCACCTCGAGATGACGCTCGAGACTTTTCTTCATAGCTGATCCAGTTAGGGTCATCAGAGGGTATCACCCTGTGATCAACACACTCTGTCTTTTCCTCTAACCATTGAGAGAAGTTAGAGTCACCTAGAAAATTTTCTCATACTTCCAAGGACTGTTCTCTAACCTCGCCAGAGTCACCTAAGAAAGTCACCGCAGTGATCTAATTTAGGACTTTCCCCTGGACTTCCAGATAGACTTGAGTCACCACCGGAAATCGCAAACGATTTATACCGGGACTGTTCTCTAGGTCGTATCAATACTAGTCTCATTTTTGTTTTCACAAATTTCAATATTTGCACGAAGTATGGTGATGTACTGAATATAATAATTAAATGCACACAGAAAATAAAACAATTAAATTTTCGCACGTACTGATGAAATAAATAGATTTGCACAGAGAAAATTTACATGTTCTGACAAAAATACGAAATACAATAAAATAAACATGTGAGTGAACCCACTCACCTGAGTCTAGGCAAGACAACCGAAACCTCAAATCTCTAGCTCACGTACTAGAATTCACCACCGGGGAGGAGTGTGGTGGTTCCAATTTCCTCCGGCGACGCTCCGGCTGGCCGATTCCACGGCGACGACTCCGACGGTGAGGAAGAAGCGAAAGAAGGGAGGAAGGAGAGAGAGAAGAGGGCTCGGGGTTTTTTGAGAGAGAGAGGATTATGGTTTAATTTATAGATTAGATGAGGATTTCATCTAATCCGATTTGGATTAGATGAAATCCCTTCTTTCCCGCTGCGTACCGGAGAGGGAGAGGGAGAGGGGAGGGGCTGCACGTGCAGAGCACGTGCACCCTCCTCTCTCAACCCCTATTATTATTATTATTATTATTATTATTATTATTATTATTATTATTATTTTATATTATTCTGGTTTTGACACCCCGGGTCAAATTCGGGTTTGACCCGTTCCCACCAGTTTCGACCGATCCCGACCGAAGCAGATCGGGTTTCGGCCGAACCTGCCGAAACCCCAGCTAAAGCCAGCAAACCGACTGGTTTTGGCTGGTATCGGGATCGGCCGAAACTGGAAACCATGGTTTAAGTTATTTATGATAATGGAGCCTATTATAAGGTTGCTGGAGAATCACATATGATGAAGAGAGATCATTTTTATTGGATACCATATGCTACACATTATATTGATCTTATGTTAGAGGATATTACTAAATATCCTGAAATTGACATAATCAAACACCAAGGTTAGAGATTGATAAACTTTATATACAACTATGTTTAGATTCTTAATTTACTTAGGTAAATGACTAGTGGTAGGGAGATTATCAGACTTGGCCTCATTAGATTTGCTACTCAAATTTTTAGCATTGGAGAGTATTATACGCCAAAATGATGTAAAAATTATGAACATAAAACTTAAAGATCAAATTTTAGGTGAAACTTTAAAGAACTTAGACTTTGTTTAGTTTGAGGCTAAGTTTCGAACTTGATTAGTTGATCTCATTTTTTAGTCTTGATCTTTTGAAGAGTGAACTTGGTTAGTTATAAAAATGATAAAAAAAATATTTGGTTATTGAACCAGGTTAGAGGTCCCTAAACTAGTTCGGAGGGATCCTTGAATTTAAAGCAAATAAGGCCGTAGCTTTTAGAAATACATTTCGGGATAGTACTATAATCGTTACCACAATATTGAGCCTCTTGTCAAGATATTACGATTTGTAGATAGTGACGGTAAGTCTGAGATGAGTTTTTTATATGAGGTTATGGATATAACAAAGGAATTAATAAAAAAATATGGGCAAAAATTATAAAAAGTGGTGGAAGATGATTGATTCTAGATAGAATAGACATCTACATAGAGATATACACTTGCTGTTATGCATGTTTTTAATTTACTAATTTACTTTTATTTCTGACTATTTAGAAATTTAAATGCTTACAAATTGTAGATTTTAAATTTCTACAAGATATTTTCTTAATCTAAGATTTCAATTCTCTACAAATGTCAGTAATAATGTTGAAGTCTTGTTAGGAGTTAGGAATGTAATCAGCAGGTTAGAGCTTGACATTCATAAACAAATTCTTTGCGATAAAAAAGTAAGCTATGATTCAATTAAATAATTTATTATCAATTGTTTCATGTTGTAATTTTTAAGATAATCAATTTCTTATAAAATGTATGCAATAATATATTTAGATGAAGAGATATAGATTGAAAGCTGGACAATTCGGTACTGTTAAAGTTGTTACAGCTATATCTCACAATAGTCCAACTGAATAATGGTCTATTTATGGATAGGAGGAGGTACTAAATTTGACACCAATAGCAAAAAGATATTAAGTCAAATTGTGTCTTCATCATAGTGTGAAAGAAATTGGACTATTGTCTCCTTAATTCACAGCGAAACATACAATCGATTGACAATGGAAAAATTGAAGAAATTAGTTTTCTGTCATTATAATATGAGATTAAGGGAGAAAAATTTAAGAAGAAAAATAGAAAATGATCAGTTGATTGATTTAAATTATGTTTTTAATGAAGAAGATTACTTGGCTCCATGGTTCAGAGAAGTGGAGGGTAAATTATTAGATAAAAGAGATAACCCATGCTTAAATGAGATATTAGTGGAGACCACAATGAGGATAGAAGCTGGTACGAGTTATTCTACAGCGAGAGATAGTACACCTACTAGTACCAATGTTAACCCTGATGATCCTGATGATACATTTAGTGGTGAGATCGTTCTTTTTACATTTACTAAGAGAAGCTAATAAGACATAGGGATTGAATACAAAAAAAACTAAAGATGTATATCCATATTAGCGACGATGTCATAAGGATATTGCTCCCTATGATTATAGTACATTGACTATTTATTATTTAGAGTCGTTATAAGATTCATATACTAGTTATTATCTTTAGTATTCTCAGACATAAGATCCATATGGTGATTATTATTATTTTTAGACATAACAAGATCCATATGATATGACTAGTATGATGTAATCACTTTTTAGAGCACTAGGCTCTAGACATCATAATTACAAACTCATTGTGGTTATGATGATGAAGAGCACATGAACTTATAAGAGCTAGCTCAGTATTCATTAAAGTTTTGACTTTCGAGTAAGGTAATACATTTAAAAAAAATTTAGGCTTCATATTTGAGTAAGTTTTATTTTCTTATTTTCTTACTATTTTTTCTCAATTTGTAAAAAAAATTTCTGCATTATTAAATAATATTTAGAATTTTACGTAATTAAAAAATAGTCTTTCCTGGTATGCATCATTTTTTTAGACATCCGATCCCGATACCAACACCGAGTTTCGGAACCTTGGTATTGAGCATATCTTACTTCAAAAATAAAAAAAATTGATTTGGGATGTCTTTCATCTAATTTTGATATCCTTTTGCCTTTTGGTGGTTGATCTATGCAAATTACGCTTCAAGTTTGAAAAATCAAAGGAAAATAGTTTTTGCCTAATATGCTCCTCTTTTGAAAAGTTGGGGAATAATCATCAAATTAGAATCTAATTGGGGTATGATTTAAGTATACCTACCAATTTCTATGAGAAATTGCATGTGCTACAGCAACATCTAGTGCTAAAAGACTTCAATTTAGCTCATAAAATGTATTTTAAGGTTTTGACAAGGTTTGCAGATTGTTTTCTGGGTATATTAGGGCCATCTGATTATATAACAGGCAACATTTCTTTGTTTTCACCTTGATGTAAGTGATCTTTTCAGCTACTATGGATGAAGGTAATCAAGTTAAGGGGAGACATGAACAACGTTTCCCTATACCAGGAGAGCCAGTTTGTGTCATATGTGGACGATTTGGGGAGTATATCTGTGACAAGGTCAGCTTGAAAAGGCTCAGTATATTTTTTTTCCGTTTTCTTTTACCTGTGCACAATCCTGTGTGTATGTGATTAATGTTGTTTTGCTCCAGACTGGTGATGACATCTGCAGCATGGATTGCAAAACTGAACTACTGAAACTCCAAGGTCTTGCACTAGTTGAGGTATCTTATCCATAGCTTCCCCTGCATCCTACCTTTTATGAATGGAATAGAGTTCTTCAACTAAAAGATGAAACTTTCTGTATCTTTTGCTAACAGGGAAGTGGTCCTCGTAGCTTCACTGGATCAAGAGATGTGCTAGTGATGCCTGAAGTAGAGAAGGATGGTAGGTACTACAGTAGGCACCAAGGGACCAAGGACTCTAATCTGCTTGCATATAAATGGTACTTTCAGGATGCCATCTTTTCTTGATGCTTAGTATAATTAGACTTTTGAAGAATATTGATTATCTTGGTTATATTGCCTATAGTTAAGTAAATAAGGTAGCCATCTAATTGTTGTAACAGTTCTGCATAGGTTCTTAGGCAGTTAACTGATTAACCTCCCAATAAATATATAAGTTCCAGGATGTAAGGAATATATTATGCTTTAATGTCATAGAAGTTTTTGTGACATGAGAAAGTGTCTTAATTTCATGCTACATCCGTGTTAGTTTTGTCATGGAAACTACTTCCTTACTAATTGGAGTTAGGCTGGATAGATCTTCCCTCGCTAGACTTGATATTGGTATTTGTGTTATTTTCCCTTAGAGTAGTTAATTGGCATATGGAGACAACAAGTTAGAGTTATTCACGACCAATAATTTAATACTTTATTATATGCTATTCTTATTTGATGATGTAACCTTCTTATCTGTTTATCCTTATGCTTGATAGAGATTGATTCTTATATCAACTCTACTGGTTGAAGAGAACGAATAATTAACAAAGACTTGATTTCTACATAATAGGTCAGGATGTTGACATATTCTATGATAAACGTACAATAGAACTTTATTTTCATTTGCCCAAATGAGATGTTTCAAATAAAAACAGAAAAGAGAATAACAAGAGTTGGACTCAGTATTCTGATAGAAATTACTAATCAATCCTTATGATGATCTGTATGAATAATAATTATTTTCGATGTAATGTGGCATGAAGTTTGTAAGCAATTGATTTTTACACTTGCTATAATACCAATGAGAATGATCCAAATAAGTCAAATAAGAGGAACACAAGTAACTCTTTATTTATTGTTGCCATTTTGTGGCACCTAGGTTCAAATTTACTACTGTTGTTTGGAAGCACTTCACCATATAAGATGAGCTTATTTTACAGAAAGCACATATATATATACCAGGAGTCAGGAGAGCACTACCAAGGGTCAAAAGTGGAAGCAAATATATGTCGACAGAAAGTTCCCACACATCAGTCTTAAGATAAGATAAAGGAGTTCATTTTGAAATTTTGGAGGGGAGATAGAAATCCTAGTTCAACTAGGTTTTGAGATATGAAAAAAAAAAATTCCAAATCAAAGTCAAATGTTAAGTTCGATTTAGACTAGAAAAGCTGCATCCTACTAGGGTTAGAAAATCGTACTTTAAAAACCAAAACCAAGTAGGAATATTAATCCTATTCAAACTATTCAAACTTAGCTCAAGTCAGAGAATGAAAACTAAGAGTAGGAAACGTAAAGCCAAGAAAAAATAGGAAAAATAAACACAACAAACACACAACCATAATTTTTTTAACGTGGAAAACCTTAGTCCGTTGAGAGGAAAAAACCATAGATCCATATAAACTAGATTAACCTATATCATATCATTTGTAGAAATAAGAAGCATTTACAACCCTTTAAATAATCCTTCATTTAAGTGTTGAAGTTCACATCTCTTGTTTGAAGTCTGTTTTGATTAACTACTTGATTAGATTGCCTCAATATCTGATTCATAGTACATCGCTACGGATTGCTCCTCAAACTCTTTATGCTAGTAATAGGTGTCAATATAGACTCGGTTCAGCTCCTTTGGTGCTCGATGGTCAATCTATGATGTAGCTTAATACTTGGATATATGTAGAAGACTCTCCTCACAATAGACATGGAATATGTTTGCGAGGGATCCTAGAACTCGTAGATGATTTACTTGAAGTTCCCTTGGGCGGGAGATGGAGAAAGCACCCCCCATCTGATCTTGCATCTCTGGTAGCGGCATATTGTTGACCTCCATCGCTATTGCTATCCTATTTTGCTACTGGTCCCAACACCAATCTGGCATATATATATTACAGGGCTCCCTCACTCCGGCCTATCTGATGAAGTTACTCCCGTAGAAGACAGCTTCATTTCCAGTATCAGATATTGCTTGCCAAATTATTTCCCCTGTATATCTATCAATCAGTGGGAAAACATCTCTATCCACAGGTGGCCACTTTTGATCCAATTACCATGACTATTGATGGACTTGCTTATGCAAAAATCAAATCAGCCTTTTTTCTGCTATGAGCTGTGAGTTGGTCAAGTCCACCTAAAAGAAAATAGTTTATATCTCATTATTTGACCATATATCATTAAATGAATATAAAGGCCCGGATGCAATTCCAATAGTAGGGGAGTTCCAGGCCAGGCTCCTATGCTTATGAAAACCATGGCATGAGTTGGATAGAGTCCCTTAGCCTCTCGTCCTCTTTTATAGGCATGGGAACCACATCCTATTAGGACTAGATGCAACTCTTATTAGGAATACAAAGAATCTCCTATTAGGAATAGGAGACTTAGAAAAAGAAAGGTCCAAGTCCTAATCTCACTCTCCATAGCCTTTTTTCAGCTCCGGTTCAGATTAGGTAAATTATAATAGGAAAATCCAAGTTCTAAATCAAGTCTGAAATTCACTGTTTATCTGCAATTGTTCACCATACTGTTCACTGTTACTGTAGCAGCTTCTGATTTCACTGTGACAAATGCTGAAAATAACTTTTTTGTTATACATAAATTGATTCCCTTTTGGATTCTCTTTACATGTACACTTCTTCCATAGGTAATGTGACTTGATCATATATTATTTCTAATTTTCTATATTTTACATCATTTTTCTAAGTATTTTATATCTACAAACTTGTCATTACATAGAATTGGACTAACAATTTTACTTTTATATTAGTATTTAGATATATTGAAACTTCTTCTGCTTTTACAGTACTTTGCTTTGTTTTTGCTTTGAAGTAAATTTGTTATAATAGAACTTGTATATTTCTCAGTTCCAAAGCAATTGGTCATTGTTATTGTAAGTCGGAAGAACTTGTACATCAGCAATTTAGGTGTCTATTACTTCAAATATCAGGATTTCTATTGTTTTAGTAATTTTCTTTACTTATGAAGGAAAATAATTCATCTGGCTTTTTTCTTGTTCCTATTTCTCCTTGGGTTCAAGGAATTGCATTTTCCTTTGTTAAGAAATTGTCCTATTATTGCTTGAAAAGTAAGCACTCTTAGATTGGACATTTAAGATAATGTCTTTGATGCAATAGAGGGTAAAACCACCTTCCTGTACTTTGTACTCATTCTGATTGTTGCTTCATTGCTTCTAAATTCTTACATAAAGACAATAGCTTGATTTGGAAAGTCTTGTAACATGTGAAATTTAGGGGAAATTATATTTTACCCTAATATGGGTAGGCCTGCATTCACCTCAACCTCCTATAGTGTATTTGTATCACTTTACCCGCATATGGTTATATCCAAATTGAAACCGTTATTTTTTTCATTATATCTTACTATACTATAGGTCGAGTTTGAAGATATTTATTAGAGATAGTTGTAAAAGATTGATTAAGCTTTCTAGCACATCTAAAATACGATTGAAATATATGACAAAAATATATATGTTAAATGTATTTGTCATATTTTTATTATCTAAAATCTGATTGATATTATTCTGAAAATATGTATGTTGATGTCATGACAATCAATTAGTCCAAGAGAGATTTAAGATGTGCTCGAAAGCTTATTTAATTTTCTACAACTTTGTTTCCAACGAGAAATTATAAATTTGATCTATAGTTTGGTTAAATATGTTGAAACAAGTAACTGTTACAGTTTACTCTGGACCACAATAGAGTAAATTGACACAAATAAAACCAAGGCATAAAGTGAATTTAGGCCTAATCACAGGGGGTAAATGCCTTTTTGAACTTCTGTTTATGTCACTCAACCCCTTGTAGTTTTAATCTTTATGTAACTGCTTGATAGACATGAATTTTATATGAAAATACCAACATGCCCTTTATGTTTACACAACTAATTAGAAAATATTTCTGTGAAAATCCATTTGTCTTATACTTATTTCATCTCAATCTTTCTTACTTTTACATTTTAGACATTGCAAATATTCCAAAAGAGATAATATATAGGGCAAAATGGTAAAAAAAGTGTTTTTTCTTAATGGGAAATTATGTTCACTATAAATTTTGAACAGAAAAACTAATAGTTGCACATATATCTGTTATATCACCAGTTGACCTAAAAAATTAAGCTGACAGGTAACAAACTAATAGTATATATCATATCCTTTAATATGTTTTCTCACATGAGCCTTTAGAAAACCAAACAACGTTTAAACTCTAGTCCTTCAGAAAACCAAGCTGATTCCATGTTAAATAAGGTTGCCCTAAAAACTTAAGTTGTTAGCAACAATATATATCATATAATAAGATTAGAACTACAAAATGGTTAACACACATGAAAGTTCAAGGAGGCAAGTTTGGATTTTGGCCTTTCTACCATGGGTTAAAATGTATTTTCCCCTAGAATTATAGAAGAAAAAACAGTACATCATAAAGCAGCTCATAGATGTTCTTTCTTTTTGCACTCCTCATTTCACAAATATGATTTGCATATTTTAATCTGATTGCTCTCTATCTTCTTATTTTTTTCGGCTAAACTTTGCACTTTCTTATTAGTTGGAAATGTCAAAAACCTGGACACCTTGCCGAGGACTGTTTGGTGAATGTAGGGTTTTCCAGACAATGCAACCAGGTTTAGCATCCTTTTTTTTTTTTCAATAGTTTAGGCTTCATATTCAATTGCTTACAATTATTGGAGATTGATCATACATAGAGAAGTACATGACTCAGTATATTTGTTTCATTGTTAGGAACAACTTTCCAACCACCGGTCTAGTTCAATATCTGGAGATCTACGTGCTTTATACAAAAGGTTGTTTGATTTTTTTTATTGCTTTCATTTTCTTTGCTAGAACAACTTGCATTAACTTGGAGAATGCTAATGTTAGCTAATATTTACCAGCTCGAGCATGGCTCATAACTACTCTCGGTTGGTTTATTTGTCTACTTATATCCTTCTAGCCATACTTCTTAGTTCCTACTTCTTGTCAAGGATCATGCAAGGATCTTTTTAAATAAAGTCATTTGGTCTAGTCAGAACCCTAATAATAATTTTAGCCTTCGTTCACTTCGGGAATAACTTTTTTCTTATTCTGAAATACAATTCCTTATATTAGAATAATAGTTAAATATTATAATAACCCTATTCTAGAATACAAATACTATTAATCAAAATTATATCTTATACAACACATCAACATAATTACTAATTTACTCTTCATATCTATCCCATTAACCTACTTTATATCAAATCAAAGGGTATTCATAGTTTTTTTTTATAAAATACCTTTACCCCATTTTTTTCTTCACTTTATATCACATTAAAGTTAATTATTACACTCTTATTTTAAAATACAAGTAAATATAATAATAGTTATTTTAATAATAAAGACCTCATTTTAGAAATAACAAAGAAGAATACATATTCTAGAATTGATCTTATCCTAAAGTAAATGAGACCTTAGAGTATAAAAGATTAATGTATCCTTTTTTATCAGCTCAAGTTTTAGAGTAATTGATGAATTAACATAACATCTATCTAGGAGGTGCTGACTTTTACCTACTTGTGAAAAAAAGTATAAAACTCCACTTGTTTAATCTAAAATTCGTATCTTGGGTATTTTAAAAATGTCTCGAGGTGATATGAGGAGGATACTATTTGACATATGGTCTAACATTTTTCTTGCATTGATGCTATTTGAATTTATTTGAGCTCTTCTTTTTTAACATTTTTCTTGCATTGATGCTATTTGAATTTATTTGAGCTCTTCTTTTCAATAGATGTCAAGGAATTGGAAAAGGTTCATCTACTGCAATGTGCAATACATGTCATGGCTCATCAAGTTTGGCATTATGCCTTGATTGTAGCATGGTCTTCTGCGACAGGTTTAAGTTCCTGTCCTCAAAAGATTTTTGATATTTTATATTTCATTCGATTTGTAAACTGATATCCAGAATTTCAGATAGTGTATTCATATGTATGACTTACAATATCTGAAAATATTCATGCTGTTCTCTTTCTTTACTTCTTGCTGACTCTTCTGTAAATATGAGGAAAGTTTTTCATTTTTTTGTCAATCTGTTGATTTGGGGTCTGGAGTATAGAACGAGAAAACCACCAAAATGAATATATCAGCTCTAATGCTGTAATGCCAACTTGATCTGAACAACAATGAGAAAGCAATTCTTTTATTTCATTAATTTAAATTAGTGAAGGAAAAAATGGAAATATAACCAGAGAGAATCAGTTTATGGTGGGAAAATAGATTGCAGTTTGAGGCCTGTAGTTATGCTTGTATGGTTCACCCCAAATAATTGGATTCCTCATACAAGTGAAAGGCAGTTAAAATAATCCTGAAGATAGTAATGAATGCAATAATATCTAGGAGGTTCGAACATCTTGAATCCTCAAAAGTGAGTCCTCTACTGATTAGATCTTATAATAAATGAATTGAAATGAATTTTCACTATGAGAAGAAACTCGAGTCTCTCAGTGCCCTCTAATTGAGTATTTGTGAATCACAGTTGGTAACTTCTTTATGGAGACCTTATAATATATGCAGCATAAAAATGTGTCTTTGTCTTCTTAGTTCCTTTGTTGAGCAATTGATTGCCTCTAGAAACCAACATATTCTGTCATAAAAAATGACCAATGCTAATGCTCAAAAGTAAGTATGAGTGGCTATGTCACGAAAAAGCTATTCTGTAGGTTTGTCACTTATTTCCTCCAATGTCCATCAAATATCAGTTCATGGGCTCAAATTCTGCTATTTGTACAGAAGAATCATGATCTCTTCTCTTAGCTTAATTATATTTTCAAAAATAAACAAATATCATGATTCTGAACAGCTCTCCAAACTGAAAAAAAAAAAATCATCTTACTGTTACTACAGAAAGGTGCATCTGACTTACCGAAGTACTTCACATTTCTATTAGGACTTTTTTTTTCTCTTCTACATGTCTCTATTGTGCCAGCATCCTTCTCATCCCCAAATAATATGAGTGAAATAGAAAGGTAGTTTTACAAAATCTCAGTAACATTAAGGGCACTTTCATTATCTTAGTTACATGACAAAATCACATAATCAGAATACAATTTACTTGCTTTGTACTGATCTCTACTTCTATCCTTGTTTAGAAGCTGTACCCGGTTTACTTTTTATACTAATCATCAATTTTGTTTGAATATTTCATCCAGTGCAGGTCATTTGAATGCACATATATGTGCACACTCTTCCCATCAGAGATTCTACTCATACAAGCTGCGACGTTTGGTAAGAATCATGGTGTTCTCTGCATGTGCAATACGGGTACTGTTTTTTTTTATTGATTTTGATATCTATTTGAGAACTAGAGTTCTTAGTCATTGAATTCCCTGATGTGCCTTTTTTTCTAGTCTAGGTCCAGCAGGAATTCCTTTTTAAGTGGGAGCAAATTCCAACATTTATCATAACCTACAAATTCTTAGTGAAGAATTAATAGTATTCTTACTAGCTATTATGACCTGCCGCGGTCAAGAGATAATTGGTGACTAAGAATAGGCTTTTGGTGCATGTTATTTGAGGCCTTAGGCAAATCACTATAATTAGAGGTGATCATCGGGCGAGTGGGGCCAAGTTTGGACCAAGTTTTTAGGTCGATCGGGCTTATATTTTTTCGCAGCCCTACTTACCAATCACTCAGGCTGGGCTAGGTCTAGGTTGGGCTAAAATACTATAGTCCATTACTGCTTACTAGCCCATGAGATGTCGGGCCTAAATCGGGCATAACAAGCCTATTATAATAGGCCAGATTTAAAAAAATTATATCTAATTCGGCCAAGCGTAATGGGTCACCATGAAAATATTTTAGTTTTCTTTCATAAGAATATACTTATATATTGATGTCTTATTTATAATATAACTAATGTGAGATTAAAATACAATGAGAATAGACAGACATAAAGGGTTAGGCCACGGGTGAGCTTAGTGGGTTGGGCTTCCGAGCTAAGCCGAGTGAGTAAAGACTTAACTATGTTGCCCATTAACATTTCGGGCTCAGCCCGAGCTAGGTTTAGTCTAGTTAAAACAAGGCAGGTTTGTGCCGGATTTGGGCGGGTCTGACCCAATAATCAACTCTTACTGTGTTCCTATGAGGAATCTTCATGTTATAGTTGACCTCGATGATAATCTCATTCCTTGTAAGTTGTCTGAGCAAGCTTCTGAAAGTGTTATACTGACACAAAAGCCTTTAATAGCCGCATTACCGCAAGATACCTGAATGTGTTGTTATACCATCATTCCAGATATATGTGTGTTCTTAGCATGATGTAAGATTCTGACACCATTGTATCTTAATATTGATTTGTGGTTATTGAGTACTGTGGTAAAAGAACCTTCATTATCAATAGATTCCAGATATGGTATATTTTATTGCAGTAAATAACTTAATATAGAACAATTTAATTAACCTACATTGAGTCGAAGATGAAGTAACCGAGATTTATTTGGCCTCATGCTGTAATTGAGCTTGAACTTGTATCCACATTCAGACAACTTAGTTTGGAGCAGGCTCAACAGGAGATAAACTTGAATTGCGCTTGAACTCCATTTTTCACAAACTGGCTCATCCTTCTCTCTTATATGCAGAATTACTGAATACTGATGATGATAAGTGGTCCAGAATATAGGACTAGGTTCACTGCTGCTTTATTATTCTATTTATAGGTTTTACTGATTATAATTAGTGTTATTAATTATTGCATTACCATTTATACACGAGATGGTGGATTTGTGAAACACTTCTTTTCAGTTTCTTCTAGCTATTGTTTTTTCTCACTATATTTTTTTGGTTCACTTTTCTTCTTGTAGTCATATGTCCATTTGAGAATCTATTCCTTGTAAATTCATCATTCTGGTTCTTTGGATCATCTCAATTCTCTATTAGTTAGCTGCTTAAATAGATGTCTATTTGTTGATTTTCATTAAGGATTCCATAGCACAGTAAGTTTAACTAGAAACCTTTTTGGAGCTTTAATATATTGGTTAGTGCAGCAATTCTTCCGTATTGCGAAGATTTTCTCCTTCCCATTTGGGAGAGGAAATTTAAGGGGCTCATTTTGTTGGACATAAACATTTTAACCATATGTCTTCTGTTTATTTTTCCATTTGCCAAGTTTGTGCATTAATCAACTGAATTGTTGCGCTTGTTCAGGTGAAATGTTGTAAATCAACATGCAATGTTATGGATATAAGGGATCTTCTAGTTTGCCATCATTGTCTTGATAAGGCATTTGACAAGTTCTACAATATGTACACTGCCACATGGTATGCAGTCTCCTATCTGATACTGGCTATCATTTCTAAGAAACATCAAGTACACTGTTAGTGTCAGATGCTTTAAAATGTTTTTCTGCAATCAAGTTTTATACTTAAGACATAAAACATAATTTTCTCTAATAAAAAATGATCGAAATTTTATAGCATCATAAAAATCATATCTTGGATCTAAGTTTATACTTTTGCTTGTCCTTTTCCATTTACTGGCATTTTCTCCTCTAGGAAGGAAGCTGGGCTCTCTATCATCTGGGGTTCCATCTGCTGTGAAGATCATTTCACATGGTAGCTTCATAAAATACTTACTCTAAATAAAGAAAAATGTCTTGAAGGGCATTTGAGCAAATGGCATTTTGTGCAGGCACCTGATGAATTGCACTAGTGCTGATGTAGAAGGCAGTGCATATATAATTAGCAGAAGCAGTCAAAGAACACGCATCGGCCAGCTCAGTGACTTCATTTTCTGGTGAGTTATTGTAGCCATTTCAACTTTCATATTAAAATTTGGTAAGTTACGTCTGTTTTGATTTCTAATGCTTCCCTCTCTATGCTACTTTCTTGAGCATAAGGCAGTGTGCACCAGTCTTGTTCATTTTCTGTTACTTATAGTAGTGGGGTATCTCTAAGTGAACTCCTTATATCCATCTCCAAATCTTTTGCATAAATCCTCTGCCAAAAGATGGATTGTTTATGCATCTCTTTATACTACTTAGAGGTTTGCATGTATGTCCCTCTCAATTTGGTGGAATTATATATATGACATGTCTATGTTTAATTGTCATTTTACAACGAATATGTGTATTTACGCTTATGGAATTAGGTCAATTTTTAAAAAAATATTCTAATTTTTAATACTAGAAGAAAAAAGCTAATGCCATTATAAGCTATTTTATTATTTAGTTGAATACTTATATAAGAAATAGTAATTATATTTGATATGACATAAAGTCAATATTAATATAATAAAGAATAACAAATTTGCAGTAGGAATTAGTGATATATTAAGCTAAATGACCAAAATATCCTTAATTGGATGTAAAGTAGCAGTAATAATTAGGTGTTGTCTAATGTAGGAGCAAAATAATAATTTTGGATTATTATTAAATTGATTTTTAAAAGTTATATGAAATAAAAGGAGAGAATGATGAAGTAATATACTAGAAAAAGCTAACTTATTTAATTACTATATCAGACCAAGGAGACTTATTCCAAAAGAAGATTATTCATATTCCACGAGTAAATAAGGACTTAAGCATTTTATAAATATATCTATCCTATCTTTTACTTATCTTAATTTATTCTCTATTTTGCTATTTTTGAAATGTAGTCAAACTTCTTTTGTCCCATAAGTTCGAAAATATCTGAGTTAGAGTTTTATTGAAAATGAATTTACATAAGAAGAGTAATGCTTAACACTGTATACTTCAACAAAAGCCTAAAGATTGGCAACAAAAGACAAAAAAATGAGAACCAATCTATTGTAGACAGTGTTGTCGAGTAACATCTCCTAGAGTTGAAAGGGGCCTCGTCCATTTGGATGCCCTTTTGCTGATGCCAAATAGTTGAAACTAAAGACTTTGTTGTTGTTTGTTGTTATTGCTTTCGAGTGTATAATAACCTTTTTTTAAATCTTCTCAAAGAACTTGTAGTACTCATGCTTCCATCTGCATTGCTGACTACAGAATCTCATCTCTTCTTCACCCCACCATGCATCCGGGCCTCCCATCTTTACCACCTTCCCACAAAAATGATCTGCGCACGGAACTCGAGGCTCTAGTGGCCATCTCTCCATGGTTACTTTCCTCATCATAGATGCTGCCTTCTTCCTCAATGCCCTGATCTTATGCATGTTGAAGCTTTCAGATTCCATGGTTGCAGATGCATCAGAAGCATCGTTAGCTGTTGCAATCCTCTCTAATATTTTCATGCCGAGAGACTGCGTCTGAGGGTTGTGGAGCAAGATGATGCTCATCATGTACGCCGCAACACAGTGACCGCCAGCCATTGCTCGATAAAGGTGGCGAACTCCAGAGCTCTTCCTTCTTCTGTTGTAGAATTCTTCCTGGAGAAATAGCACAATATAAGTGTAACCAACGTTATACAGGAGTATGTGCTAGTATCTAAGTTGTTACTATATATATATATATATACACACGTATATATATAAGTACAATGGAGGAAAGAAATATCTCAAGTTCTTCTATTCCTGTGGGACTCTATGTGCTTGTTAATTTCATATATAACATGGTGTGATAGAGAATCAATTCTCTCCACACACATGGATTCAGATCAATTGATTCTAAGAACCCAATTTACGCTCTACCTTTTCACTATTTTCAATTCGACCCCTCCATTTTTTTATACTATAATTTAGACGCCAAAAGAGAGGTCATAAACCAAAATAAACACAATGTAGGGTGTGAAATAAATAACTACCAATCCAAGTATGTAGCTAGCTTCGAGATTCCCACTCTCGGCGCAGCTCCGTAGCAAATCCAAGAACCTCTCTTTGTTCCACCAATGCAGCATCCACTCCTTCGTCACCGCCAGCCGCCGGCCGACCTCCCTCGACTTGGACGCCTCGTACATCATCTTGCACCTAAATGGATGGTGCATGCATGCAGACATGAACGGAGCTTAAAAAAAAGAAAAGGAAAACGAAGAAGAACTAAAAACAAACTATAAACTCAATTCGATCGATCTCGTACGATGATCTTAGATTAACGATGTCGCGTAGAGGAGCCGGCGAAGCCGTCGCGATTTTTACGACGACTTCGACGATGAGATCTTGAGGGAGGAGGTTGATGTGAGCTGCTGCAGCTTCGGTGCAACGTTTTATTCTCATCTTCTTCTTGTTGATCTTGAGAAAGAGATGGAAAAGAGAGAAGAAGAAAAAGAAAAGGTGGCGAAGAAGAATAGAAGTTGCTATTCCTTGTGCGAATAGGCTTTGTTATCGGAATAATTGGATAAGAGAAATAGAAGGTCGTGGTTTGATATATAGATATATCGATAGTGTCGAAGAATAGAAAGCAGAATAAGAATCGAAATCCGAGTAGGAATAGGAATTGGCTATTCGAAAAAAGGATTAATCATTAGTTGTCATTGGCGGTGGGGCGGTGTCACTAACGGATAGACAATCTTTGGTTTTGTCGTGTATAATAATAATTAAAATTAAATTTTTTTTTAATCCTATTGGAATTAGGAGATGTGCTTTAATTGGGTCGAATATTTATATGAGCTTATCGGATCTTTTAAAGGGGTGGTCGGAATCCGAATAAAACTGATCCTAAGAAGGTTCAAATAATCGAGATTGAGTTTCTCTCTCAAAAGATAAAAAAAAAAAAAGAGATTATAACAACTCTAGGAGAACACTAAGCTTTAATGAGTCGATTGTTAAGAATAATTTGAGATAAATTCAAATCAAATATGAAGCATAAAAGTATGTTTATTTAACTTTGATCTCTCTCTCTCTCTCTATATATATATATATATGAGGGTTTCTTCCCTGCAATAGAGTTAATTCTTTATCTATTAATTTGATAAAGATTTAATGGCTAAGATCTTTAAGGGTATAATAGGAATGAAAGATATTAATGGTTCAGTAGGTAATTTTTTTTAGATATATAATTTTGCATATTATTTTTTGACAATTATATTATCTTAATATTTTATCAAGTAAAAGACATATATATCATTAACTAAGAGTAATGTATATATATCAAAATAAGGGTATTGATATCTTTTATAATTAACTCGATGAAAATTTAATTACATTTTATCTTTTTGATTATTTTTTATTATTTACATATATCTCTCATTAGTTTAAGATTGATTTAAATTAAATTTTAATAGATAGAGATAGAGAATTATATTTAAATTAAAGTTTATCTCCAAATAATTAAATTTAAATTATTTAATATTAAATAATATCTCCTATAATTAAAGCATAATTATATTTAAGAGAGAAATCTTAACGAAACAAGAAAAAACACTTTTTCCGTACCGTAAAGTAAAGTTAAATGTTTATCAATCAGTTTGATAGAGATCTAATGGTTAAGATCTTCAAGAGTATAATAAGAAAACTGGAAAGTTAGGCACACGTAATTAAATCTTCTTAACTAATATATTCTTTTTCTCACATAATGTGGTTTTGGAACCGATACCGAAAAATCAATACCGGGTATGAAAATTAGCCATTATAGCCGTTGAATTAAGATTATAATTTTTAAAGGTGCATTGAAGTATTTGTCTATATATATATATATATTCTCATTTAAACTTGATTTCAGTCAAGCTAGAGTTTGTTATTTATTTACTTTTGGTCGAGAAGAAATTCATAGATTGAACTTTTATTTCAGCAAACAACAGAGTAGGAAAGAAAGCACCAAGGGAGACATCTCAAACTTAATAATAAAGGATAGGGACCAAATCAATTAAAGCTACAAAAATGTTAAAAATAATAGCTGAGAGTAAACATATTAGACCAACTAAAAAGCTAGAGAAATATATGAAAAACACTCTCCACTTTTCTTTTATTATAGTTCACACCCCATCATATGGATGATTATTTATTATTGATCTTGAATTTTATTTAAAATGACTCAAAAACACTATGCTGATTTTTTTTTTTAAAAAAAAGGTTGGATACTATATGATGAGTTAAAATAATTATAAATGCAAAATGATTTTAATACTCCTAAATGAGTTTTTTAGATTAAAGTAAAAATAAATGAAAAATTAAAATTTAAAGTCAAATGAAATGTATTTTAGAAATTATTTTTTTCAGAAGAAAAAAATATTCTCTATTCCATGTAATGATAAAATTAAGTCAAGGATTTTTTTAGTAAAATGCAAGGAGTCAAATAATAAATATTTATATATTAAAATATTTTTTATTTAAAGAGCAAACTCGTGCTTACATTACATTATCCGGGCTAGGATTGATCAAACTTAATAAAATCCAGCAAAGATTAAACAATGGCATTTACAATCTCTCTAATTCTCCAAGGGCCTATATGGAAGTTATTTGATGTTAAATTTTAGTATTGGCAAATATATATAAAATATTCGAGGTATTTATATATATATATATATATATATATATATATATATATATATATATATATATATATATGAGTATATCTATAAGTTTTGATATAAAATATTTAAAATTTAAAAAATTTAAGTTCACGCGTTCGAAATGTGTTTCAAGGCGTTCGAATGCACCGTTTGCACATATAGATAAGTATTTTTGGCCGTTCGAACGCACTCTGCATCATTTGAAAGTGTTCGCACATATAGAGGAGTGTTTTTGATCGTTCGAATGCATTCGAAAACCGTTCAGATTCTCTATCCCTCTACCTTTCATGTTAGTTTCCCAAGTCCTTCCATCCCTACTTAATGTGGCATCTATTAGTCAGATCATTTATAATTTTTCTGTCTAATGGCAGGCGGAGTATCACTCACCTTGATATATTGATTTTTGGCAATGCCTCTAGGAGTTTTTCTATTGACTAATCGGATGATAATTGTGATAAGTATGTGGTTAATTTTACTCCCTCGTTGCCTCCACCTATTCAGGTTAGGATCTATAGGAAGCTTAGGTTGTCGGAAGGTAGCTTCAATTCCCTTTTATTTACCTTTGACACAAAAAATTTCTTTAATTGTATTAAAGTTGATGCCTAGGAAGAGCTGATTAACAGAGTGGAACAAAAGCCAGGCTTCCACAAAGTTGAGTGTTATTCCAACTTTTTGGCTTTCCTTTTCTTGGATTCTTGATTCTGTCCTTGATCACTCTCTAGCCTAGCCATAAGCTTCTATGGGAGAAGAGTGCTTCCAAGCTAGGCTTACACTTGAATAATTAGGAGACTCTCCTTACATGTAAATCTGAGGGGCCCCTAGCTATTAGGGGCTTAAGAAGAATGAGCAAGTTTACTCATATGGGTAAGAATGTATTTAATAGTGAGGACATAACATAGGTGCACATAATGAAATCAAAATATGGTAACCTTGATCCTTGGGTTGCCAAGGCTGGGCCTCACTCTTCATGGGCATGAAGGGTTATTTGAGATATGGCTAGGGCATCAACTCTGTTATTAGCTAAGGGGACTCCATATGAATCATGGAGGATTCCTAGTTTGAGACTACTTCTTTGTGTTGCTAACTTATTCTTTGTTATTCTCAGATGTTGAGCAAATTTTTCTATGATTTTCAAATTTGATTATAGAAGTATGTTGTAACATTAATACTCTCTTGAGCTCATTTCACCATCAACTTGTTTCTTAGATATTGTAGGTGGCAATTTGGGCTAATAGGTTGGGGGTGACTTGTGGTGGGGGCCTGACTTTGATAAGCAGGCCAAAGCTAAAGATTTATGATTTCCTTCATGAGAGTCTACCAAGCCTTTTCTTAGGGGCCTCTTTGGCAGCTGATCAAGGCCCAATTCAGCTCAGCTTGATTACTAGATTTTCTTAGCTCAAGCTCGATTCGAGCTAGAAATGCTTAGCTTAGCTCGGCTCTTCTCCAGCTTAATGAGGCTCGAACTTGACTCAAAAGCTGAATGGGTGAGAGAATCTTGCTCCGGAGTCAAACATCATGAGGATGAGGGAGAAGGGGAAAAAATCACACAGAATGGATGAAGCATGCAACTGAGCCAAACTTCTTGAGGATCTTGCTTTGGCATCTCATTGTAGATCTAATTCACTCCTCCGTCCACACAAACCCATAGTCGTGCTTTGACAAAGAATGAGAAGAAAGAGGTGGGTCGGCGCTGAAATCCTATAAGGATGAGGATGATGCCATCAGAATTCGAGAAAAGGCTAACGGGAGAATTGGGTATAAGGTAGCTTTCATGTGTTATGAAGTCCGTAGACAAGATGAGAGATGATTTGATTGAAGACGAGAATGAAAAGGCTAAAAAAAACCTTTCTAACAATGAAAGAATATATATAAATCTACAATATTGAGCATAATTGAGCGGAGCTCAAGCGAGCTAGCTCCAGCTCGGCTCGATAATATATTACAGATAAAAATATAAACTCGGCTATAGGCTCATTTAGAGCTTGAGTTGAGCTCAAACTGGGCTCTTAACGAGCGCACAGGCTTTTTAATAGACCTACCCTAGAGTCAGATCTTTCTATAGAAATTATTCCATGGCAAGTTCCATACTAACTCTTATTTTTGTCTCTATAAAGTGTGTTTTGATCCTACCAGACCCATATATAGGTTAGAGTATGTTCAATGGGGTTATATGATATGCCAAAAAGTGTGCATTACAGTTAACGAGTTGTTAGGATTTTATTTGCAGAATGTTCTACACATATCCAAATAATATCAAAACTAGTTAGATAAGGTCGCCAACCTCGAGATTTATAACTTTGATATTCATGACTTCTCCATTCGGAATCTATCTGTAGTGAAACGAAGGGTTAATCTGAGAATATAAGGAAGACTAGTTTTGTTGGTTTATTAGGATTTTAACTTAGTTGTTGATTTGTTTGGATTTGTTTGGATTTGTTAGAGTTGTTTAATTTAGTTGATGAATTCTTAAGGTGAGCCTCTATATATATGTGGATAAAACCTTAATTGGAGTACGAGGATGATGATCTTGCTATTGGAATTAATTTTAGCTTTATATCCTTCTCTCCCTTGACTCTAGCTTTATATCTTTGGTCGACCTCTTTTAACTTCTGTCCCTCCTCTTCCACAACAACTTCTCCCTCTTCACACTAAGAACTAACCCTAGCATTCATTTAGCTATTAGATAACTATCAAAAGCTAAGATCTAAGTTTCAGAACCGTTACAGATCGAATTAGAGGTTCATAGCAGAATAATAATTCCTAAATACATTGTACATAATAGGGAAATTTGTATATAGCACCCTACTTTATAACGTAATTATAATTTACACCTTATATTTTCACTATTTATAAATCGAGTCGATTTAGCGAATATGTGCAAAAAATATATCCTGGGTTAGATTTGAACTAACACCATAAGCATATTCCGTTAAATAGAGATATAAAATGACTACATTGCCCTTATTTCTAAAATGACTTAAGTGCCCTTAATATGATTTGGTTGAGGGTATTTTTATAAAATTTTCAGTATAATTAACTTAACTCAGAGATTTGATTAAATTTAACTAACTGATCTAACGACAGGATATTTTTCGTACATATCCAATAAATCACGGGGCTCGACCTACAACAAATTTTGCTAAATAATATCATACTTCCATAATCGAGCTCATAGATGTTTGCCATATAATTTAATACAAACTGAGTCTATTAGAATAGGATTTAGTGAACATAACATGGATAGGTCGGGCCTCAAGCATTCTCATTTGCCCCCCAAACATTCCATATGGTAGAGTATAGATATAAATAAAAATAAAATGTTTAAATTTCATATCTACCAAAGCTGACAGAAAGTTTGTTCAATATGTAAAATTTTCCTTCTTCATAAATATATTTATAGTAGTTACTATCACCCCTTTTTCAAATTTACCTTCCTGCTCCTCATTCTTTCATATTTACAAATAATAACCAACTTCATTTATGAATAAAAAAGAAATTAGTTGAAGGTATTGGGCTCCAACAAATAAATGCTGATAGTAACTGCTATAAATATGTCTGACTATTCCTCAAACTTATACACTATATAAAAACAAGAGATGGGCTCCATTTATTCCTCTACTTTCTCATATAGAAGGCAGTAGATCAGCAGTACACTTGCCCAAAGAACCTTACAGCAAAGAATAATTACAACAGTGTGCACCAATTCTGTCATTCTGTTGCACTGAAAGATGAAACAAGTGTGTGATTGAAAGATAAAAGGATAGAGAAGAATATGTGCATGAATTCATGATTAGATTGCAAGATCACCATGCAGCACAAATCAAACAAAAAGTGATCCTGCCCGCATGATGAACAAACAAGATCAAATAGGCGGCGAAAAGAATCATGCTGAACCTATCAATCCCTGCAAATTCCAAACCATGCATATCATGTAAGATACCTTCATATTTCCTGAACTGTCCTTGTGTCACCGTTTACAACTTGCGACTCCATAGATGACATCTTGATCTTCATTTCAGCCACCACGAGCTTCGTCAATAGAAGCCCTGCCATGAGTGCCGCAGCCATCAGCATGGTGAACACTCCACTCCAGCTCTTAGCTGAGATGTATCCAGTCAAGAGTGGCCCGATGGCTGCACCGACTGATCCTGTACCGTCGATGATTGCTGTCACTGTGGCCAGAGCTCGAGAATTACCATTTAGAGAGCTGTGAGTGCCAAGGTCCGCAGAAACCGCAGTGGTTATTAGAGCATACGGGCCGTTGACGAACATTCCAGTAATGAACATGAGAGAGATGTTCCAGATCAAGGAGATGCTCCCGTATATGCGGTATAAAAAGAGAGCAGGGATCGCACAATACATGAAGCTTGCAGCGGTGACTGCTCGAGCATCTAGGTGATCAGATATGTGACCGGCAAGGATTCCTCCAAGTACTCCTCCAACATCAAAGAATGTTGATAGAGTGCCAGCTGTCGAATCGGATAAATATTGTCCACCAATAGCTGAAAGGTAGGGAATCTATCAGGTACACAATGACAATCAACAACTGATATATGCAATGGAGGAAGGTATACTGAAGGATGCACAGGAAAGTGAATCTGAATCAACATTTAAAGCACCAATTAAGGTTTAAGGATGTGCATTGTCCTTTTAGATATTAACTTAGAGATGAATGAAAAATTAAAAGACTGATCAGTTTCTCCTTTCACGAGGCATTCAAGAGGTGTATGGCAGTGGCAGAACACGAGTATATAAGGAAAGAACACAGATTCAAGCAAGATATCCTATGGTAAGGATTACAAGACATTCTCTAAGGTTACTTGGAAGCTGTAAATATGATTTATGGGGGATGACGAATTAGATGAAAAGGTTCCTGAAAATAAAATGAGCAGTCAAGCACCTGTTCCTTCTAAGGTCTGAACACTATCTATCAGCTGAGTATCTAACTTCTAGTTTCCCTTTTCTCTTTATCTCCAAATATGAACAAAAGTATCCCGAAATACTTAAGAAAGCCCATTATTTTCTATCTTCATCCCAAAATCAATGATGAGATGACATTTTTAGCTTACCTTGTGATCACAATCTCTGGATATCTGAGGTTACATGAGTTATGTTTTAGAATATTCTTATAAGAGATAATCTTACATAAGATAAATGGAGTCTTTCTGCAGGTGAACAAGAGAAAAGTTCCTTGAACTAAAAATTTAAAAGCACCATAAGTATCATAATGACATTGTCTGCTGGATCCACAGTTCGTAAAGGTTGAAAAAAGAAAGTAATTGGCATAGAAGACAGGATAAAAGAGAATGTTACAAATTTTACATCTGATTAGTTTCAAGTGGTACAAATACATGACTCAGTAAAATTGAGTAAGCCGGAACAGAAAAGGAAAACCAGAAGAAATCATATGCTATTATGGTCAGTAGTACATAGATAGATACACAAATTTGTATGTGTGTGTGTGTTACTGCAATTTTTGCCATTGAGTCATGCATATAGGTTGTGACTTAGAAGCAGGAATCGTTATTAATTAGCTGAAGCGAATGGTAGCTTTGCAAGGACAAAAGAGGAAGCGACGAGCTTTTGGTTCAATTGGAAAAATAGATTTATTTGCATAATGGCTGAGGAAAAACTATGTTGAATAATTTAGCAAACCTAGGAGAGAAAAATAACATACAATATGTACAAAAGAGGTGGGAAAATTCTTCAAGAAGAAAAAGATCAAAAGAACTCATAGAACTAATAAGTTTCAGAGAAACTGTAATTGAGACAATATCTGGGTTTCTGTTTTGATAAGTTGCTACGAGTTCTGCGGGCAGCTAGAGATTTTAATTTCTTACATTTATGTCTTACGACTTTGTGTCACATAAAAGAAAAATATGTAAAAGAGGAACTTTCATTAGTTTTTGGTTCAACCAAAATGCCTTTCGCCTTATGATGATGCAAGGAATTTTATCATGTGATAAAAAAGAGCTCAAAATACCATATGATCTTTCAACAAGAGTGGATGAAATTAACCAGAAAATGATAGTACCTGGAAATTTTTTTTTATCTATAAACAGAAAATAAATATAAATAGGGGCTCTTTTATGTCGTACAGTTGAATTTTGGATGTACATTTCTTGTGTCCTTGCTTGACGAAAGGAAAAGATGGAGGATGGTTCTTAGAGTGATGAAGAGCTGAGGAAAATATAAAATTAGAGAGAAAACTGAGAGAAGGATGGAAAAATGATTAAACAAGAAAAAAATCTGACTCTGGTGAGGGATTTCTGAAAAAGGAGAGCTTGGAAACTGATAAAGAAGATCAAACAAAGATATATGGAACAATGTAAACATTCTAATTAGGAGACTTTCATGAGATCATCTTTTATGATAACTTTTGCGGAATATTAAATAAGAATCTTACACAATCTAGATGCAGTTTCAATCAGATAACATGAAAGTATTGCCCCAGGGGACTTACGTGTATGGCTGATGTAGAACGGTAGCCAGTAGAGGAAGGTATAAGCAACCAACTTGGAGAAGAAGAGGCAAAGAGCGAATGGCGCAACACCAGGTATTCTCCACGCCTCCAAGAAGCCGACTGCTTTCTCCCGTACCTCCTTTTCTGATCCTAAAAGAGGCTCTTGCATACCATCTTTGTCTCGCGATTTTGATAGCCCGTCATCTTTCTCTATCCCCATTGTCTCAGGACTAACCGGCAAAAACAAAAAGACTACCAATCCAACTACACTCATAAGAAGGCCAGGGACAACAAAGGACCAGCCCCACCCATATTTCAATAAAATAGAAGCAATTAGAGAACCAGATATGTTTCCAACTGAGGTATGTGCATTCCAGATACCCATAATTAGCCCTCTTTTTCGCTTTCCAAACCAGTTGCCAACAACTGCTACAACTGACGGCCAGCCTGTGGACTGAAACATACCAGCCAACATCTGAACAAGCAAATAGTAGTAAAAGCTGTGAATGTTGAGCCAATATCCCAGACCAAAAAGTGAAGTGAACATTGCAGCGCCCGTCATTCCCACTGTCAAAAGAATTCGCAGATCAAAACGATCGCCCAAATGCCCCGCAAAGTACATCCCGAAAGAGTACACTGAGAGGAAGGCGACATCAATTATCCCGAGCAATGCTGTACCATCTGAGCTATTAAATGGAGCCCATCCGCTTCCGAGTCCTGGTTTGTGGAGCCCGTCATTCATCGTGTTAAGGAAGTATGATCGTGGCCATGGAGAGAATCCCAACGTCGATGTTTGTGGATCAAGAACACTTTTCACAACACTTGTGGTTTTCCTAGTGGCGTGGTAACTCGCATATGCAAAGAACGTGAGGATCAAAACGATATTTTGATATGCTCTGACGGTAAGACGACTGTTGGTTATAGACTCAAGGAAGCGGAAACCAAGAGGTTTCCTGCTTTCTAGTTCACCAAGCAGAGCCATGAGTTATCTACTGAGGTGCTTATTCAATACTACAAATGCATCCAATATGGTAAAGGACTATATACACTGCCATACAAAGAGGGATTGCATCTGAAAGCAACAAAATATATTAGAGAGAACTCTCAATGACCCAATATTCTGCAAGATTTATACAAGCAAACATTATTGTTCTCAGTCCTAACACTTCAAGAAATATGTGATCTGGCACACTGCAGTCATTCATCCAGTAGTCGAAAAATGCAACAATTCAGAAGTAAAAGATTTATCTAATGAAAAGAAGATGACCCACAAAAGCAATTTTCAGATGCACCAAGGGACAGAAGATGCTTAAACCCAATTGTATCAGCTAGAAATGTTACAACTAAAACCAAACAAAAGTAGCAATTTTGACACAAAAGCATCTTTATCTTTTCTTGCTGCATTTCAACATACCTGTATGATTTTTTGTAAGAATTGAGATAGAGAAAAGTGAGAACCAAGATCACAGCTTTAATTTAGTGATAAATTATTGAAATGAAGTAAAATACCATCATGATAATTGATAGAGAAATCTTGGCATCAGTAGCAAAAGGACTTTATCTTTTTCTTTTATCCTGATAAAACCCAATTCACCACGAAAGGAAGCAATAGAACCAGTCAATACAAACTGAAGCAATAAATGACTCTCCAGACAAAATCTAACCCACTTCCTATCTCTCTCTAAAAGGCCGTCTCAAACTCAAAAACACATGAAAACCAGAAGAAATTAATCCAAAAATACATTGAGAAAAATGGCTCTAGACATGCTTGCAGGAGGACTCAGAGAAGGATGAAGACGAAAGCAAAGAAATCTACACGAAGAAAAAGGGAAACAAAACTTGGTCGAATCTATCGTGTCATCACCTGATAAGGGGAGATTGCTGAATTCGAGGGCTTCTGAGCTATGATCTTCGTCTCTCTTTGCCTTCCCCTCTTTGTGGTTGATGGAAACACGCAAAGTTCCAAGGAGTCTTCCAACCGAGAGAGACCGGGAGTTATTTATGAGATGACATGCCACGTTCCTGTACGCAATTCTATAAATTTTTTTTAAATTTACATGAATACCCTTTTGTCTTTTCAACCTTCTAGTTTAGTTTAATCACCATCCTGCCATTATTTTTAAAATATTTTCATATCACATTTTACCCTCTCAATTATTTTTGCTTAAATTTACTTTACTCTCCATAATTTTATTTACGTCACTTCACCCCATTATATAATAGGGTCTAAATTAAAGTGCACCCATATTTGATCAATTTAAAAAGATAAATTTAAAATTCATTTGATACTATTTTAAATGCATTGAAAAGTTTATTCAATCTTCTACAACCTATCTCTATTGAGTATCTTCATACTTAATCTATGGTTTAGTTAAATATGATGGAAAAGATAATGGTTTTAGTTTGGATGTAACTATAAGGAAGATAAATGATACAAATAAAACTATAGATGATGAAATGAATTTAGACCTTACCACAAAGAGGTAAAAGTAACTCTCCATATAGAAATGTAGAGAGAACCTATTTTTCTTAACTCGTAAGAGAAAGACCAATGTGGACATTTATCCTTACAAATATTACTAAATAGATAAGATATCTACCTAAGCGACGAAGAGTTATAGACAATTTGAAATAGGGCTTATGCAAACCTTCTAATTTACACTTTTCGATCTCTATGTCAATTCTACTCTATTTGAGTGTAATCGAGTTGTCACGCTAATCTTGCATTTATAAGTCAAATCCTACTTTTTAAAGTCATTTTTAGCTATCATGTTACTATAACATCTCTATAAAATGATATAAGTTTAATCGCATAACATTGCATTAGAGTACTTTAAGAAAGTGAAAAGAAGCGAAAATTCGTTGCAGAATAAGGTCAATTCTAGAATAAGTATTCTAATTTTTAATACTAGAAGAAGAAAACTAATATCAGTATAAACTATTCGATTATTTAGTTAAATATCAGTATAAACTATTCTAGAATAAAGCTATTCATATTCCATAAATAAACGGGCCATACTATTATTCTCAAAACCCTACATTTTTCTTTATGATGGCCCTTTTTTCGCTTTTATTGCTTCAAAAAGCACCCTAAAGCTAACTCAATCAATAGGCACTTTATTGTATTGTTATTATAGATGACTTAGATTAATGATCCTTGTCACTTATGTAGTCAACTTTTGTTATGGCATATTTTTGATATACTAGACTTTTAGTTTCAAGCGAAATATAATTTTTTAACTCTCGAGTATTTTTATATAATTCTTACCGAAACCTTTTAAAATATTATAATTACTACTACATTCATTAAAATATTATAATTGCCATCGAAATCATTGTTGTCTCTTAAATATATTATTTTAAATCTCAAAACTAATAAAATCAAAGATGTAGATTTTATATAAATTTCTCTATATTCCATATAAAATTATGATAATTACACCTAAATCTCCTCATTTATTTATCATAGCACATCGACTCTCTCGACTATCTAATCATGATCATATTAATAAAAAAAATTAAATAATTATTTTACCTTAAAATAAGGATAAAATAGTTCCTAAAACATCTAATTGATGATAGTTTTTAACCTAAAAATCAAATGGACAACTAAAGAAAGAGACATTTTGAATAAATAAATAAGAAATTATATATAAAAATGGGCAATAAGTTCTGAGAGCTACTTGCTATTATCCTATATTAAAAAAAAAGGACACATCTGTAACTATTGAATACATCTCGAGATCAAAGGTAGAAAAATAAATCCTATGCAAAGATTTGAGCACAAACAGTTGAAAGTATTAAGTATACACAGAATGGCATGAATGTAATAATGAGACGAGTAAAGGGTAAAATGGTAACACGAGCGAATTTACTGTTTCCTGATTCCTCCTCAAGTCGGAGGCCGAATATTCCGATCCCCACGAAGAATTATACCTCGCGTCTCCGGATATTCCTCCGCCGGATCCGCGAATCTACGTGGGGTCCGGTGGACCCGGAAGTACGGTGAACTCGTACATGCGAGGAGCCCATCCTATCGACCGCTCTAGGACAGCGAAGCAGCTCACCAACCGGCAACCGTTGCTCCATCCGAACCGCTTGCTTCCGAGCCCGAGGGATCGCCTGCAAGTGCCGGAATACGAAACATGTGCATATTAATCACGTGGTTGGTTGTTTCCGTTGTGCATGAGTTGTCGACGATGGCTCTGTTCGTACGGTAATAAGAAAGAGTAAATAATTCACTATACATTTAAAATTTTAGCGTATTTTATAATTCATACCCTATATTTTACTTATTCTGTTATTCACACATGTCTCTGATGATTTTATAACCAGACACCCTGACGTTATTTTGACTAACTGATATCGACCAAATTAATAAAATACCCTCATAATTATTTTTCTTTCTCTCTACCCCTCCTTTGATGAAGGCATAGATAATATGGGTATATATAAATTATTTCATATATTATAACGGAGTAGTCCTTTGCTGGTACCGTTTAGATTAACGATGGTTGTTAAATGAGAATTATAAGAAAAAAAAGTAGGGGTCAGGTTATAAAAACTTCAAATATGGAGTATGAATTACAAAATAGATAAAATATAGGATATGATTTATAAAATTTCTAAAAAAAAATAAATAAAAGGGCTTATATTCTTGGTAGGTCAATTGGTTTCTATTTTAGTAACAAAAAAGTAATTTTAATGTGCATTATAATTTTTATAAATTTAATATTACTTATTTTAGAAAGGGTCTATTTAGAATTTTTGCTTGTGCCTCTACAGATATTAAGTAGACCATGTTTGCTTATATGGCTCTCTAGAGTTTATATTTATATGTATATCGCTAAAAATACACAACTTTTTACATGTATACCTTTTAAAATCTCTTTTTTATATGAATACTCATTGGATTAAAGTACTATAAAATTTGAATAATTTAAATATAAAAAAAATAAAAATATTTTATTTTATTTTTTAAGTATTCTCTTATTCGAGGGTATTTTTATTTATTTTTATTAACTTAAAAAAGTTACTATGAGGATATCTATACAAATAAACGTATGTCTGTGGAGTATACATAAATTATTTAGAGCTATCTATATATTATTTAAATATATTTTTTAAAATTAGCGATTTAGTTGAGTGAACCATCAGTTTAACCAATAACACAGTGATTGGATATCTGATTGGGTCAATATCTAATCTCACTAGGAGATTGATATTCACTCTTCGGACTTTTCTTGTGCTCTCTCTAATCGCATTCCTCTTCTTTGGTTCTAAGCAACTCACTCCTAGGAGTGCTAGTGCTACTTTGAACGACATTGTTCTAGGAATGGTATATCTTTTTCTCTCTTATTCTAACATTGATCATACTATATGAATTTGAGAGGTAGCTATTGGGCTCTCTAGTTAAAGTTCAAATCTAGGTACTCCGTTTTGCATTGGGCAATTTTGTAACTGATGCCAATTCTAGAATGAATATTCCTCATTGTTATTTCTAAAATGAGCACTTTACTTTAAAAATAAATATTCTTATGCTCATTTGTATTTTAGTATAAGGATATAATAATTATTTTGATCTGATATAAAGTGAAGAAAAAATAGAAAAAATATGTTTTATTTTTATGAAATTACTATGAATATCCTTTGATTTGATATAAAATAGGTTGATGTGATAGATATCAATGGTAAATTAGTAATTGGGTTAGTGTGTGATATAAGATGTAATCTTAATAAATAATATTTGTATTCTAAAATAGAGTTATTATGATGTTTAGTTATTATTACGAAATAAAGATTGTATTTTAAAATAAGAAAAAAAAATTATTCCTGAAATGAACGGGGCTAAGTGAGATAATAAAGTGGATCAGATTTAACTTCGAGTTGCCTATGTTGCACCTTCGTGGCCATCCTCGCCAATTCTAGATGAATCTGAAGACAGTTCCAGAATCATAAAATGAAAATCTAACTACTAAAAAATTTGTGAGATTGAAGGATTATTTTCTGCAACTTATCTTTAGAGGTCAGTTATTTTGGAATTTTTATCTTTCATCTTGACTAATTAAGATATAAGCTGCATTACTTTAGAAATTAGGAAGTGTTATTAATGGCATAGATTTAGTATAACAATGCGGTTTGCCCCTTCATTTAGTACAGAGGATGTTTTCCTATCTTAAACGACCAGCCAAATGAAAGAGTCAAACTTTTTGTCATACTAAATATATGCCCTTAATAACACTTGCTTATTAATTTTTAAGGGATTTTACAAACTCTACGGTTTATCTATTTTGTGATTCACACTATGTCTTTAAAATTTTTATAACCTGACTCTTACTTTTTCTTTATAATTCTGATTTGACACCCTCCGTTAATTTAACTAGTACCAACAAAGGAATATTTCATCATAATATATAAAATGATTATATATACCTAACATGTCTTTTTCAGAAGAGGGACAAAGAGGAGAAAAAATAATGGTGAGGGTATTTTAGTAATTTGGTCGATATTGATTAGTCAAAATAATATCAGTGTTAAATGAAAATTATAGAGAGAAAAAAAGATCGAGTTACAAAATCGTCAAAAACGAGTGTGAATTATAAAATAGATAAAATATAGGGTATAACTTATAAAATACCCTATTTTTTTAATATGGAAGTAGATGTACATATATAATAAATTATATGTATTTAGAAAATTGGGGCCGTCTTAGCTATTGAGCCAACCCTCCAAGCAAATTTTAAGTGTATATATTCTAAAATAAAAACTAATTTTAAAACATAAATATTTAAATTAAAACGTTTCAAAATTTTAAGACTAAAATATGCTTAGGATAAATAATATAATAATTAAATAATAAAAATAACTAAGTAATTTTGCACAAGTGATTGACTTTAGGGGCACCAATTCACCTGGTCTAATCTTATTCAAATAACATATAAACTAACATGGCCCTTAAACTAAGTATAGAAGGAATACTTACAATTTAATCATCAAAATATTGTCTATTTTCACATTAGACCTTTTCTTTTCTTTTTCTTTTTCTTTTTTTTTTGGCACATTGAACCCTGTAACTCTATAAAATCTGATCCCTTAGATTATTTTTCATTAAAAAGTATAATATAAATATCACATGATCAAGTTTGTGACTATTTTATCATGAATAAAGCATAGTTGTAACAACCGGACAAGATTTCCTAGTCAAAAGCTCAAAGTTAGTTGAACTACTAGTTTATTTAATAATATTTTAAATAATATTTTTGTAGTACTAACTAATTATAAACACAAGAAAAAAAAAATCTATTATTTAGCCATTTTTTCATCTTCTTCGAGTACACAAAAATTCTCATCTTTGCGCACTCTCTCTCTTTTCTTAAAAAAAAAAAAATATTTGGGCACGACGTGGCCGGCCACACTGTGGCCGGCCTCGTGCCCACGCAAGCTGCATGAGCAGCTTGCGTGGTGGGGGCGCCACGGGTCCACTGTCACTGCCGCAGCCAACCGCCTGCGGCCAGCTGGCCGCGGCGGGCCCCGGCGCCGCCGCTACCCCCCCCCCCCCCCACCGCCTTCTCTCTCTTTAAATCTCTCTCTCTCGGTCACTCTCTCACTCTACTCTCTCTCTACTCTCTCGCACTCCTTCCTCTCCTCGTTGCCGACGTCGGCCCGCCGCCACCTTCCCGAAGCCGCCGCCGCCGGTGAGAAGCTCTTCCTCTCTCTCTCTCTCTTTCTCTCTTGCCCGAGCTCGGGCTTGTCGGAGCCGAGCCGCTGGCTGGCCAGAAGCGGCCGGTGCCCTCCCCGCCGGCCCGGGTCCGCACCTCCCTCCTCTTTCTTCCTTCTTCTCTTCTCTTCTTCTTCCTTCTTCCTTCTTTTCTTCTTCTTCTTCCTCAGCTGCTTATTCTCTTCTTATTTTTCTGCAACAGTTCTGGGCTCGGCCCAGCACTGTAGCAGGCCAGCGTTGGGCCAAGCCCAGCACTAGTACCAGTGATCCATTATCCTTTTTAATTTTATTATTTATTTATTTAGGTATTTCTGTCTTAATTAATACAAATAGATTTAGACATTATTTATTTTAATAATAATACATATTCATCATTATGATTATTGTTAATTATAGTTTATTGATGATTAATTAGGTTATAAACTATTACACATAAATATAGGTAATACTTATATTTATTTATTTACTTATATGTATATTAGATTAATAGATAAATTTGTAAATTATAATTATTAGATTTATATTCTAATATTCTTATGATATACATTTTAAGTAATTCTATTAATTTATTATATATTGTTATTTTTGTAACACATAAAATACTAGGCTTATGTATTTATTTATTATTTTATAAAGTAATCTTTAATTAATCAAGATATAATTATAGTTAGGTTTTCATATATTTTTTTTTATTTTTATCTGTAATTAAAAATCTAGCTAGTAATAAAGATAAGTAGAAATTCTAAAACATTCTAAATCATCATATATTACATAAACAGATTTTAATCAGATAACGGCTAACATCATATTACTTAAATAATTTCAGATTCTGACCCCCCTATTTAGGATCCCGTGGGCTTAGCTATCGAGGCTTGATCATTGTTGTAGCAATGTGAACGAGTGGTTGTTTGGTATTTGCAGTGGTAGTGAGTAGTCTTATCTCCTAGACACCTTTCTCAAATTAGGATATATTATATATTATATACATGCATGTTTTGGCCTCCAGCATTACTATATGACTTTATATAGAGATGATTTCAGTCAAGCATATTTTATCATGCATTTGATTAGGCTAATCTGAGATATGAGTACGTTGGTGATATATAGAGATGATTGGAGATGATTATACTGTTATGGTTTTATGTCGGGATGATCTCTATCATAAGTATACATGTGTTAGACTAGCAGGAGTATGCATGTGTTAGATACATGGTTGGAGTCGGCATTGCACCATTTTTCTCTTAGCTTATTCACCACCAAAATTTCTAAGTTGCATGATCTGTTATAGTACTAGATATATGCATATGATCTATCATGTATAGGAAAATCATGACAATAGTTGTGTATGTGATGTGATGTGATGGCTGAAACGGTATTTGGTCCAGACTGGTACTGGACATACTCTTAGCGTATGGCAGAGTATGATGATGGCTGATAGTTATACTCTTAGCGTATGATAGGGTACAACTATCATTGATATACCCTTAGCGTATGGCAGGGTATGATTACTTTCTTCTGAGATACCCTTAGTGTATGGTAGGATATTATTTATCTACAGAGATACTCTTAGCGTATAGCAGGGTATGCTCTAAGCTTATGACATGATGTGTATCGAGTTTGGGGCCGGGTATCGTAGTCTAGCATGGTGGATGATATTCAGAGTTGAGACGGATGATTGTGATAGTGAGAGATATGTGGATTATATCTGGCTCTGACATATACGATTATCTAGTGGTTGGCATGCATCATGCATCATCATTGATGTGACTAGTATTATTGGATCATAATTATTATACATGATATATTGCTATATTCGGTGATGTTATATGGTAATTTCATCATGTGACATATTTTTAGTTGATATATATGCTCATTTATGAGAATTGATTTCATTCATATATATGTCATTGATGATACATATATACATGTTCATACATGACATTATACTACTTTCTGATTCATATTATTCAGTACATGATTTACTCTCTGTTTGGCTTCACTTATTCGGGGTAAGGTCTATTCACTGAGCCTTTTGCTCTTGACTCTTTTTTTATTTCTTTTCTAACCCTCAAATATTATGATACGTGATAGCGACTTGAGATATCCTGATGAGATATTTTAAAGCAAGGATGAGGTGAGCTATAGACGTGAAGTGGTATAGAAGATAGTTTAACCAGACATTAAGTTGTATCGTTATTTGTTATATTTGTACCTTATTGTATCAGATGATAATTTATATAGTATATGTCAGATTATAGAGCACTCGTATATCAGTTGTTTAGTTGTATTTTGATGGTTTGTTGTGGCCTGTGTAGGTCCTACCAGATTAGGTAGTGGTCTCGTGTATATTATTGTGGACTTGGATATTCAGATGTTAACAAGTTTATTTGGTTAATTAATATAATTTATTTGGTGTTGGATTATGTGAATATGCATATATTAGTAGGTATTATTTTTTTGATGTCATGATTACATATGCACAGGAGTGTACCTGTGCGTGTCGGGCCCCGCCCGACCTGTCGCGTGCGCCGCGCGTGCCGTGTGGACACGTGGGCGTGTACGTGCCCATGCCGGGCAAGGGCGTTACAGTTCGGGTGGTATCAGAGCTTAGGTTTAAGGATAATGGGCGTGTACGTGCCCATGCCGGGCAGGGGCGTTACAATTCAGGTGGTATCAGAGCTTAGGTTTAAGGATAATCTGGCAAACCATCAAGTACACTAATTGTCGATTTGTTTTAGGGTTATGTTAGTAGCCGATTTCAATGAGTTTGATATTAATTGGTTGTGATGTTGAGATTATTAAGTTTTGATACTTTGACGATATTGATAGAAATAATTTGTGATGATAGTATATTGAAAATTTATTTGAGCGACTAATGAATAAGAAGAGATATTACTAAATCATGAATTGAGGTTATTGATATTGAGGTGTTATAGTTTGTGGAGCCTAATATTGGATATATAGACTTATTCATATGTTGTGATAAAATGTAGAAATTTGTAAATATGTAGAGATATGTATTTTGTACAGAAGGATTATTATCGGTAGATTTGAGGTTATTCGGAGTAGACATAGCATATTTTTGGATTTTTGATCTTTTATGGATATATTTGATATTAGAAGATTGATGTAAAGAGATATATATGCAGAGAGACTATTCTGATTTTTATGAAAGTTATAATTATGGATTATGGATGGATGAGTAAGACATATGATGATTTTGTATAATGGAAAAAAAATTAAGTGATGTGATATAGATGATTATAGATTGTATATAGAAAAGAATTTTCGGACGACTAGTATGATAAATTATATTTGCAAGATACTTGTGTTAATAGATATGAAATTTTGATTGTATCAATAAAATGAGTGATTTAGCAGGGATATGTGTGTCTGACAATATTGTTAGAGGATTAATGTCTCGCTTAAATCTTTGAGTTGATTACCAAATGAGTAATGGGTATAGGAAATATGATATCGATACAGTTATTGGATTGTGAGTGATGTTAGTAGTTTAGACGTAAGGTATATAGTTTTGGACAACATGATAGTAGGTCTAGTTTAGAAGTTGCTAATTGTGTGAATTTGATTAGATGAAAAGAATGATAATGAACTGAATAATATAGGGTAATGATAGTTGTTAAGTTGATAGCCCCATGACATATTTTGTATGACAGCGAAAATATATGTCAACAATTAGTTTAGTTTTGGGCTTTGATTTAGAGGATAATAATATTATAGCATGACGATCGTGTGTTTTGGGTGATGAAGTCTGGTTGCAAATATGCATAATTGGTTTATTATGATTATTAGGTGATATTAATGTTGTTATAAAATAATTTTTGATGATACTATACGATTAAATTGTGCAGTATATATAGTGGACTTTGTATAGAGGATGTGATAGAATATTAAATTGAGACTCTTGAAGAAATATGAGGTTTAAGTGATTTAATTAGGAATGAGATATATTGGTATAGATGTTAAATTGAGATATTATGTGTTTTGACATGTTAGTTGTTTTGATGATACTAATTGGAGAGATAATTTAATAGAGTTATTCATAGAGCCTATAGACTTGATCATTTGTTATGACTGAGAGATGGTTTGGAAGTTGAACTAATTGCTTCATAGGACGATAATGAAAGGAATATAGAGGACTATGATATTTCGTGATGAACGGATAATGATGTATAGGGAAGTGATTATATTAGCATTTGTTTAACTGTTGGCTTAGCTGTTTGATTATTACTAGAGATTATTGAGCGAGCCTTTTAGAATGATGAGATCAATCTTAATTATTGTAAAGACTTACAGGTATCTATAGCTCATCTCATCATCGCTCTAAATATATTTTCAAGTTATTTTAAGTCGCTATCACATACCACATATTTGAAAGGGCTAGAAAAGAAATAAAGATACTCATGAGCTAAAGACTTAGTGAATAGACCTTACCCCAAATCAGTGATGCCAAATAAAGAATAAATCATGTACTAGATAATATAAATCAGAAAGAGAATTATGTCATGAATGAGTATATAAATGTATCCTCAATAATATATAAATGTAATCAAATATAATTCTCAATAATATATAGACAAATCTCCATATTATATCATCATCATAACTCTCTCAAATATGATATATATGATGCATACCGATCATGACTATGTTATGATATCAAATGCAACCACATATATACGATACATAATGACCACTCGATAATCAAGTATACTAGATAATAATAAAATTATATGCATTTCTCAATATCTCAGTTATCAATATTGACTTTAAGTAACATCATCATATTATACCACTATGCACAGTCAATATCAGATACCCGATCTCATCATCTAGACCATAGGCTAAAAGTATACCCTGCCATACGATAAAAGGTATCTCAATCATAATCATACCCTGCCAATACGCTAAGGGTATATTCAAATCTATCTAGATCGGGTACCCCAGTAATTAATAAAAATCACATGAGGGTAACTCGCCACACGCATGCCTTGGTAAACGGCAAGTGTCTGATTGTTTGTCCGTATAGACTCAACTGACCTCGAACATGGGCCACGAGATATTGCACATCAGTGACCATAATCATTACATCATGCACCTTTAACTCTAGTGCATACTCAGGTACACTCATACTTTTTCTATCAACTTTCTTATCAATGAGATTTATACATTTTCTTCTATATGATAGATTACGTGCATATATCCAGTAGTATAATAAGTCATGCATATAAGAAATTTAGGTGGTAAGAAAGTCAAGAGAAAAATGATATAATGCAGTCTCTCTAATTATATATCTAACACATGCATATCTCTGCTAGTCTATCACATGCATACTCATACTAGAGATTATTTCGACATAAAATCATAACAGTATAATCATCTCCAATCATCTTTATATATCATTAGCATACTTATATCTAAGATCAATCTAATAAATGCATGATAAAATATGCTCGACCGAAATCATCTATAGATAATGTCATATAATATACATAATTATATAATAGATTCTAATTTGAGAAATGCGTCTAGAAGATAAGACTACTCACCTCAGATCAAAAAACCTAACACATATATCCCTCACGTCTACCAATCAACCGTCACTCATCGTTAATAAGATCCACAGGGTCTCAAATAAGAGGTTTGGGATCTGAAAATATTTAAATAACATGAAAGTAGCCGTTTATTTAATTGAAATCCGTTCATATAAAATATAATAATCTATTAGGTTTTAGAATTTTTACTTATCTTTATAACTAGTTAGATTTATAATTATAAATAAAAACATAAATATAGATAAAAATATAATTATAATTATGTTGTGATTCTCACTCTATCTTAAATAATTAGGGACTATGTAGTCTTACTTTATAAAATAATAAATATATAAATAAATAAGCCTGGTATTTTATTTGTTACAAGATAATAATATATAATAATTATTAGAATTACTTAAAATGTATATCATAAAAGTATAAGTATATAAATCTAATAATTATAATTTACAATTCTATCTATTAATCTAATAAAAATATAAATAAAAAAACAAATAAGTATTACCTATATTTATGTGTAATAGTTTATAACCAAATTAATCATTAATTATACTAATTATAATTAATAATAATCATATTGAAGAATATATATTACTATTAAAATAATTAATATTTAAATAATCTATCTGCATTAATTAAGAAAGATATACCTAAATAAATTAAATTAAATTTTTATCATAAAAAAAAAACACCGCCACTAGTGCTGGGCCGAGCCCAGCACTGTTGCAGAAAGAGAAGGAGAAGAAGCTGAGGAAGAAGAAGAGGAAAGGAAGAAGAAAGAAGAAAGAAGAAGAAGAGAAGAAAGGAGGGGAGGGAGGAGAGCTGGGCCGGCGGGGAGGGGCACGGCCGCTGTTGGCTAGCCAGCGGCCGGCCTCTTCCCGGCGGCTCTGTTCTGCGAACCCGAGTGAGAGAGAGAGAGAGAGAGACGGGCTCACCTTGGCCACCGTGGCGACGGCAGCAGTGGCGGGTCGGCAGCGGTAGCAGTGAGAGAGAGAGAGAGAAAGAGAGAAAGGGAGTTTGAGAGAGAGAAGGGAGTGTTGCAAAGTGATCATGTACGTCAAACAAAGAACATGATTTTGGATGAGTTTCTGTTTACTTTCGTTAGATAATTGCCGGGTTGATCCAGAAATGAAAACTGTTAACTAACGGATTAATACTCATACCTTTAAGAGTTTTAAGTTTGCTAGATGGATGTATGATCATTGCACAGGACTAGCATATCAGATCACCAGTACTGCAGATGAATCGATGTTTTATTAGTATATATATGTATGAAGCATTAAGATACCGCTGGTACATTGATACATGAAGCTTTATTCTAATATATATCATGGCCTAGCTTCCCAATACACATAGTTCAAGTAGCTTGATTCATGACTTAATTCATCTGCACTCCTTCTCTAGTTCTTAAAGAAAGTCGATCGGGTAGACGTGCTGCTTGTTGGGGTAAAACAGCCCAAAGTGTTTCTCGACAATGATATTTCCCGTCTGCTTCTGGTTCTCATCGAACATTGCATATATGTATGCCTCTATTGCCTTTCCAGGCCTCCTTGGTGTCCCCCGACCCGCATGGATGTGATTGATCAAATTCTGATTGTAAGTTTGTGCATTACCAAGGGTCGCTGCTTTGCCGCCGTAGGATGGCCACCCGGTCTCCGAGACGACGATGTCCACCTTCTTCCCACCGACCCCGTCGATCGCCGCGTAGAATCCGTCGATAACCGCGTCAAATAAATTCTGATACTCATACTTTCCGTCAGTGAGAACAGTCTCAGGTGAGGTGAACAAGGCATAGTTGATGTCCATATAGGGTGTGTCAATATAAGTGAAGTAGGGGTACACATCTGCTAGCAGTGAACAAGGCATAATTGCACTATTTGTATCATGTACGGTTCTGCCTCAGGAGAGAATGCAGTCATAGAGGGGGGGGAAAGATGGCTTAAGAACAACTCGAGAAACTGCTGTTGAAACCTTGATCTTGTCTTGTAGGCTGACCGACGAGAGCGCGTTATATATGTTCTGCATGGCAGGGAGTATGTACCCCATGCTTTCGCCGGTAACCTCGTTGCCCACGGCGATGTACCGGAAGGAAACACCTGCAGCGTGTTAAGTTTGAATATGTGTATTCACCCACGCAGTGGCGGCAGATTGATTGCCTCCGAGAGACTGGAGATCATCGTTGGCGACGCCGATGATGAGTTCGATGCCGGTGCCTCGTAAGGAGTTGAGAACATCGGCGTTTGGAGTGTAGATCCTCATTGCTTTAACGCCCTTAAATTGGTAGAGTTGTATAACTTCACTAGGTTGAGGAAGGTTGTTGCCAAGCATTCCATAGCAGGCACCAACTGATCAGTGCACATGTCCAAGCAAACATGTCATGGTATATATTAGCTAGTTAACACTCCTAAGAAAATACTTAAATTTTAATTTTTTTAATCCATTAATTTAGTCGTATATGTAAAATGTCTTATATACCCTTTAATCTATCAAAAAAATAAAAATTATTTTTAATAACTAATTGGATAGTATCGAATTTATGCGGAACCGAATAATCTTAAATCTTCGCGAATCTTCACCGTCCATTCCGATCACTCTCTCCCTATAAATAGAGCCCACCACCCTTCTTCGAGTACAAAAAAAAAATATTCGCGTCTTTGCGCGGGCTCTCTTCTTCGTCCATTCCGATCTCTTCTTCGTCTCTCTCTAAGGTACATTTCTCTCTCTACGATCCCATCTAGGGTTTCGTTGATCTAGTAGGTTCCGTCGTGAGGTTTCGATTCATCTAGGGTTTGTGAAAGGACGTGCGACATTGTTCTTGTAGTGTTTCCGTGTTCTATTGATGTAAGATCTTCACTCGATGATTGGATCATCTTCTTGAATGTTTGTTTGATATGATCGAGATTCAATCGGTTTATTTTCTTGTTTGTTTATCTAGGGTTTGCGGAAGGACGAGATTGTTTATCTTCTTTTATTTTAAGAACTTTCTACTGTTTTCTTTATCTGGTCTAGGGTTTCGGATCCATGGTATTTGGATCATGTTGCTGATCTGTAATCCGATTGATTGGGTTTCTTGATTTGATCCATGATTATTGTTTGTTCTCTTTTTCTTTTTTTGATTTGGTACATCTCTTAGTTTCCTTATGGTTGAAGAGCGAGATTCCTTCCTTTTTCTCCCTTTTATGTTTTGAGGACCCTAAATGTTTGTTTGATCTAATCTAGACTTTTGTGCATGTATATTAATCTGTGGCCATGCATTATTATCCTTAGGATCGGATTGATTTTTCTGTTTGCTACTAATCCTTTTTTCCATGAACCTTAGTTGTTTTCTGAATTAAGTTCTATCCTTGTTTTTTAGTTTGATCTGTCTATGGTTTTTACCCTGTAGATTTCCATGGCTCATGGTTGAATGAACTGTTTTCCTTTACTTTTTATTGAAATTAATGGTCTAGTTTCTTTGATCTGAACTATAATATGTTGCTTATTTCTAGCATTTGTCAATTGTGTGATTTCAACATACGTAGGGTTTGTTGATCAACTTATGCATGTCACAGGGAATTTCTTCCTTGTAGACAAAATAATCTACTAGCTTTTCTGATTTCAGCTTATGCTTTTTTCATTCCGATTTCAGTTGTTTGTAGTCTCTACTTATCTCGTAGTCTGTAGAGAAACAAAATACTACTTTATCTTATCTGATCCAGGGTTTTCCATAGTGCTCGCTGGTCCTGGGCCATGATTATTTTGATTGCATTGTTACCCACATGATTTGTGGATCCATGATTTTTTCTTGTGAGATCTGTGGTTCTTCTATATATATTTTTTATAGTTTAATATCTTCAGTAGTTTCTTTGTGTTTTGTGATAAAATGTATGGCATTCGACATCTAGGAATTTTCACTTTGTGGCCTTTCCTTTATACAGAAATTAACTTACTCATTAATCTGACCTAGGTTAATAATGTCTCTGCTTGCACCGGGGTCAATTATGTGATTTTTTTTTTCTTTTGGTACATCTCTTTGCACTAGTCAATTACAAAGTGAAGGACAAGTATTTGCCTTAGATAGAAAAAATTGTTTCAAAATTTTCAATGCTCTGATCAGTGGGACTTATATTGAGCTTTGCTTATTTTTATTGCTTTCACTGATAGAAAATGGTATGCTAGTTAATTCAGTCTGGTCTAATCTTTCCATATCAATGGTTGATGCTGCGCTCCGATGATTAAAATTTTTTAATCTATATTATTTCTGATCTGTATATATCTTATGCCCTACTTTCAGAACATAACCACCCCTTTGTTCTTGTGTATTTTGTCGGTATCAACTTTTGGAGTTTCAGTTCTTGCTGCACATAGAACCTTACCAATAGTTTGATACCTATTTGCTGCCAGTCTATCTGTGGAAACATTTCTACCTGTATTTTTGTGCTGGCATTTTTTCTGGATACATAGTGGCGATTGGTTGACCCAAGACCCAAGTGCCATTTTATTGTGTCTTTGTCATTTATACCTTTATTTTGGATACAGTATATTTACTTGCTAAACCACCTTCTTGATCTACCTTTTTTCTCCAATTTATATTTCCGACACTATTGAGTTTTCCTCTTTTGCTTGTCTCTGTGGATTGAGATTTCTGTTGTTGAAAGGAAGTACGGCCCAATTGGAAACATTGTTAATTATATTCTTCTAGCAATCATCTGATCCGTAATTATCTTTCAGTTTGCTTAATTCCTGTTATTTTCTGCGTTGCTCTGCTAAATTCTGGAGTAATTTCTTCCTTGCTATTCTAAACTGTTTCTCCAATTGATACCCTCCTTTCATGGGGATTTCCTCCTTTTCTTGTTTCCATGTTCACAGTTTCTTTTATTATGAAGAATTCTAGCTGTCCAATTCTTTGCCTTTCCTAACCCTCCTTCAATGACATGATTAAACTTCCAGCTGTCATGTAGTTTGTTTTATTAGTTTTTCCTACTTGTCCTAAATTAGCTTGTTATTAGTCTCAGCTGTATATATGAATGTATCAATGGTTCTCTCTTTATATTACAGATGCAGCTCTTTGTGAAGACTCTCACTGGCAAGACCATCACCATTGAGGTTGAAAGCTCTGACACCATCCAAAATGTTAAGTCCAAGATCCAAGACAAAGAGGGCATTCCCCCAGACCAGCAGAGGCTCATCTTCGCTGGTAAGCAGCTCGAGGATGACCGTACATTAGCTGATTACAACATCCAGAAGGATTCCACACTGCACCTTGTTCTCCGCCTGAGAGGAGGTATGCAGATTTTTGTGAAGACCCTCACTGGAAAGACCATTACTCTCGATGTCGAGAGCTCTGATACTATTGAAAACGTCAAGACTAAGATTCAGGACAAGGAAGGCATCCCCCCAGACCAGCAGAGGCTCATCTTCGCTGGTAAGCAGCTCGAGGATGACCGTACATTAGCTGATTACAACATCCAGAAGGATTCCACATTGCACCTTGTTCTCCGCCTGAGAGGAGGCATGCAGATCTTTGTGAAGACCCTGACTGGAAAGACCATCACCCTTGATGTCGAGAGCTCCGATACTATTGAACATGTCAAGTCCAAGATCCAGGACAAGGACGGCGTCCCCCCAGACCAACAGAGGCTAATCTTCGCTGGTAAGCAGCTCGAGGATGACCGTACTTTAGCTGATTACAACATCCAGAAGGAGTCCACACTGCACCTTGTTCTCCGCCTGAGAGGAGGCATGCAGATCTTTGTCAAGACCCTGACCGGTAAGACCATCACCCTTGAGGTGGATAGTTCGGACACCATACAGAATGTCAAGTCGAAAATTCAGGACAAGGAGGGGATCCCTCCGGATCAGCAGAGGCTGATCTTTGCTGGTAAGCAGCTTGAAGATGACCGTACTTTAGCTGATTACAACATCCAGAAGGAGTCTACCCTTCATCTTGTCCTTCGCCTCCGGGGTGGTGTTGCTGATGAGTGATTAATGGTGTTGCCGTAGTTTGGCCTGAATAGACATTGGTTTTCCTCTAGGGCCTTGTTCCAATAATCCTCTTCTTTTCAATAGCATAGCATCTATTATAGTCTTTCCTTTTTGTTGCTGGTTGATAGCTTTAATCTGTTTTTCGTGTTGTTTCTCCTCTGGTACTAGTAAGTCTTCTTTAAGCAATTTGATCGTCTTACACTTAATGATGAGAGGATACTTAATTGGTAATTCTGTGTACTGAAATAATTGGACATTTTGTCATTTAATTCCTCATGATCTCTGTGAACAAATGAAACAGAGTTTCTATCAATAAAGATATATGGATCTTAGATTATGCCACTTCAAATTCATTCCCTTGTGATGGATCACTTGCACTTGCTAGTAGTTTTTGTTTCTGGTTATATTTCCTACACTGTCACACGCGTGGATTGCAGAATCAGAATCATCGTGTCAAAGCTATTTTTTCCCTCTAATTATAAAATGATATGAGCGCAATTTCATAATATCTTTTAATAATGTCTAACAACTTGTAAAAGTTTACATGGTTATTTGCATTTATACTTTAAGGCATCATTCACTTTTGGGATAATATCAACTAAAGATAAATATTTTAATTTCTGATACAAGAAGAGAGAGTTAATACTGGTATAATTATTTTGTTATTTAGTGAATATTAGTATAATGAGTAATAATTATATTTGATGTGACGTAAAGTTGATATTAAAGTAATAAAAAATAAAAAATAAAAAATATGTATTAGAAATTGGTGATATTTTAAACTAAATGATGAAAATACTATTGAATAGTTAGATGTCTAATCTAGGGGCACAATAATAATTTTGGGTTATTATTAAATTAATTTAAAAAAGTCGTATGAAATAGGAGGAGAAAGAATTATGAATTTGTATAGTAGAAGCTAAATTAATGTTTAGTTATTATACTAGAATAAGAAGACTTATTCCAGAAGAAGACTTGACTATTTATATTCCATAAACGAATGGGGGCAAAGATATAAAATGATACCGAGTCAAAATTGAGCATAGTGTAATTAATCATACTTAATATTTCTCGCAACTATAACTATGTTATAGTGTTTTTTTTTAGAAGAAAACGAGATAGATTATATTAATTAATTGTTGTGATTATAATATGCGTCGCTAATATCGATAGTCAAAAATTGTACTAAGTGTAACGGGGAAAGCCCCTTCCCATGTGCATCCAAAATCTATAGATCTAGCAATATTTGTGAACCAATCAAATGTTTTATTTGTATCATGGTTAGTATGCGAAATAAAATAGTGCTGGATAGCAGAGATGAGGAGTTGACAATCTTTAACCAGTGTGGCCATAGACCAGAGTCACTTATGCATCTCTATTAAGGAGTTGGCCAAAAGTAGTGTCTCCAAAGCAATAATAAGGTGGGTAAAATCATAGTGCCAAATGGCCATGAACACTTCTCATAGGGCAACCGCTTCAGCTATGAGCAAAGAAGAGAAACGGGCAAAATGGTTACTAGCAAGGATATGAATGTATGTCTCCAAGCAAAAAATAAAACCCTTTCCACCCGACTAAAAGGGTCTAGTGAATGAGCAATTCGTATTTAGCTTAAGAGAAGTCTGACAAAAGAGGGTCCCACTTAATAAGGTGACTAACAATAAGATTATAAGATTAAGGTTTTATAGAGAGCTTCATAGTACTCGCAGGGATACGCAATGGATCATTCCCAAAGTATCCGTAGGTTTGACCAAATATTGAGAGTATAGTTACAGCAAAAGAAAAGATGAGAATTAGTCTCATAAAAAACACCACACATAGGGCAAATGTGGTCAAACCTCATTCCTGACCGACCTAGTAACTATGCTATAGTGGTGGAGCACATTTTCCACGATAGTAGGTCACAATAGTCAAATCCCATAAAGTTTGAATGAATTTCTCCTTTAGAAATATTGGTGGATTGCTCTATGTGTGATGAATATGGCACAACATGGCTCGATTATCGAGATAATTAATTTAAATATCTAACCTATGTATCGAAAAAGGTTAATTACATCTACACCCAATGAACTATATTCAGTTTTCACGAGTACCCCTAAACATTATTTGTTACAATCTCATTTAAATTTTTGAGCAAAGTGAAATGGCTAACGTCTAATGACAATAAGGGAAAATGCCTAATGAGAATTGTACTCTTAATAAGTAAATCAGCTTATCAATTTATCTAGCAAAATAAATAAAATTAGTAAATTATAGAAATAGCCTCAATGAACTTATATTCACTATACCTCAACACTCAAACCCTAATTAGAACCCCCGCCCAAGAGAAGACCTATTCACCTCGTCTCCGCTTTCCATTCCCTAATGCACCGCTACCGTCAAGGCGACAACCAACTCCGCCCTCGCCTCTTTCGCCCATAGCTAATCGGAGTCGTGCCATCCTTCTCAGCTGTCGTAGATGGAAGCTCCTCCACAAGACCTGCAGATGGATCTGTCATCAATGCTGCCACTCAATATTTGTGTAGCCATAGATGTTGTCAATGGTGAGTAGGGGTGTAAACGAGCTGAGCCTGAGCGAGCCGGCTGCTGCTCAGGTTCGAGCTTCTTTATTGGGCTCAGGCTCGGCTCGCCTCAGCTCAAGCCGAGCCTGATCAAGCCCGAGCCGAGCCCGAATATGAAACAAGCCTATTATCAAGCCTCACTTCGAGCCGAGCTGGCTCAAGCTGGACCAAGCCCAAGCCGAGCCACAACATATTTAAAGTGAAAAAAAGCTGAAATTGAATAACAAATTTTATCTGTAGATACAATAAAAGCCAACCAAAATGACTATAAAATTTAAAATTAATCAGTGATTAGCAACCACACCCATTTCAAAAATTTTACCGGTAAATATAATAAAAGCCAACTAAATGAACTTAAATTATACAAAACCTTACTAAAGCCAACCAAATTATCATACCAATTGCAAAATATTAACATAGTACCATTCATCAAAATTTGGCTCAAAGCAATCACACCAATTTCAAAAATTTTACTAGTAAATATAACAAAAGCCAACCAAATGAATTTAACTTAAATTATACAAAACTTTACTAAAGCCAACCAAATTATCACACCAATTACAAAATATTAACATATGGTAATTCATCAAAATTTGGCTCAAAACAAATCCAAATTTTGACATGACATCCAAATCATAAGTCTATTACTTGCTAAATATTACAATATAAAGTACTTAACTTATATCTTGCCAAATATTACAATAAAATCTAATAACATGCCAAATATTACAACTAAATTTATTTGGCACTCTCAAGTCTCAATACTAAAAAGAAGCTTCATCCTATAACTGCAAAAAAAAAAAAAAAAGTTAATTGCAGCTTAAACATCATTGCAACTAGTATAAACAAACAATGATAGGAAAATTCAGAAAATTCAGTTGTTAATTGGTATGCCATGATCACTAAACATATAAAAAGAAAAGATCTTAGTTTGGCCTAATGGTTGGCACATATACTTACAATCATTATTTATACACAAGAAACTAAGAAATATGTATAACCTAAATGTTGAGTGATCATGGCATACCAATTAAGTCAAATAATACTTTTTAATATATCCTTGCCTCTTCTATCATCTATGCAAATGAAAATGCTATACAAATGGAAAAGACATACAATATATGATACCTAAAGATCAAACTACATTTGGAATCCTCACAAACACATTACATCGCCAATACTTAAAGAAAATAAGACTATAAAAATGAAGTTAGCAATAGTTAATAAAAGCATAAAATGAGAAAATTTTATTATGAGAAGTATAGTACACATACCCTAGAGGAGCTTATTTGTTTTTTTGATGATTCTCTAATCCAATTTCCTTCACATATCAAAGCCTCCACTGTCTCGGAAGACAAAGAGCTTCGAAAATCATTTAGAACTCTACCGTCGGAGCTAAAAGCTGATTCAGATGCAACAGTGGTAATAGGAACCGAAAGGATATCTCGAGCCATCTTGGAAAGAATAGGAAATTTCAACATGTTTAGTCTCCACCATTCTAGAGCATCAAACTTGTCAATCAAACTTGTAGTCTGCTCCTCTAAGTATATTTCTAATTCAGATTTCAGATGTTCAACTGCATTTGTTGATTCTAAAAAAATTTCAGCTTGATATTCTGATCCTTTAGCACCAATCAAGTCATCACTCTTATCAAGTTGAGATCTATCATTCATTCCATTATTTTCACCTGATGCATTCTCAAGTTCGTATGATTCAAAAATAGTATACAACACTCTATGGATCCTTTGCATGTTTATTTGAGCTTCTGCAAAACAATATATTTTTGGAAAACAAAAGTTAATAAGCTTCATTTTGTATCGGGGATCTAATACTACTGCCACTGCCAATAACATATCACATTCTTTCCAATACTTATCAAATTTCTTTCTCATTTCTATAGCCATATCCTTCAAAAAGTAGAATTCACTTTCACATCCTTTATTTAAAACTTCTTTCACTTTTCATAAATCAATCAAAAATAGATTTGCAGTAAAATATGAACTTCCCGATATAATTTGAGTAACATCATAAAATTTTTTTAAAAATTCACAGACTTTTGCAGCTTTAAACCAATCATCTTCTGAAGGTAGCCATTTGTAATTTGCATCTCTCGTTGCATATTGTTCAAAAACCTTTTGGTACACAAAAGCATGCTCTAACATAACATATATAGAATTCCAACGAGTTGCAACATCCAAAGCTAAACCCTTAGAAGTAGGAACAGAGAGTTGTCTTGCAATTTCACCAAACTTATACATACGCGAAGGACTCTTTTTTAAGTAAGTAACACTGCATCTGATATTTTCAATGACATCTTGAATGACATGGATCCCATCTTGAACAACTAGATTTAAAATGTAAGCACAACATCTAACATGAAAAGTAAGCCTCTTGAAGCATAATTTATCTCTAACTGGAAAGTTATTCATAATAGTCTTAGCAGTAACATCATTGGCGGAGGCATTGTCTAAAGTAATAGTTGGTACTTTATCCTCTATTCCCCAAGCAATTAAACAATCAATAATAGCATCCGAAATAACAACTCCAGTGTGTGAAGGTTCCAATTGACAAAAGTTGATAATGCGTTTTTGTAAAGTCCAATCAGAATCAACAAAATGAGCAGTCAAAGACATATATCTAATATTTTGATTTGAGGTCCACAAATCTGAAGTCAAACTAATTCTATTAATTCCTTTCAAAAGCAATTTCACTTCTTCTTTTGCAGATTCATATATTTTCATGACATCACTTCTGATTGTGTTTCTAGAAATCCGTTCATAACGTGGATTAAGAACCTTCAGAAGAATATTGAACCATGTATGCTCAACCATATTAAAAGGATACTCATGTACCATTATAATTTTTGTCATTATTTCTCTCACCACATTTTGGTTGTATCCTGATGAAATAGTTTTGAGATAGTTTTCTTCTATAGTTGAAGTCCCAGTAACATTAGATGCAGAAGCAAAAGGAATTTTTTTTGTCCTTTGCCTACCAAACTAGTGCAAAAGTTCACATGTCTTTTTATGTGTGAAGTTGTGCCTTGCTTAGGAACATTAAATAATGACGGGCAATTATTACATCGATACTTTTCTACCTCTTCTCCATTTTCTTTCACCTTAACCCGCTTGACATACAACCATACATCAGAAGTTCTTCTTCTCCCTTTCTTTTGACTATTACTTTTTTCTACCTTATTAGTTTCAATATCCTCTTCACCAATATCAATTTCAATAGATTCATTTTCACTAACAGCATCAGAAAGATTATTAGTTACTGACTTTGACATCTACATAAAAAAATAAAAATAAAAACAGAAATACTGCTTAAATTTTTATAATACTTAATTAGTAAAAACAAAAACAGATATGACAGATACAGTTAATCGCCAAGGGAAATAGCATATTAGATCATTTACAAGGACATACTCTTTGTCCAAAAGATGATATCAAATCTAAGAATTCAAAAGAACAATAAGATATAATCTAGAAACCTAGTTTCATTTGGTTTATATTTGGTTTATCTTTGGTAGAGGGATTACTGTTAAATTTTATATATTTAAAGTTAGACCGCCTTAGTAATGCCGTCTAAGTGCTATGTGGTGGGGTGACCGCTTGCAAACCATGAGCCCTTTCAAAATATTGATATTTAATTAAATTTAGTTATACTAACTTTGTATCTACTTTATCATTCTCAAATATAAACATGAAATTATTGTTAGCTGAAACAAAAGTATTAAGTATTCGAACAAGTCTAGAACAAAAAGTTCAGAGTTGCTTTCTATATTTTTTAGTAAAGTAAGCAATCTTGTTTGACCAAAGTTGAAAAGTTATGCTAAAGGAGCAATAGTCTGGTCTGGGGCCAATTTCAGAATCTTATGGACATATTAGATATTAGTAGTTTATTTATAATCATTCAAAGAAACTAAAAAATAGGGTCAGGAAGAGATCCGAAATAAATGTAATGATTAACTCTTAAAAAGGAAATGTATATTATGAAATTCCCACACCCTTTTAACCAAATCTTCTCAGGATCTTATTTTACTCATTTTGTCTACTCTTGTGCAACTTCATACTCAATTATGAATTAATTTTCAATTAGGCAAGAGCTACCAACATGATAAATCTTAGCAATTATAATCCTAACTGCACCAATCACTTTAGGGCAAACTACAATACTTTTAATTAAGGGGCAGTTCATCACCATCTAACAAGTGACCCGTGATTTCTGGAAACCAAAATGCCAATCAATATAAACTATGCCAAACCAAGTGAACATAAGAAAGCAAAGTCAATAAACTTCTGCAATCTTATGAAAGAAGCCACAACAGGTTACCATAATTTATCAAGATAAAACCATTGAATTATGTGCAATCAAAAGATGCATCTTTTTAGCTACTAAAACTGAAGGCATATGCTAATGAGCAGCAAAATATGAATCTGCCATGTAATTTTTTATTATAAAACAGGATGTCAATAAAATTTAAATATCCAACAAGCGAATGTATGCATTTGAATTATAGCAACTTGTAAAAAATATGCATTTCAACACATTTCCTTCCAATAGGCTGACTTTGCTTAACATATTTTTGCCCACTGAGCTCAAAATTAGATCTTTGATACTGTTATCAAATGTGATAACATTTTCTTTCTGAAGTTGTAGGGCGTGGCACAACTGTATGAATAAATTAATCTACCATATTATGAAGAAAATCTCATCATCGTAAGTTATCATCCTGAAGAGGAGAGAGACGGGACTTTGTCAAAGCCTATGATCATACTAATTATTTCTCCTGGCATCATGCAGGACTAATGTAAAGAATCATCACAGCTAAAAATCAAGCATCTGTTTCCTTTTTGGAGCTCACTAAAATAAATTTGAGTAGACAAAAAGAATACCTAATTCTGGTTTTCAGAATCCTTTCAGCCTACGATTCTAGTATGAATATCTTAAGAACCTGGCTCTGTAGCTTAGAGATGCATCCTAAAAAGATGAGCAGAAGTAGAGAAATCATAAATCTATTATGTATGTCACATGATAATTCTCTAAAAAGGTGGTGTATCTAGTATTGATTCATTATGGGGCATGAAAATTACAAAGCTTCATCATGGTGCATACAAAAAATACAGTGTAGTTTGCAAAGTTATCAAAGAGCTTACAGAAGAATATCTTTCATATGATGGCTAGGTGCAGGTCATCTCCAAAGAACTTGAAGAGGCATATTCACTACAACTAGTCGTTTACTAACTGGAGCACTGGAACCTATTAGAATATTTTAACATAATTATTTACACAACGCCAATCTGCCAATAGCACCAATTCCACATGCCTATACTCACGAAAGGAGACCAAACAATAATCCAGTAAATTACTAAGGAAACCTAGCAATTTGATGGCAAGGGAAAAGCGAGCTTCTAAAAGCTAATGCCGAGAACCACAAGGGGTATGCCAAGTTTCCTTTCGCAGCATAAACCTCCTTCCAAACCCTACCTTTCCGATCATACATCAGAATTTTATTCTGCGTTGCCATAAAAATTACATCCTTCGTCTAGCTAACCGGAAATGCACTATATGACTACTATATGACCTCAATATACCACAAAACAATCTTTGAACCTTTTTAGGGCCTAAAGATAAATTTTAGGAATTAAATTGAAGTCTTTTGGCACAAGATATTGGAGGAGGACGATAGAGGATACTTCTTGCCGGCCGATGGAGGAGGATGACGCGGCGGCTTAGAGAAGGAAGGTGGGGCGACGACGCGGCGGCGACGGCTTGGAGAAGGAAGGTGAGGCGATGACGCAGCGGCGACGGCTTGGAGAAGGAAGGTGAGGCGGAGCTTAGAGGAGAACACTATCACGGGAGGAGGATGATGCGGCAGGCGTTTTGGAGAAGGAAGGTGAGAACTTAGATTTGGGGATTAGGGTTTTATAATTTACTTTTATACCGAGCCAATCGAGCCGAGCCAATCGAGCCGAGCCTGAGCGAGCCGGCTTCAGCTCAGGCTCGGTTCGATATTGATTTCGAGCCTCTTTCTGCAGCTCGGGCTCGACTCATCTCTGACCAAGCCAAGCCAGACTCGAGCTCCAGTCGAGTCGAGCCCGAGCTGCTCGACAAGCTTGACACCCCTGATGGTGAGGCGAGGGAAGGGGGATGCACATGCTCACTAAGGTGGGGCAAGGGAGATCCACACGACCATCGACAAATCTATTGGCATTGCCCCTCAAGATCTGTGCAGCCGTCAATGCTGCTAACTGTGAGGCGGCAGAAGGGGAATGTGCGTGCTCACTGAGGCAAAACAAGGGATATTTGCACAGAAACTAATGCCACTAACGATGAGGAGGTGAGGCTAGAGAAGTATGTGAGGGCGATGCGCACGCTCACCAAGGCGATGTCGACATTGCAAGTTTTCGGGGGAGAGGTCGGTGATGGGGAAAAGGAGGAGATGGAGCATTGAGGTTTCTTTGAATGAGAGAAGATGATAATTTTTACTTTTATTAATTTTCTTTTCATTGTTGTTTTGATTGCACAAGGTTCACAAAACGTTTAAATAAAATGTAGAAAATTTAAAATTTATCAATTTGATTAAAATGACAATGAGTGTTGAGGGTTCTAATAAGGGTCTCCCTGTATTTTAATTTGAGGGTTTATGAGAATAAATTGGAGGGAAGGAGGAAAGTGGAAGGGTATTTTCCTCCATTACTGTTGCACCAAAATAAAATTGAGTTCTTTTCCCTCCAACGAGGGCATCTAAGTCATTTTATATTTGATGTAGTCATAACATAACTACCACATAAGCTTACTTGCCCATCAGCGCCTCGATGCCAAAAGCCTGGGGGGATACCTTCATCACCTTGATCCCAAAGAAGGAGCACCCTGTTAAAGTGGAGGACTATCGGCCGATCGCCCTGTGCAATGTCAGTTACAAGGTAATAGCAAAGATCATGGCTAACAGGCTTAAGGCAGTGCTGGCAAAGCTCATTGGACCGGAGCAGGTGGCTTTTGTGGCTGGTCGGAGCATTGCAGATAACATTTTGGCAGCCCAGGAGGTGGCGCACTCCATGGCCGCCGACAAGAGCGGAGAGCCTATCATGATGATCAAAATGGACATGGAAAAGGCGTATGATCGGGTCAGTTGGCCGGCAGTGGTAGAGGCGCTCCGGCGGATGGGTTTTCCTCTTAGGTGGTGCAACTGGGTGCAGGCTTGTATCGCCTCCCCTAGGTTTGCACTGCTGATCAACGGGAGCCCGACCTCCTGGATAACGCCTAGGAGTGGTCTGCGTCAAGGTGACCCGATATCTCCCTACCTCTTCATTATAGTTACGCAAGTGCTATCGGGGCTTATCAACGAGAAGGCAGCCCAAGGCCTTCTGCGAGGATACAGAGTCAGAGAAGTGCAGCTGACTCACCTGCTATACGCGGACGACCTGCTGCTGATGCTGGAAGCCACGCCAACATACGCCCACAGCATCCTGGAGAGCCTGAGCCAATACGAGAGTCTCACTCACCAGCGGGTGAACTACAGCAAGTCGGAGCTGTATCTGCCTAGCAGGGTCGGGGCCGAGGCAAGATCAAACCTCAGTGCCCAGCTCGGGCTGAAGGTGGCCGGCATGCCTTTCAAATACCTCAGGGTGATTATCTCGGGGAGGAGGGTGAAGGTGCAGGAGCAGCAGGAGCTCGTGGAAAGGATCAGCAAGAGACTAGCGGGCTGGAAAGGGACGCTCCTCTCCCAAGCCGGCAAGCTCACCCTTATCAAGGCGGCGCTGCTAGCGATCCCGTCTTACTGGCTAGGTAGCACGTGGGTGCCGAACGGAGTGCTGGAGGAGATAGAGAAAAAAGCCCGTAACTTCCTTTGGAAAAATCCGGAAGGCCATGGCCTACACCTGATGAACTGGGCGCAGGTGACGCTCGCCAAACGGCAGGGAGGTCTTGGGGTCCGTAGGCTGCGGGAGGCCAGAATGGCTCACCTGGGTAAGCTAGTGTTCAAATTCCTAAACAAGGAGCAGGCGCCTTGGATCCATCTCATGCAGGCTAAATACGGGAGTCTTCACCCATGGGAGACTTCGAAGAGCCTGCATCCTTCATGGATGTGGAGGGCGCTAACAAAAACCGCAAACCAAATTAGAATGGGTTGCAGAGTTCTGATAGGAAATGGAGTAGGCACTCGTGCTGCGTTCGACCCGTGGCTGCATGCGACCCCGTGGTCCAGACAGCCTCGGATCCTGGCGCCCGGGCTCATGGACGAAACTCTGAGTGTGGCACATCTCACCAGAGACGGACGATGGACCCCGGAGCAATTGGCCAGGGAGGCAGGATCTGAGCTGGCGTTCGAGATTACCAACTGCACCATGGGAGCCGCCGGCACCGAGGACAGGTGGATCTGGTGGCCACACCCTCGAGGAACGCCCTCGGTCAAGGCGATATACCAGTCCCTGCTCCCTCAAAATGCTCAGCTCTGGGCAGGGTGGAGTAACCTATGGCGTCTCCAGGTATCGCCAAGGATCAGAGTCTTCTGCTGGAAGCTCCTGTGGGGCAGGCTCCCGACGCGCGCCTACCTCCGCTACCTTCAAATCGGCCCAGAGGATCGCTGTGCCATGTGCGGGCTATTCAGTGAGACGAGCGAGCACCTCCTCTTCACGTGTAGATACAGCAGGGAGGTATGGGAGATCCTGGGTACCAGAGAACGGCTGCCGGCGGCGGAGATCGACCTAGACTGGATCACGAAGGAGTGGAGTGTGGGCGCCGAGGAAGACGGACGGGCCAAAGGTTTGATAGCATGCACACTATGGTCCCTGTGGAAGAGCAGGAATGGCGTGGTATTTAGAGAGAAGCGTACGCCGGAGCTGGCCGTGGTCAGGGCTGCGGTTCAAATGGCGGAGGAGTACAGGTGCTTAAGCAAGCGGAAGATCCCGAAGCTTCGCACGACAAGGAAACCCTGGGAGCCGCCGGAGCCGGGATGGATCAAAGCAAACACCGACGGAGCCCTGCGAGTTGGTGCGTACCAAGGCGGAGCAGCGGCCATCTTCCGTAACGCGGAGGGAGAGTTTCTTCAGGCAGGGTGGGAGCCGTGCCCGGGCGCCTCGGCGCTTCAATCCGAACTCTGGGCTATCCGGCTGGCGTTGATGATGGCGGGGGGAGGATCCAGACTACAGGTAGAGACTGACTGCACCGAGGCCATCAGCTGCGTGCAGCAACCAGAGCGCAGTCCATGGCGCGTCCGAAACCTCGCGCGTGAATGCGCGCGTTTAGCTAGTGAGTGTGGTGAGGTCAGGTTAACCCATGTGGGGAGAGAGGCCAATGCGGTCGCAGACTGGGCAGCAGCGAAGGCCAGTTTGGCCTCGGCGTACTGCCACGTGGAGCGTCTACATAACGCTCCACCGGAAATATGTAACCTGTTAGCTGTCGACGCGGACACGTGGCGACAGCAAAATAATCGAAGCTGACCTCAGCTCTTTTGCAGTCAAAAAAAAAAAAAAAGCTTACTTGCCCAATTTATTTGAAGTACACTAAAAAATAGTGACGTTGAAATTTCTCAAATAAAGTCTTATGGAGTGTATACCTAATTAAATTAGAGGGTTTATGAGAATAAATTGGAGAGAAGGAGAAAAGTGGAAGGGTATTTTCCTTCGTTAATGTTGGACCAAAATAAAATTGAGTTCTTTTCCCTCCAACGAGGGTATCTAGGTCATTTTATATCTGATATAGTCATAACATGACTACCATATAAGTTCACTTGCCCAATTTGTCAGATGGTATATTAAAAAATAGTGACGTTGAAGTTTCTCAAATAAAACTCTATCGAAGAATCAGATATAGTTTAAGTTTATAGAGTGTAGACCTAATTTAAGAGACTATCGAAGAATACTACTATTTATAGGTAGTTTATGAATCAATCAATGGGCTCATGGCCTATAAAAAAATAAAATAAATAAAAAATAAAATAAAATAAAATAAAACCCTATCCAATTATAACGTCCCTATCCAAATTATGATCAGTTCAACTGCTAAATGTCAATTATACCCTTCGTTATCACAAAGTGTTAAACGTGTACGAAATCAAGGCTCCAAAAAGAACGCTAATAAAGACCGAGGAGAGACGATTTATCACCGTCCGATGTGATGAATCTAATCCGTCCGATCTAGGTCATATCAGGAACCAACTCCATTTATAGCCCCGCTCTACTTCTCCGCGGAGAGGTTTATAGCCGCCAAGTCTGGGGAGTAGAGAGTAGTAGGAGAAGAAAGCGACGATGGTGCAGCGATTAACCTACCGAAAACGGCACAGTTATGCCACCAAATCCAACCAAACTAGGGTTGTCAAAACCCCAGGTAAAGATCCCATCTTGCCTCTCCTCTCTCTCTCGCTCTCTTCCTCGAGGGTTTATCACATATTCTCGAGCTTTCGGCGCTTGATTGATCGAATTCCATTTCGTTGTGTTTCGTTCGGATCGATCCTTTTCTTGCTTGCATTTTTGTCGAGATGCTTCGGTTGGATTCGTGAAAGTTTGGGTTTTTATCGTTATTTTTATGTGAATCGGTTGTTCTAAACGGGAATGGATTGGGGTTTGCGATGTTTTAGGTGGGAAGCACGTTTACCAGTACACCAAGAAGAGGGCCAGTGGACCCAAATGCCCTGTGACCGGAAAGAGGATCCAAGGAGTACGTCTACTATCTTAAAACTTTCTTTTAATTTATGTAAGTACTTAGGGTGTTATTGTACATATATGTGATTTGCGAAGAGATCTGGCATGACCAAGAGATTTGGATCTTGAAGAAAGACAATTTAGTGAAGGAAGAAGTTTTTTTACATTCTGTGTCATAAATTGGTAAAAATCTTCTTTCATTTGAGGCTGCATTGTTCTTCTAGTGCTTATTTTAGGATTCCTAAGAGGAAATTGTAATGATTTCTTAGTGCTATGAGTTGTTATTTTGCTCAACATGCAGTTCTTTGTGTTTAAATATTGTGCTCATTTAGTGTT